>NC_034179.2:78852247-79160372 GCF_002021735.2 Oncorhynchus kisutch | reverse complement strand
GCGCGAACCACTGCTTTTAATCAGGGCAAGGTGTCTGGTAACATGACCGAATACAAACAGTGCAGCTATTCCCTCCGCAAGGCTATCAAACAAGCTAAGCGTCAGTACAGAGACAAAGTAGAATCTCAATTCAACGGCTCAGACACAAGAGGCATGTGGCAGGGTCTACAGTCAATCACGGACTACAGGAAGAAATCCAGCCCAGTCACGGACCAGGATATCTTGCTCCATGGCAGACTAAATAACTTTTTTGCCCGCTTTGAGGAAAATACAGTGCCACTGACACGGCCTGCAACGAAAACATGCGGTCTCTACTTCACTGCAGCCGAGGTTAGTAAGACATTTAAACGTGTTAACCCTCGCAAGGCTGCAGGCCCAGACGGCATCCCCAGCCGCGCCCTCAGAGCATGCGCAGACCAGCTGGCCGGTGTGTTTACGGACATATTCAATCAATCCCTATACCAGTCTGCTGTTCCCACATGCTTCAAGAGGGCCACCATTGTTCCTGTTCCCAAGAAAGCTAAGGTAACTGAGCTAAACGACTACCGCCCCGTAGCACTCACTTCCGTCATCATGAAGTGCTTTGAGAGACTAGTCAAGGACCATATCACCTCCACCCTACCTGACACCCTAGACCCACTCCAATTTGCTTACCGCCCAAATAGGTCCACAGACGATGCAATCTCAACCACACTGCACACTGCCCTAACCCATCTGGACAAGAGGAATACCTATGTGAGAATGCTGTTCATCGACTACAGCTCGGCATTCAACACCATAGTACCCTCCAAGCTCGTCATCAAGCTCGAGACCGTGGGTCTCGACCCCGCCCTGTGCAACTGGGTACTGGACTTCCTGACGGGCCGCCCCCAGGTGGTGAGGGTAGGCAACATCTCCTCCCCGCTGATCCTCAACACTGGCGCACACACTGGGGTGTGTTCTGAGCCCTCTCCTGTACTCCCTGTTCACCCACGACTGCGTGGCCACGCACGCCTCCAACTCAATCATCAAGTTTGCGGACGACACAACAGTGGTAGGCTTGAATACCAACAACGACGAGACGGCCTACAGGGAGGAGGTGAGGGCCCTCGGAGTGTGGTGTCAGGAAAATAACCTCACACTCAAAAAATAACCTCACACTCAACGTCAACAAAACTAAGGAGATGATTGTGGACTTCAGGAAACAGCATAGGGAACACCCCCCTATCCACATCGATGGAACAGTAGTGGAGAGGGTAGCAAGTTTTAAGTTCCTCGGCATACACATCACAGACAAACTGAATTGGTCCACTCACACAGACAGCATCGTGAAGAAGGCGCAGCAGCGCCTCTTCAACCTCAGGAGGCTGAAGAAATGTGGCTTGTCACCAAAAGCACTCACAAACTTCTACAGATGCACAATCGAGAGCATCCTGGCGGGCTGTATCACCGCCTGGTACGGCAACTGCTCCGCCCTCAACCGTAAGGCTCTCCAGAGGGTAGTGAGGTCTGCACAACGCATCACCGGGGGAAAACTACCTGCCCTCCAGGACACCTACACCACCCGATGTTACAGGAAGGCCATAAAGATCATCAAGGACATCAAGCACCCGAGCCACTGCCTGTTCACCCCGCTATCATCCAGAAGGCGAGGTCAGTACAGGTGCATCAAAGCTGGGACCGAGAGACTGAAAAACAGCTTCTATCTCAAGGCCATCAGACTGTTAAACAGCCACCACTAACATTGAGTGGCTGCTGCCAACACACTGACACTGACACTGACTCAACTCCAGCCACTTTAATAATGGGAATTGATGGGAAATGTAAATATATCACTAGCCACTTTAAACAATGCTACCTTATATAATGTTACTTACCCTACATTATTAATTTCATATGCATACGTATATACTGTACTCTATATCATCGACTGCATCCTTATGTAATACATGTATCACTAGCCACTTTAACTATGCCACTTTGTTTACATACTCATCTCATATGTATATACTGTACTCGATACCATCTACTGTATCTTGCCTATGCTGCTCTGTACCATCACTCATTCATATATCCTTATGTACATATTCTTTATCCCCTTACACTGTGTATAAGACAGTAGTTTTGGAATTGTTAGTTAGATTACTTGTTGGTTATTACTGCATTGTCGGAACTAGAAGCACAAGCATTTCGCTACACTCGCATTAACATCTGCTAACCATGTGTATGTGACAAATAAAATTTGATTTGATTTTAGTACCCACTGTGTCTCTCCAGTACCCACTGTGTCTCTCTAGTACCGACTGTCTCTCTAGTACCGACTGCTTCTCTCTAGTACCGACTGCTTCTCTCTAGTACCTCTCTAGTACCGACTGCTTCTCTCTAGTACCGACTACCGACTGCCTCTCTCTAGTACAGACTGCCTCTCTCTAGTACCGACTGGCTCTCTCTAGTACCGACTGCTTCTCTCTAGTACTGACTGCTTCTCTCTAGTACTGACAGACTCTCTCTCTCTCTCTCTAGTACCGACTGCCTCTCTCTAGTACCGACTGCCCCTCTCTAGTACCGACTGCCCCTCTCTAGTACCGACTGCCCCTCTCTAGTACCGACTGCCCCTCTCTAGTACCGACTGTCTCTCTCTAGTACCGACTGTCTCTCTCTAGTACCGACTGTCTCTCTCTAGTACCGACTGTCTCTCTCTAGTACCGACTGTCTCTCTCTAGTACCGACTGTCTCTCTCTAGTACCGACTGTCTCTCTCTAGTACCGACTGTCTCTCTCTAGTACCGACTGCTTCTCTCTAGTACCGACCGCTTCTCTCTAGTACCGACCGTCTCTCTTTCTCTCTAGTACCGACTGTCTCTCTAGTACCGACTGTCTCTCTCTAGTACCGACTGTCTCTCTCTCTCTAGTACCGACTGTCTCTCTAGTACCCGACCGTTGCTCTCTCTCTAGTACCGACCATCGCGCTCTCTCTAGTACCGACCATCGCGCTCTCTCTGGTACCGACCATCGCGCTCTCTCTAGTACCGACCATCGCGCTCTCTCTAGTACCGACCGTCGCGCTCTCTCTAGTACCGACCGTCGCGCTCTCTCTAGTACCGACAGTCTCTCTCTCTCTCTAGTACCGACCGCCTCTCTCTCTCTAGTACCGACCGCCTCTCTCTCTCTAGTACCGACCGCCTCTCTCTCTCTAGTACCGACCGCCTCTCTCTCTCTAGTACCGACCGCCTCTCTCTCTCTAGTACCGACCGCCTCTCTCTCTAGTACCGACCGTCTCTCTCTCTCTAGTACCGACCGTCTCTCTCTCTCTAGTACCGACCGTCTCTCTCTCTCTAGTACCGACCGTCTCTCTCTCTCTAGTACCGACCGTCTCTCTCTCTCTAGTACCGACCGTCTCTCTCTCTCTAGTACCGACCGTCTCTCTCTCTCTAGTACCGACTGTATCGCTCTCTCTAGTACTGACTGTCTCGCTCTCACTCTAGTACTGACCGTCTCGCTCTCTCTCTAGTACCGACCGCCTCTCTCTCTCTAGTACCGACCATCTCTCTCTCTCTAGTACCGACCGTCTCTCTCTCTAGTACCCACTCTCTCTCTAGTAATGACCGCCTCTCTCTCTCTCTCTAGTACCGACCGTTTCTCTCTCTCTCTAGTACCGACCGTTTCTCTCTCTCTCTAGTACCGACCGTTTCTCTCTCTCTCTAGTACCGACCGTCTCTCTCTCTAGTACCCACTCTTTCTCTCTAGTAATGACCGCCTCTCTCTCTCTAGTACCGACCGCCGCTCTCTCTAGTACCGACTGTCTCTCTCTCTCTCTAGTACCGACCGCCTCTCTCTCTCTAGTACCGACCGACCTCTCTCTAGTACCGACCGTCTCTCTCTCTCTAGTACCGACCGTCTCTCTCTCTCTAGTACCCACTCTCTCTCTAGTACCGACTGTCTCTCTCTCTCTAGTACCGACCGTCTCTCTCTCTCTCTCTAGTAATGACCGTCTCTCTCTCTAGTACCGACCGTCTCTCTCTCTCTAGTACCCACTCTCTCTCTCTAGTAATGACCGCCTCTCTCTCTCTAGTACCGACTGTCTCTCTCTCTCTAGTACCGACCGTCTCTCTCTCTCTCTAGTAATGACCGCCTCTCTCTCTAGTACCGACCGCCTCTCTCTCTCTAGTACCGACCGTCTCTCTCTCTAGTACCGACCGTCTCTCTCTCTAGTACCGACTGTCTCTCTCTCTCTAGTACCGACTGTCTCTCTCTCTAGTACCGACCGCCTCTCTCTCTAGTACCGACCGCCTCTCTCTCTAGTACCGACCGCCTCTCTCTCTAGTACCGACCGTTTCTCTCTCTCTAGTACCGACCGTCTCTCTCTCTCTAGTACCCTCTCTCTCTCTAGTAATGACCGCCTCTCTCTCTAGTACCGACCGTCTCTCTCTCTCTCTAGTACCGACCGTCTCTCTCTCTCTCTAGTACCGACCGCCTCTCTCTCTAGTACCGACCGCCTCTCTCTCTCTCTAGTACCGACCGCCTCTCTCTCTCTAGTACCGACCGCCTCTCTCTCTCTCTAGTACCGACCGCCTCTCTCTCTCTCTAGTACCGACCGCCTCTCTCTCTAGTACCGACCGCCTCTCTCTCTAGTACCGACCGTCTCTCTCTCTCTCTAGTACCGGCCGTCTCTCTCTCTCTCTCTCTCTCTCTCTCTCTCTCTCTCTCTCTCTCTCTCTCTCTCTCTCTCGTACCGACCGTCTCTCTCTCTCTAGTAATGACCGCCTCTCTCTCTCTAGTACCGACCGCCTCTCTCTCTAGTACCGACCGTCTCTCTCTCTAGTACCCACTCTCTCTCTCTAGTAATGACCGCCTCTCTCTCTCTAGTACCGACCGTTTCTCTCTCTCTCTAGTACCGACCGTTTCTCTCTCTCTCTAGTACCGACCGTTTCTCTCTCTCTCTAGTACCGACCGTTTCTCTCTCTCTAGTACCGACCGTTTCTCTCTCTCTAGTACCGACCGTCTCTCTCTCTCTAGTACCCACTCTCTCTCTCTAGTAATGACCGCCTCTCTCTCTCTAGTACCCTCTCTCTCTCTAGTAATGACCGCCTCTCTCTCTAGTACCGACCGTCTCTCTCTCTCTCTAGTACCGACCGTCTCTCTCTCTCTCTAGTACCGACCGCCTCTCTCTCTCTCTAGTACCGACCGCCTCTCTCTCTAGTACCGACCGCCTCTCTCTCTAGTACGACCGCCTCTCTAGTACCGACCGTCTCTCTCTCTCTCTAGTACCGGCCCGTCTCTCTCTCTCTCTCTCTCTCTCTCTCTCTCTCTCTCTCTCTCTCTCTCTCTCTCTCTCTCTTCTCTCTTCTCTCTCTCTCTCTCTCTCTCTCTCTCTCTAGTACCGGCCGTCTCTCTCTCTAGTACCGGCCGTCTCTCTCTCTCTAGTACCGGCGTCTCTCTCTCTCTAGTACCGGCCGTCTCTCTCTCTCTAGTACCGGCCGTCTCTCTCTCTCTAGTACCGGCCGTCTCTCTCTCTCTAGTACCGGCCGTCTCTCTCTCTCTAGTACCGGCCGTCTCTCTCTCTCTAGTACCGGCCGTCTCTCCTCTCTAGTACCGGCCGTTCTCTCTCTCTCTAGTACCGGCCGTCTCTCTCTCTCTAGTACCGGCCGCCTCTCTTCTCTCTAGTACCGGCCGCCTCTCTCTCTCTAGTACCGGCCGCCTCTCTCTCTCTTCTCTCTCTCTCTCTCTCTCTCTCTCTCTCTCTCTCTCTCTAGTACCGGCGTCTCTCTCTCTCTCTAGTACCGGCCGTCTCTCTCTCTAGTACCGGCCGTTTCTCTCTCTCTCTCTAGTACCGACCGTTTCTCTCTCTCTAGTACCGACCGCCTCTCTCTCTCTAGTACCGACCGTTTCTCTCTCTAGTACCGACCGTTTCTCTCTCTCTAGTACCGACCGCCTCTCTCTCTCTAGTACCGACCGTTCTCTCTCTAGTACAGACTGTCTCTCTCTAGTAGAGACTGTCTCTCTCTCTCTCTAGTACCGACCGTCTCTCTCTCTCTCTAGTACCGACCGTCTCTCTCTAGTATAGACTGTCTCTCTCTCTCTAGTACCGACCGTTCTCTCTCTCTCTCTAGTACCGGCCGCCTCTCTCTCTCTCTCTCTCTCCTCTCTCTCTCTCTCTCTCTCTCTCTCTAGTACCGGCCGTCTCTCTCTCTCTCTAGTACCGGCCGTCTCTCTCTCTCTCTAGTACCGGCCGTTTCTCTCTCTCTCTCTAGTACCGACCGTTTCTCTCTCTCTAGTACCGACCGCCTCTCTCTCTCTAGTACCGACCGTTTCTCTCTCTAGTACCGACCGTTTCTCTCTCTCTAGTACCGACCGCCTCTCTCTCTCTAGTACCGACCGTTTCTCTCTCTAGTACAGACTGTCTCTCTCTAGTAGAGACTGTCTCTCTCTCTAGTACCGACCGTCTCTCTCTCTCTAGTACCGACCGTCTCTCTCTAGTATAGACTGTCTCTCTCTCTCTAGTACCGACCGTCTCTCTCTCTCTCTAGTACCGACCGTCTCTCTCTAGTATAGACTGTCTCTCTCTCTCTAGTACAGATGGTCTCTCTCTCTAGTACAGACTGTCTCTCTCTAGTACCGACCGTCTCTCTCTAGTATAGACTGTCTCTCTCTCTCTAGTACAGACTGTCTCTCTCTCTGGTACCGGCCGTCTCTCTAGTATGGGCCGTCTCTCTTTAGTACCGACCGTCTCTCTCTCTCTCTCTCGACCGACTGTCTCTCTAGTACCGACTGTCTCTCTAGTACCGACTGTCTCTCTAGTACCGACTGTCTCTCTGTACGACGTCTCTTCTAGTACCGACTGTCTCTCTAGTACCCGACTGTCTCTCTAGTACGACTGTCTCTCTAGCTACCGACTGTCCTCTAGTTACCGACCGTCTCTCTAGTACCGACCGTCTCTCTCTAGTACCGACCGTCTCTCTCTAGTACCGACCGTTCTCTCTCTAGTACCGACAGTCTCTCTCTAGTACCGACAGTCTCTCTTCTAGTACCGACAGTCTCTCTCTAGTACCGACAGTCTCTCTCTAGTACCGACAGTCTCTCTCTAGTACCGACAGTCTCTCTCTAGTACCGACAGTCTCTCTCTAGTACCGACAGTCTCTCTCTAGTACCGACAGTCTCTCTCTAGTACCGACCGTCTCTCTCTAGTACCGACCGTCTCTCTCTAGTACCGACCGTCTCTCTCTCGTACCGACCGTCTTCTCTCTAGTACCGACCGTCTATCGCTAGTACCGACCGTCTATCGCTAGTACCGACCGTCTCTCTCTAGTACCGACCGCTAGTACCGACCGTCTCTCTCTAGTACCGACCGTCTACCGTCTCTCTCTAGTACCGACCGTCTATCGCTAGTACCGACCGTCTATCGCTAGTACCGACCGTCTATCGCTAGTACCGACCGTCTATCGCTAGTACCGACCGTCTCTCTCTCTAGTACTAGCTGTCTCTCTAGAGTGCAGGCCATCTCTCGTGTCTCTGGTCTGGTTATTTATGGTTAGGTGCTGTACGGTATATTATGTTCTGGCAGCTTCCTCCCTCTCTCCTCTCCATGTGGATGGTGGTGACTGCAGGCTGTGGCTGCGGCCTGGACCTGCGTGTGTGTGTGAGAGGGGAGATTTATATCTGTGGTGTTTGGACTTGACGGTGGTGCTGGAGGCAGCACTGTTACTCACCAACCTGATGAGTTGAGTCCTTCTTCCCCTCTGAGCTGAGTCACCTCTAGAGGCCACACTTTGTGTTGGCATGTCCCGACAACACACACACACGTCATGGCACTCATAAAACATGATGGTGGGGGTGCAAAATCCTCCCTCCCACAGTTTGGGGGCTTTCATTTTTTATTGACTACCCCCATACCCCCCTTCCCTTTCTCCCCAAAACAGATAAAGCTGAACAACAAAGAGAGAAAAGGCAAAGAGGGGGGGAGAGACTGTCTGGATGAGGATGGGGGGAGTCTGGTCTTGATTGAGCCAAAGCCTCCAGCTCCATTATCTTTCCTGTTATTCATGTCTCCTGGTGTCTAGTGAATCCTAGACTGCTGGCTGGCTGGCTTCTACACTATAGTACCCAATAACACAGCCCTCAGCCCACAGCCCAGAGCAGGGTTCTGGATGAGCCTGGCTTTGCTTTATATTGTGGCCTCTTTCTACATATTGAAGAGGTTATTTTCCATTCACTTTACCATCAGATCACATGCAGACTTTAATTGAATCGTCACCAGTGAGAGGATGAGTGTGTGACTAACAGCCCAGGGCTGTGGTGTGTTATTGGGCTAATGGAAGAGTACTGGCTCTCTGTCTCTCTCTCAATGTCTCTCTCAATGTCTCTCTCAATGTCTCTGTCTCTCTCTCTCTCTGTCTGTCTGTCTGTCTCTCTCTCAATGTCTCAATGGCTCTGTCTCTCTCAATGTCTCTCTCTGTCTCTCTCTCTCTCTCTCTGTCTCTCTCTCTCAATGTCTCTCTCAATGTCTCTGTCTCTCTCTCTCTCAATGTCTCTCTCAATGTCTCTGTCTCTGTCTGTCTGTCTGTCTGTCTCTCTCTCTCTCAATGCCTCTGTCTCTCTCAATGTCTCTCTCTGTCTCTCTCTCTCTCAATGTCTGTCTGTCTGTCTGTCTGTCTGTCTGTCTGTCTGTCTGTCTGTCTGTCTGTCTGTCTCTGTCTGTCTGTCTGTCTGTGTCTCGCTCTGTCTGTCTGTCTGTCTGTCTGTGTCTCGCTCTGTCTGTCTGTCTGTCTCGCTCTGTCTGTCTGTCTGTGTCTCGCTCTGTCTGTCTGTCTGTGTCTCGCTCTGTCTGTCTCGCTCTGTCTGGTCTCGCTCTGTCTGTCTCGCTCTGTCTGTCTGTCTGTCTGTCTCGCTCTGTCTGTCTGTCTGTCTCGCTCTGTCTGTCTGTCTGTCTCGCTCTGTCTGTCTGTCTGTCTCGCTCTGTCTGTCTGTCTGTCTGTGTCTCGCTCTGTCTGTCTGTCTGTCTGTGTCTCGCTCTGTCTGTCTGTCTGTCTGTGTCTCGCTCTGTCTGTCTGTCTGTCTGTGTCTCGCTCTGTCTGTCTGTCTGTCTGTGTCTCGCTCTGTCTGTCTGTCTGTCTGTCTGTGTCTCGCTCTGTCTGTCTGTGTCTCTCTCTGTCTGTGTCTCTCTCTGTCTCTCTCACAAGCAATCCCATTGACCTCTAAGCCTCCCCATTGCCAAACAATCCCAATGCCTTCTCAATTGTGTCTTTCACTCAACTATACTATGTCTGTACTGAACTCTCTCTCCAAACATCATCTTCCCATCTCCTCTTCTCCATTGTCTTTGTGCCTCTGTGCTATATCCCTCTGTTATCTTCCCATCTCCTCTTCTCCGTTGTCTTTGTGCCTCTGTGCTATATCCCTTTGTTATCTTCCCATCTCCTCTTCTCCATTGTCTTTGTGCCTCTGTGCTATATCTGTCATCTTTCTGTGTGTTGTTGTCTTCAGGTTCTCAGCTCTCCACCATGCTGCTCTGACCGGAACTACAGACCTGCTGTCTGTGCTGCTGGAGGCCCAGGCCACCGTGGACATCAAGGACAGGAACGGTGAGACACAGCACTATTTATCATCTGCTCTCAGATCAGCTAGCAAAACAGCTAACACAGATTTCAGTGAGATCATCTCTGTCAGCACAGACATGATCTCTGATGTTTTCTCAGTGGCACACATTGTCTTGAGATTTCATGTTAGCTGGTACTTCCAGATCTGACCAGTTAGCAACATGTGCCTCAGTACAAACAGACTCACCTTTAATTCATATTATCTGTGATGTTTTTATTAGTGACGCACACATTGTCTTGTGATTCTACTGTATATCAGCTCGTACATTCTATTAGTTCCATCTGTGGAACAGATGTGATTTTAATATCAGCTTTCATATGGATAACCCAAAAATGTCTACTGTACTTCTGTCCCTCACTCACTGTCTGTCTGTCTTGTGTTTGTTTATATGTGTATTGTAAAGTGCCTTGCAACAGTATTCACCCCCTTGGCGTTTTTCCTATTTTGTTGCATTACAACCTGTAATTTAAATGGATTTTTATTTGAATTTCATGTAATGGACACGCAAAATGGTCCAAATTGGTGAAGTGAAATGAAAAAAAGAACTTGTTTCACAAAATATATATATTTTTTAAGTACGTGAAAGTGGTGTGTGCATATGTATTCACCCCCTTTGCTAAGAAGCCCCTAAATAAGATCTGGTGCAACCAATTACCTTCAGAAGTCACATAATTAGTTAAATAAAGTCCACCTGTGTGCAATCTAAGTGTCAAATGATCTGTCACATGATCTCAGTATATATACACCTGTTCTGAAAGGCCCCAGTATATATACACCTGTTCTGAAAGGCCCCAGAGTCAACACCACTCAGCAAGGGGCACCACCAACCAAGCGACACTATGAAGACCAAGGAGCTCTCCAAACAGGTCAGGGACAAAGTTGTGGAGAAGTACAGATCAGGGTTGGGTTATAAAAAAATATCTGAAACTTTGAACATCCCGCGGAGCACCGTTAAATCCATTATTAAAAAATGGAAAGAATATGGCACCACAACAAACCTGCCAAGAGAGGGTCGTCCACCAAAACTCATGGACCAGGCTAGGAGGGTAGCATAGTGGTTAAGCATTAGACTAGTAACTGAAAAGTTGCAAGTTCAAATCCCAGAGCTGACATGGTACAAACCTGCTAAGAGAGGGCCGTCCACCAAAACTCATGGACCAGGCAAGGAGGGCATTAATCAGAGAGGCAACAAAGAGACCAAAGATAACTCTGAAGGAGCTGCAAATCTCCACAGCAGAGATTGGAGTATCTGTCCATAGGATCACTTTAAGCAGTACACTCCACAGAGCTGGGCTTTACGAAAGAGTAGCCAGAAAAAAAGCCATTGCTTGAAGAAAAAACAATAAGCAAACATGTTTGGTGTTCGCCAAAAGACATGTAGGAGACATCCCAAATATATGGAAGAGGGTACTCTGGTCAGATGAGACTAAAATTGAGCATTTTGGCCATCAAGGAAAACGCTATGTCTGGCACAAACCCAACACCTCTTATCACCTGGAGACACCATCCCCACAGTGAAGCATGGTGGTGGCAGCATCATCATGCTGTGGGGATGTTTTTCATCAGCAGGGACTGGGAAACTCGTCAGAATTGAAGGAATGATGGGTGGCGCTAAATACCTGGACATTCTTGAAGGAAACCTGTTTGTCTTCCAGAGATTTGAGACTGGGACGGAGGTTCACCTTCCAGCAGGACAATGACCCTAAGCATACTGCTAAAGCAACACTCGAGTGGTTAACGGGGAAACATTTAAATGTCTTGGAATGGCCTAGTCAAAGCCCAGACCTCAATCCAATTGAGAATCTGTGGTATGACTTAACGATTGCTGTACAGCAGCGGAACCCATCCAAGGAGCTGGAGCAGTTTTGCCTTGAAGAATGGGCAAAAATCCTAGTGTCTAGATGTGCCAAGCTTATAGAGACATACCCCAAGAGACTTGCAGCTGTAATTGCTGCAAAAGGTGGCTCTACAAAGTATTGACTTTGGGGGGTTGAATAGTTATGCACGCTCAAGTTTTCAGTTATTTTGTTCACAATAAAAAATATTTTGCATCTTTAAAGTGGTAGACATGTTGTGTAAATCAAATAATACAAACCTGCCAAAAATCCATTTTAATTCCAGGTTGTAAGGCAGGCAACAAAGTAGGAAAAATGCCAAGGGGGGTGAATACCTTCGCAGGCCACTGTATGTGATCATAGATGTGTTGCCTCCTGCAGGTATGCGTCCGCTCCACTATGCAGCATGGCAGGGCAAGGCTGACTCTGTCCTTATGCTGCTGCGGGCCGGAGCTGGAGTCAATGGGGTCTCACAGGATGGACACATCCCCCTGCACCTGGCCGCACAGTACGGACACTATGACGTGGTCAGTACACAGACAGACAGGCAGACAGACAGACAGACAGACATCGTTAAGCACTGTCAACAGATATCCCCATTCTGCTGGATTGGGTGGAATGTATGCTGTTCTGTCCACAAAGCTGATGCTGGTTTACTGTGGGTCACTTATCTGAGATTTAGATGTCTGTGGTCATGTTTGGTCAGTCCACTTAAGTCTTAAACAGTAAACAAACTGTCAACAAATCACAGCCATAGCCCCAAAACAGATGTGATCTGGCAGGGGATAGAGTAGGATGAGTGGTGGTTGGTGGTACAGTCATTTAAGGGATTGAGGGGTCAGGGGATACGTAGCAAGCTGGGAGAGGAGAGGCATGTTGGTGGAATTGGATTGGAGAGGGAGAGAGAAGAACGAGGCAGGATGAAGGGTATTGGATTTGTAGGGATTGAGGGGGTAATGAAGGGCGGTCAGGTGATCCGGGGTGATCAGGTTTAGGGGGGATTAGGGACCTTGTGTTTGCTACTAACGTCCGTCCCAGTTTCACCCCCTGTAGTGCTGAGTGATAAGTTGGTTCGGTTTAGGTCCGATTTATTTAAAATTCATGGTTTTCGCTTTAACAACACAGAATAAAACAATGAATAAAAGTCCCATGATGATAGATGGTGCGTTTTCAGGTAGAGATACCTCGTGCAACTGCTGTAAATCGCGCGCTCCCTCTGTGTATGCCCCACACAGACGGGACAAGGCATGCAATGGATTATGGTCATTGTCGTTAACTACCCACATTTCCTGCGCTGAACTATGTAAAATATTGGCAACCACAACTCCCTACTACATCACTACATCGCACAGTTCGGCTTCGATCTGATTTATCTCTAGAGAAACTGCACATTGAGTGCAAAGAAAAAAACGAACTAAATGGAATTCAAATAATTGGGAAATAGATCAGGAACTATCCTACAAGCATTGTCAGGATGTGTTCAGGTTACGCCACATTAATTGATTTGTAAGCCTTTTAGGACCACGGTTTGTGTGAAAAGCATTTATCTGCACAGACCATGAAGTCCCATTTGATAGTAACAGCCTCCGGTCCTGTAGTCTACTATGTATTCCCAGAGTAGAATGACCATGGCTAATGGACTGTCTGTTTTCACCAAATACTCTGTGTCCATGGATACGGCAGGCAGCACCAGGTGCTGATAGAAACATCTGACATCATCTCCCTGGCTATGTGTGTTGTAATGTTATCTGCATGACCACATCCACATAACATAACCTACTCCCCTAATGGCCCCGGTGACAGTGTGTATATGGTATTTGATCTTGTCTGTGTGTGTGTGTGTGTGTGTTAATATGTGTGTGTGTGTGTGTGTGTTGATTCCCTGTCTGTCTGTTTCTCTCAGTCTGAGATGCTGCTGCAGCATCAGTCCAACCCCTGTCTGATCAACAAAACCAAGAAGACCCCCCTAGACCTGGCCTGTGAGTTCGGTAGAGTCAAGGTAAGACTGTGTGTGTTTCTCCTCCCCCACCACTGGCCCAGGCTCACAGAGACAGACAGGGGGGCTGCAGTGATGTAACTCTTGGCCTGTGTTAGTCTAGACAGAGGTCACAGCTGGACAGATACAACCCCTCTGGATCTGGGATGGACTGCAGTGATGTAACTCTTGGCCTGTGTTAGTCTAGACAGAGGTCACAGCTGGACAGATACAACCCCTCTGGATCTGGGATGGACTGCAGTGATGTAACTCATGGCCTGTGTTAGTCTAGACAGAGGTCACAGCTGGACAGATACAACCCATCTGGATCTGGGATGGACTGCAGTGATGTAACTCATGGCCTGTGTTAGTCTAGACAGAGGTCACAGCTGGACAGATACAACCCCTCTGGATCTGGGATGGACTGCAGTGATGTAACTCATGGCCTGTGTTAGTCTAGACAGAGGTCACAGCTGGACAGATACAACCCCTCTGGATCTGGGATGGACTGCAGTGATGTAACTCATGGCCTGTGTTAGTCTAGACAGAGGTCACAGCTGGACAGATACAACCCCTCTGGATCTGGGATGGGCTGCAGTGATGTAACTCTTGGCCTGTGTTAGTCTAGACAGAGGTCACAGCTGGACAGATACAACCCCTCTGGATCTGGGATGGACTGCAGTGATGTAACTCATGGCCTGTGTTAGTCTAGACAGAGGTCACAGCTGGACAGATACAACCCCTCTGGATCTGGGATGGACTGCAGTGATGTAACTCTTGGCCTGTGTTAGTCTAGACAGAGGTCACAGCTGGACAGATACAACCCCTCTGGATCTGGGATGGACTGCAGTGATGTAACTCTTGGCCTGTGTTAGTCTAGACAGAGGTCACAGCTGGACAGATACAACCCCTCTGGATCAGTGATGTAACTCATGGCCTGTGTTAGTCTAGACAGAGGTCACAGCTGGACAGATACAACCCCTCTGGATCTGGGATGGACTGCAGTGATGTAACTCATGGCCTGTGTTAGTCTAGACAGAGGTCACAGCTGGACAGCTACAACCCCTCTGGATCTGGGATGGACTGCAGTGATGTAACTCATGGCCTGTGTTAGTCTAGACAGAGGTCACAGCTGGACAGATACAACCCCTCTGGATCTGGGATGGACTGCAGTGATGTACAGTGCCTTGCGAAAGTATTCGGCCCCCTTGAACTTTGCGACCTTTTGCCACATTTCAGGCTTCAAACATAAAGATATAAAACTGTATTTTTTGGTGAAGAATCAACAACAAGTGGGACACAATCATGAAGTGGAACGACATTTATTGGATATTTCAAACTTTTTTAACAAATCAAAAACTGAAAAATTGGGCGTTCAAAATTATTCAGCCCCCTTAAGTTAATACTTTGTAGCGCCACCTTTTGCTGCGATTACAGCTGTAAGTCGCTTGGGGTATGTCTCTATCAGTTTTGCACATCGAGAGACTGAAATTTTTTCCCATTCCTCCTTGCAAAACAGCTCGAGCTCAGTGAGGTTGGATGGAGAGCATTTGTGAACAGCAGTTTTCAGTTCTTTCCACAGATTCTCGATTGGATTCAGGTCTGGACTTTGACTTGGCCATTCTAATGTTTATTTTTGAACCATTCCATTGTAGATTTTGCTTTATGTTTTGGATCATTGTCTTGTTGGAAGACAAATCCCCGTCCCAGTCTCAGGTCTTTTGCAGACTCCATCAGGTTTTCTTCCAGAATGGTCCTGTATTTGGCTCCATCCATCTTCCCATCAATTTTAACCATCTTCCCTGTCCCTGCTGAAGAAAAGCAGGCCCAAACCATGATGCTGCCACCACCATGTTTGACAGTGGGGATGGTGTGTTCAGGGTGATGTGCTGTGTTGCTTTTACGCCAAACATAACGTTTTGCATTGTTGCCAAAAAGTTCAATTTTGGTTTCATCTGACCAGAGCACCTTCTTCCACATGTTTGGTGTGTCTCCCAGGTGGCTTGTGGCAAACTTTAAACAACACTTTTTATGGATATCTTTAAGAAATGGCTTTCTTCTTGCCACTCTTCCATAAAGGCCAGCTTTGTGCAATATACGACTGATTGTTGTCCTATGGACAGAGTCTCCCACCTCAGCTATAGATCTCTGCAGTTCATCCAGAGTGATCCTGGGCCTCTTGGCTGCATCTCTGATAAGTCTTCTCCTTGTATGAGCTGAAAGTTTAGAGGGACGGCCAGGTCTTGGTAGATTTGCAGTGGTCTGATACTCCTTCCATTTCAATATTATCACTTGCACAGTGCTCCTTGGGATGTTTAAAGCTTGGGAAATCTTTTTGTATCCAAATCCGGCTTTAAACTTCTTCACAACAGTATCTCGGACCTGCCTGGTGTATTCCTTGTTCTTCATGATGCTCTCTGCGCTTTTAACGGACCTCTGCGACTATCACAGTGCAGGTGCATTTATACGGAGACTTGATTACACACAGGTGGATTGTATTTATCATCATTAGTCATTTAGGTCAACATTGGATCATTCAGAGATCCTCACTGAACTTCTGGAGAGAGTTTGCTGCACTGAAAGTAAAGGGGCTGAATAATTTTGCATGCCCAATTTTTCAGTTTTTGATTTGTTAAAAAAGTTTGAAATATCCAATAAATGTCGTTCCACTTCATGATTGTGTCCCACTTGTTGTTGCTTCTTCACAAAAAAATACAGTTTTATATCTTTATGTTTGAAGCCTGAAATGTGGCAAAAGGTCGCAAAGTTCAAGGGGGCCGAATACTTTCGCAAGGCACTGTAACTCATGGCCTGTGTTAGTCTAGACAGAGGTCACAGCTGGACAGATACAACCCCTCTGGATCTGGGATGGACTGCAGTGATGTAACTCATGGCCTGTGTTAGTCTAGACAGAGGTCACAGCTGGACAGATACAACCCCTCTGGATCTGGGATGGGCTGCAGTGATGTAACTCATGGCCTGTGTTAGTCTAGACAGAGGTCACAGCTGGACAGATACAACCCCTCTGGATCTGGGATGGACTGCAGTGATGTAACTCATGGCCTGTGTTAGTCTAGACAGAGGTCACAGCTGGACAGATACAACCCCTCTGGATCTGGGATGGGCTGCGTTGTCACAACTGCTCCTCTTCCATCAAATACATCTCACTTCTGCACTCTTTACTTTGTCTTTCTTTCAGGCTCTCTCATCCTTGAGCATGCTGGTTTTCTTACTGGAGCACATTTACTTCTCTCAACATTTCTCTCCTCTCTTTCTCTCCCTCTCCCTCTCTCCTCTCCATTTCTCTTTCTTTCTCTCTCCCCCTCTACTCTCCATTTCTTTCTCTCCCTCTACTCTCCATTTCTCTCTCTTTCTCTCCCTCTCTCTCTCCCTCTCTACTCTCCATTTATCTCTCTTTCTCTCTCCCTCTCTACTCTCCATTTCTCCATAAGCATAAATATGGGTTGTATTTACAATGGTGTGTGTTCTTCACTGGTTGCCCTTTTCTCGTGGCAACAGGTCACAAATCTTGCTGCTGTGATGTCACACTGTGGAATTTCACCCAGTAGATATGGGAGTTTATCAAAATTGGATTTGTTTTCGAATTCTCCCTCTCTACCCTCCATTTATCTCTCTTTCTCTCCCTCTCTACTCTCCATTTCTCTCTCTTTCTCTCCCTCTCTACTCTCCATTTCTCTCTCTTTCTCTCCCTCTCTACTCTCCATTTCTCTCTCTTTCTCTCCCTCTCTACTCTCCATTTCTCTCTCTTTCTCTCTCTCTCTACTCTCCATTTATCTCTCTTTCTCTCTCTACTCTCCATTTATCTCTCTTTCTCTCTCCCTCTCTCCTCTCCATTTATCTCTCTTTCTCTCTCCCTCTCCTCTCCATTTCTCTCTCTTTCTCTCCCTCTCTCTCTCTACTCTCCATTTCTCTCTCTTTCTCTCCCTCTCTCTCTCTACTCTCCATTTATCTCTCTTTCTCTCCCTCTCTCTCTCTACTCTCCATTTATCTCTCTTTCTCTCTCCCTCTCTCCTCTCCATTTCTCTCTCATTTTCTCTCTCCCTCTGTACTCTCCATTTCTCTCTCTCTCTCCCCCTCTATTCTCCATTTCTCTTTCTCTCTCCCCCTCTATTCTCCATTTCTCTTTCTCTCTCCCTCTCTACTCTCCATTTCTTTCTCTCCCTCTACTCTCCATTTCTCTCTCTCCCTCTACTCTCCATTTCTCCCTCTACTCTCCATTTCTCCCTCTCTACTCTCCATTTCTCTCTCTCCCTCTCTGCTCCCCATTTCTCTCTCTCCCTCTCTGCTCTCCATTTCTCTCTCTCCCTCTCTGCTCTCCATTTCTCTCTCTCCCTCTCTGCTCTCCATTTCTCTCTCTCCCTCTCTGCTCTCCATTTCTCTCTCTCCCTCTCTGCTCTCCATTTCTCTCTCTCCCTCTCTGCTCTCCATTTCTCTCTCTCCCTCTCTGCTCTCCATTTCTCTCTCTCCCTCTCTGCTCTCCATTTCTCTCTCTCCCTCTCTGCTCTCCATTTCTCTCTCTCTTGAGCACAGTTATTCACACTCTCTCCATCTCAAATGTACATTTGGTTACTATGACTTAATGGTGAATTGGGCAGTTTAAGCCTGCATCATTAAACCAGTTTGACAATTTCACTAACATCTCTCTCTCCCTGAGTGCACAATAGCTTTGTATATGAATTTGTCAGTTCCTATAGCCATTCAAACACCACCAAGCCAATGTGAGTGTATTTCAAACTCTGTGCGCTGCCTCAATCAAGGTCCCCAAATAGTGCTGCAACAGCGTTTAGTTTGGATAGGACAGTGTGAAGCCGAACCAAGCCAGGGTGAAGTAATAGTACACACACACACACTCATTGGGAACGCTGCTCTCCTCTCCTACTGGGCTGGAAAGTCCCCTTGTCTTTCATTCTTATTTATCTGGATGTGGGCTGGAGAGGAAGTATTGGCAAGTCCGCCTGTAACTTCTATTACTGGAAGGTTTGCTGGGCAGCTTTGTTTGTGCTTGTGTGTTTGTTAAATGAGACTTGAGAGAGTTAGCCTGTAACTATTGTCCCCCAGGATTGATTTAGAATGGGATATCTTTAGAATGCTGACACTGGCTCCACCGTGTGTGTGTGTGTGTGTGTGTGTGTGTGGTGTGTGTGTTTATGGGCATCAGCTGCTGTGTTGGGGTGTGGCGAGGCCCTCCCTATTTCTATTTCTCTCTCTCCTTCCACTCTTCCTTTCTCTCTCTCCTTCCACTCTTCCTTTCTCTCGCTCCTTTTCCCTCTCTGTCCCTTTGTGTTTCCTTCTGTCCCAGACCAGTCTCCCAGCAGCAGCAGTCAGTCAGTGAGTGTTGAGGTGTTATCCAGTGTGTGGGCCAGATGTGTGGGGTTGTGTATGCCCCTAGGTCACTCCTGTTTTACCTCACACTCACTTGTGGGTCCTCCCATGTCAAATCACAGGACTCCTAAATGTTTCAGACTTGTGTGTGTTCGTTATCCCTTGTCCTAACAGTGCATGAAATGTACATGTGTTGGTAACAGTTGAAGCCTGTACTCATCACCCTGTCTTTTCTTTATCACCCCTCCTTCTCCCCCCCCCCTCTCTTCTCTCTTTCTCTTCTCCCCCCCTTCTCTCGCTTTCTCTCCTTCAATTTCCTTTTCTCCTCTCTTCTGTCTCCATGGCTTTATGACCTCCCTCCTGTCAGGTTGCTCAGCTGTTGTTGAGCAGTAACATGGTGGTGGCTCTGTTAGAGGGTAATAGTAAGGAACCTGCAGACTCAGGCTTTAACACTCCACTGCACCTCGCCGCACGCAATGGACACAAGGACATCATCCGGTAAGAGACTTCCTATTGTTTTTCACAATCTGAACTTGTGAAACGTACGCAAAACTCGTATTGTGTAATACGTGTTGTATATATCATGCATTGATGTCAATGATGTCAAGTTTTAATGCAGATTTGTGTACACGTTTGTCAGGCTGCGATTCAGACCATAATGATTTGTGTGTACACCAGGCTGCGATTCAGACCATAATGATTTGTGTGTACACCAGGCTGCGATTCAGACCATAATGATTTGTGTGTACACTGCCCATTGATAGATTGATCTTTTCTTGTGGGTCTTAATCCTCTGCCTGTCATTCCTCTAATTTGTCCCATACTAAATGAAAGGCTATGATTGATCATGGTTGGTCAGTACATTTTCTGTGTGATTGAACACCTACTCTGAGGTAGACAGGGGTCTGACAGGGTTAACACAGTCATTGATCTGGAACTGGTGTGCTGGGAGACTCAACAGGACAGTAAATGGTTCCCATGGGTCTACCCTCTGCCCCTCTCTCCTTCCCTCCTCCTCTTCCTCTCCACGTTACTATGGACGAGACAAGAACCATCAGACATGGCTCTGTTTCCACACCCTCGCTTTGGAACACTGTGGTGTGTGAATGTGTTTATTCTCTCTCTCAAGAGGATCTAGCAATATATTTAGTACCCCAATCTCTACTCTGACTAGCTGGTAGGCTATAAAACGGCCTGTCCAATGTCTAATCCACCAGGGGCCACAGTCCCAATCCCCTAGTACCTCTATGGAGACCTACATCGCAGTCTGTCTGGTACAGTCCAGTACCAGACACCCAGGTCACCCTGAGCCCTGCTATAGAGAAGGGGAGGAGGAGGGGGTCTACTCTGCAGCCCTGTTCCCATGTTTCACTGACAGCTGCAGCAGTCTGTCACCAGGCTGAGAGAGCGAGAGAGATGGATATGCAGAAAGACACTGGAGAGGGAGGCTCTCTGGTGTGAGGCTGCAGTGCTGCCAATGTGACCCAGATCTGCCAGTGAGATGTGGCTGCTGATTTATCAGTAGTAGCTGGGACCAGACTGTTAATACTAGAACTGCTGGGCCTCGATGGACCCCGCCTTCAAGCTAATGAGCAGTCATTCTGACTGCAACATTCTAACAGTGTAATTCATACTTTTTATATATGCTGTCGCAAACAATCATTTGGTTGTGTTTATGACGGCCTTGGGTAACATTAGAATACCATTTTTATTTTATTTCAAAGAACTCAATAGCATTTTCATTAGTATATGTTACTGTACACTATAATCACATTTTTTTTAAATAAATTCAAGTGTTCAAGAAATATTCTTAGTGGAGTTCCTTTGTTACAACTTCTTTTTATAAGTACACAAAACATACCCCAACCACCAATATGCACGGTCAAATGATGGAAACATCAGTAACCTAAACATCATTATAAGCGTGAGGTGGCCCTGATAAATAGTGAAACTCGAGGGAAAAGCAACAGTGGCATTATAATCAATATACAGTTGAAGTCGGAAGTTTACATACACTTATGTTGGAGTCATTAAAACCTGTTTTTCAACCACTCAACACGTTTCTTGTTAACAAACTATAGTTTTGGCAAGTCGGTTAGGACATCTACTTTGGGCAAGACACAAGTCATTTTTCCAACAATTGTTTACAGACAGATTATTTAACTTGTAATTCAATGTATCACAATTCCAGTGGGTCAGAAGTTTACATACACTAAGTTGACTGTGCCATTAAACAGCTGGGAAAATCCCAGAAAATTATGTCATGGCTTTAGAAGCTTTTGATAAGCTAATTGACATCATTTGAGTCAATTGTAGGTGTACCTGTGGATGTATTTCAAGACCTATCTCAAACTCCATGCCTCTTTTCTTGACATCATTGGAAAATCCAAAGAAATCAGCCAAGACCTCCACAAGTCTGGTTCATCCTTGGGAGCAATTTCTAAACGCCTGAAGGTACCACGTTCATCTGTATAAACACCATGGGACCACGCAGCCGGCATACTGCTCAGGAAGAAGACGCATTCTGTCTCCTAGAGATGAACGTACTTTGGTGCGAAAAGTGCAAATCAATCCCAGAACAACAGCAAAGGACCTTGTGAAGATGCTTGAGGAATCAGGCACAAATGTAACTATGTCCACAGTAAAACGAGTCCTATATTGACATACCTGAAAGTCCGCTCAGCAAGGAAGAAGCCACTGCTCCAAACCCCCATTAAAAAAAAGCCGTTCCAAGGTTTGCAACTGCACATTTGGAGAAATGTCCTCTGGTCTGATGAAACAAAAATAAAACTGTTTGGCCATAATGACCATCGTTATGTTTGGAGGGAAAAGGGGGTGGCTTGCAAGCCGAAGAACACCGTCCCAACCATGAAGCACGGGTGTGGCGGCATCTTGTTGTGGGGGTGCTTTGCTGCAGGAGGGCCTGGTGCACTTCACAAAATAGATGGCATCATGAGGGGAAATTATGTGGATATATTGAAGCAACATCTCGAGACATCAGTCAGGAAGTTAAAGCTTGGTCACAAATGGGTCTTCCAAATGGACAATGTCCCCAAACATACTTCCAACGTTGTGGCAAAATGACTGAAGGACAACAGAGTCAAGGTATTGGAGTGGCCATCACAAAGCCCTGACCTCAATCCTATGGAAAATGTGTGGGCAGAACTGAAAAAGTGTGTGCGAGCAAGGAGGCCTACAAACCTGACTCTGTCAGGAATGGGCCAAAATTCACAAAACATATTGTGGGTAGCTTGTGGAAGGCTACCCAAAACATTTGACCCAAGTTAAACAATTTAAAGGAAATGCTACCAAATATTAATTGAGTATGTAAACTTCTTACCCACTAGGAATGTGATGAAGGAATAAAAGCTCAAATAAATCCTAACTGACCTAAGGCAGGGCTTGTGAAAACCCGAGTTTAAATGTATTTGGCTAAGGTGTATGTAAACTTCCGACTTCAACTGTAAGTGTTGATATGACAGCAGTCAAAAATCATCAGTTATTGTCAGCTCGAGCGTATATTGAGTGCATCTTCAATGGCATCAGTTTGATTTCATTTAGCTGTTATCCCTGGTTCTAACAGTTGATTTGTTAAGGTTCTTCCGGTGAAGGAGAGGAGGACCAAACTGCAGTGTGGTTATTTCAATACATCTTTAATAAAGATAATAACGAACAATACAAGCCACTAAACGTACCGTGAAAAACCAAACCAGCACTATCTGGTGCAAACAGAGACCGGAACAATCACCCACGAAACACTCAAAGAATATGGCTGCCTAAATATGGTTCCCAATCAGAGACAACGATAAACACCTGCCTCTGATTGAGAACCACTCCAGGCAACCATAGACTTTTCTAGACAACTATACTACACCACAATCCCATAACCTACAAAAAACACCTAGACAAAACACACCACATAAATACCCATGTCACACCCTGGCCTGACCAAAATAATAAAGAAAACACAAAATACTAAGGCCAGGGCGTTACATGACTTAAATCTTCATAAATGTCACTTGCCTTAACACACTTTGACACCTTTGTTTGGTTGTAGTGCGTAATAGTCTCCGGTTTTCTCTTTGTGTTCCGTTGTCTTGTCATTCTTCAGCACTGTTGAGGAGTACAACAGCTGTGCAGGTGCCTTATTTTTTGCAGAGGTAGGGAGCTCCCATCTCACTTTGTTCATCGTGCCAGCCAGACTTGTTTTCTTTACAAGCAAATTGTTCGCCAATGACAGTGAAGTTAAGAAATTGTCCATGGAGACATTTCTCTCCTTGCCACTGTAAGGTCTCCAACACTGACCTTCTGCACAATATAGATATTTTCCCAGATATTGAAAGCCGTTCAGCATGTTCATTACGCACTCTCTCACGGTGTAGCCTGCTCCAAGTAGCCCAGAAGAGACTGATGAGACTGCTGTGATTCAGTGGAATGATTTAGAGTACATATCATTTAAGATTCTAATTAGAATAGATCAATACAATTGAATGGCATGTTCTTCATTCACAATTGGTGATGACATAATTATGCATCGTTCGCTTTCCCTCCCCAATTTTCCCCATTATACTTTACTTCATTTATTGTTTCTGTTGTTATGTGTCAAATTAGTTTCGGTATAGTTTAGGTTCAGTTTCGAGGCAGTTATTGAGGCGATTATCAACGGACAGCGCCTTCAACTGTCGGGAGGAGGGGTGGAGCAGGCCCCACTGTTGGGAGAAGGAGTGGAGCAGACCCCACTGTTGGGAGGAGGGGTGGAGCAGGCCCCACTGTCGGGAGAAGGAGTGGAGCAGGCCCCACTGTCGGGAGAAGGAGTGGAGCAGGCCCCGCTGTCGGGAGGAGGGGTGTTGCAGGCCCCACTGTCGGGAGAAGGAGTGGAGCAGGCCCCGCTGTCGGGAGAAGGAGTGGAGCAGGCACCGCTGTCGGGAGAAGGAGTGGAGCAGGGCCCCTCTGTCGGGAGGAGGAGTGGAGCAGGGCCCCTCTGTCGGGAGAAGGAGTTGAGCAGGCCCCTCTGTCGGGAGAAGGAGTGGAGAAGGCCCCGCTGTCGGGAGGAGGGGTGGAGCAGGCCCCGCTGTCGGGAGAAGGAGTGGAGCAGGCCCCGCTGTCGGGAGGAGGAGTGGAGCAGGGCCCCTCTGTCGGGAGGAGGAGTGGAGCAGGGCCCCTCTGTCGGGAGGAGGAGTGGAGCAGGGCCCCTCTGTCGGGAGGAGGAGTGGAGCAGGCCCCGCTGTCGGGAGGAGGGGTAGAGCAGGCCCCGCTGTCGGGAGAAGGAGTGGAGCAGGCCCCGCTGTCGGGAGGAGGAGTGGAGCAGGCCCTGCTGTCGGGAGAAGGAGTGGATCAGGCCCCGCTGTCGGGAGAAGGAGTGGTGCAGGCCCCGCTGGGTTATTTGAGAAAAGTCAATGACTGAGGGGGGCATGACTTAAATGGCAGACTAATAAATACCATGAATGAGCAGTGACAATGACTGCTTTAGCAGTTCTAGTGTTAAGGAGTCCTATTTGTGGTGTGGTGGTCTGCCCTTTCTCTGACACACCTCCCTGGTCCAAACCACCTTACCAAAGAAACAGTCAAGGCTTTCATTGGTTTCAATTGATAATGAAAGCGAGAAACTGTATTCAACCATGGCACAAGGATTTCTGGGATCCAGTGGCCATATGACTCCATAACAATGCCCTGTGGTCCAATCACACGGTTATGTCACCACAATACATGCTGTAACCGGTCCCATGGTTCCACCACTTTGGCCCCACATAGACATCCATGTAGTAGAGATATTAAAGGGGGGATATGAACAGTGGGTTATTGAGTCAGTGTGGCCCCAAAGGAGGAGAGGAGAACAGGATAGGGCTCTCTTTCAGCATCCAGCCAAACCAGAGGGACAGAGAGACTTTGATGAGCCTGCCCCCCTTTGTGTTTCTAAGGATAAATGAAACGAGCACACTGCCCCGGGGCTTAGAAGCCACAGGGCAGAGAGAGGGGGGAGATGGGAAGAGATAGTGAGAGATGCTGAAGCACAGTATCTGTAATAGGATGAGAATAATGAAGTTCAAGTAAGGGAGAGGTATTCTTCCTCTCCCTGTCTCTATACAGTGGGGCAAAAAAGTATTTAGTCAGCCACCAATTGTGCAAGTTCTCCCACCTGTAATTTTCATCATAGGTACACTTCAACTATGCCAGACAAAATGAGGGGGAAAAAATCCAGAAAATCACATTGTAGGATTTTTTATGAATTTATTTGCAAATTATGGTGGAAAATAAGACCAAAGAGCCAAGACCAAAGAGCTGTCAAAGGACACCAGAAACAAAATTGTAGACCTGTACCAGGCTGGGAAGACTGAATCTGCAATAGGTAAGCAGCTTTGTTTGAAGAAATCAACTGTGGGAGCAATTATTAGGAAATGGAAGACATACAAGACCACTGATAATTTCCCTCGATCTGGGGCTCCACGCAAGATCTCACCCCACACGGGGGGACCTAGTGAATGACCTGCAGAGAGCTGGGACCAAAGTAACAAAGCCTACCATCAGTAACACACTACGCCGCCAGGGACTCAAATCCTGCAGTGCCAGACGTGTCCAGGCCCGTCTGAAGTTTGCTAGAGGACATTTGGATGATCCAGAAGAAGATTGGTAGAATGTCATATGGTCAGATGAAACCAAAATATAAATTTTGGGTCAAAACTCAACTCGTTGTGTTTGGAGGATAAAGAATGCTGAGTTGCATCCAAAGAACACCATACCTACTGTGAAGCATGGGGGTGGAAACATCATGCTTTGGGGCTGTTTTTCTGCAAAGGGACCAGGATGACTGATCCGTGTAAAGGAAAGAATGAATGGGGCCATGTATAGTGAGATTTTGAGTGAAAACCTTCTATCAGCAAGGGCATTGAAGATGAAACATGGCTGGGTCTTTCAGCATGACAATGATCCCAAACACACCGCCCGGGCAATGAAGGAGTGGCTTCGTAAGAAGCATTTCAAGGTCCTGGAGTGGCCTAGCCAGTCTCCAGATCTCAACCCCATAGAAAATCTTTGGAGGGAGTTGAAAGTCCGTGTTGCCCAGCAACAGCCCCAAAACATCACTGCTCTAGAGGAGATCTGCATGGATGAACGCGTCAAAATACCAGCAACCGTGTGTGAAAACCTTGTGAAGACTTTTGACCTCTGTCATTGCCAACAAAGGGTATATAACAAAGTATTGAGATAAACTTTTGTTATTGACCAAATACTTATTTTCCACCATAATTTGCAAATAAATTCATAAAAAATCCAGGGCTCAGTCTTCTGAGCTCTGTGCTTGGCAACTGAGCCCCAAAAAACCCTCTCTCTTTCTCTCTGTCTCCCTCTATCACTCTAAGTGACTTCTTGTTAGATGCGTGCCTAATTTACTAAAGTGAGTGGTGAGGCAAACTGATGATGCAAATCACTGTCACTGTCTAAATCAGTCCTGTATTGTTATTTTGGGTTACCACTTATAGATAAGTGGTGTGATTGTGACAGAGGTCATTGTGAGATGTTGTGGTATGGTTCTGGTTTGGCTAATGAGCAGGAATGCCATGGAAAGACAGGGGATATGGGTTTGCGGTAGTTAGTTACCAAACCGTTTTGCGTGTGTGTGTGTGTGTGTGTGTGTGTGTGAACTTTCCATGCTGTACATTTCCAGGAGAGCTCTGAAATTCCCACTAATATTCCTAAAGTTGAACTTATCTACTGTTGTATTTATTTTAACCTTGATTTAACTAGGCAAGTCAGTTAAGAACAAATTCTTGTTTTCAATAACGGCCTAGGAACAGTGGGTTAACTGCCTTGTTCACTACCAGGATATTTGAGTGTGTGTGTCTGTGCAGCTGGAATCGAGTGTGAATTCTCCAAATTTCCCCCTGGCACCTCAATGAGTTCATGTGATGTGGGATGTTGAGCAGATTAGCTACGGTGGATCACTGTAACACTGCCATTGACATAATATACTGTCCTGGCATCTGGTCCAGCTGGCTCCATCCATGGCTCTGCTTCGCCGGAACCTTTACAATTCACCTTGGAGTTAACAGCCTTTGTAATCGTGAATCTGTACTAAAGTAGTACTGTGTTGTTCCTCTCTGGTTCAGGTTGCTGCTGAAAGCGGGCATCGACATCAACAGGGCCACTAAGGCTGGCACTGCCCTGCACGAGGCTGCCCTCTACGGCAAGACGGAGGTGGTCAGACAGCTGCTAGAGGTAAGACACCTGGAGGGACATCAACCTCACTTAGTCTTTAACTAGTCTGATTCAATCACTATTCTTCCACATTCAACTAACAGTTGGTAACATGTTGTCCATTGTAAGTGAAGTGTTTTATTGAATAGGCTGTACAATACATTGCCGTTGACTGCATTAGACTTGAGAACATTGATGTTGAATGTGTTGCTGTGTTTCAGTGCACATCTGATTGACAATAACGTTGTGTGTGGTTTTGCCAGGCTGGTATAGACGTGAACATCCGTAACACGTACAAGCAGACAGCCCTGGACATGGTGAACCAGTTCACCACCTCTCACGCCAGCAAGGATATCAAGCAGCTCCTACGAGGTGAACAGAGCACCAGTCATCACTGGAACAGGAGATGGTTGTTAACAAATGAAGACATTATCCCATGAAGTATCATTCTTTGGCAGTCTTTATCTCTCATTCTGTTTTCCACCTGCTTTATTGTCCTCGAACCAGGGCTCTACAGTGCCACCATTTTACTCACAAACTGAAAAAGTCAAGTATGAGTTTTGATTTATAGCGTATAAATTGCTGCTGTAGTTATTTTCTAAGTATGTTGGCTGTTTTAGAAGTGTGTAGCCATAGAGTCTACTTGAGTGACTTTGTCCTTGTGTTTCTTGGCTATGGATATAATTTTGTTCACATGCTAGGTTGTTTTTCATGTTAGCTTGTTTGAGCTCGCTCAACTCAACTGCTAGTGAAGAGACATGGGAGAATCTCATCTCTCCCAGACAGACATGCCAGTCTCACTGTTACCCTTAAAGGGGCAGCTGAACATTTTTGTCTCCCCTAAGTGGCTAAAATATTTGACAGGACATTGTACTTGCTTGAGCATGGAACACCACAAAAACATTTTATTCTTTCACTTTTAGTCATTTCTTATCATAAAAGCGCTATTTCTCAAATACTTTTATTGTGTTCCTAAATGTATTTGTGTGTTAAAAAATCTATTTAGCCGCAAAAATAAAAAAAATGTCAGCATAGATTCCTGCTAGCAGATTTCTTTCTTGGTGCATTTGTGTAGTGAAGCGACTCTTGCATTCTTTTGCAGTTTGAGTTCTGCAGGACAGAGTGTTCAGAGGTGTGTGTGTGTGTGTGTGTTGGGAGAGGAGACAGACTGAGACAGAGCCAGTGCAGACGTTCCTATAGCGAGAGAGGCCCAGAGGAGAGACTGAGGGATATGAAATGCTCTAAGCTGTAATTCACCAAGCAGCTGTGTTTAACCTCATGGAGTACAGGTTACATAACCCTATCAGCTCACACACGCGCGCGCACACACACAACCAAAAGACTACGTGTGTGTGTGATTGTTGCGTGCCACCCCTGTGTACGTGCGCATGCATGAGACTGTCTTTTGGACCTCTGCTGTTTGTGCTATCTCCTCTGTAATCCAGCAGGCCTGGGTCTTTGATCTGGTTCTCGCAGCCTGGGAACTCAGGCCATAATGAGCACTTGTTTTCCTCAGTCAGCAGACTGCTGCTTCAAACATGGAGGCTGTGGAGAGAGACTTCCTGTTATGATCAAGTTCTCTCTGTGTTTAAAGCAGAGTGAATAGAACACAATCAGCCACCACACCTCCTCGTCATGGATTAATTATTGATGTGTACCAACCAGTCAGAAGCTGAATACAGCACTGACTGACTCTGCTCTTTGATGTCACTGCATTCCATACCAGTGCCGGATGTGACTAATTAAAAAACAACAGGCATTGGGATAGTAGCGGCGTCTGGGTAAATCCCCTTAAGGTGATTTGAAAGTGGTGTACATGTCAGTATGTATCAATCATTGGGCTGTATTTTCTTCCTGCCTTCGTTCATACCAATTCCCTGAACTAACTTTGTGTGTGTCTCTCTTTCTCCTCTCTCTTTCTCTCCTCTCACTGTCCCCCTCTTTCTCTCCTCTCTCTTTCCCACTCTCTCTTTCCTCCTCTCTCTTTCTCCCCTCTCTGCCCCCCCCCATCTCTCTCTCTCACTCTCTCTCTCCCCTCTCTCTTTCCCCCTCTCTCTTTCCCCTCTCTCTTTCCCCCTCTCTCTTTCCCCCTCTCTCTTTCTCTCTCTTTCTCTCCTCTCTTTCCCACTCTCTCTTTCCCCCTCTCTCTTTCTCCCTCTCTGCCCCCCCTCTCTCTTTCTCCCCTCTCTGCCCCCCCATCTCTCTCTCTCACTCTCTCTCTTTCCCCTCTCTCTTTCCCCCTCTCTCTTTCCCCCTCTCTCTTTCTCTCTCTTTCTCTCCTCTCTTTCCCCCTCTTTCTTTCCCCCTCTCTCTTTCTCCCCTCTCTGTCCCCCCCCCTCTCTCTCTCTCTCTCTCTCTCTCTCTCTCTCTCTCTCTCTCTCTCTGTCTCTGTCTCTGTCTCTGTCTCTGTCTCTGTCTCTCTCTCTCTCTGTCTCTCTCTGTCTCTGTCTCTGTCTCTGTCTCTCTCTCTCTCTGTCTCTCTCTGTCTCTCTCTGTCTCTCTCTGTCTCTCTCTCTCTCTCTCTCTGTCTCTCTCTGTCTCTCTCTGTCTCTCTCTGTCTCTCTCTCTCTCTCTCTCTCTCTCTCTCTCTCTCTCTCTCTGTCTCTCTCTGTCTCTCTCTGTCTCTCTCTCTCTCTCTCTCTGTCTCTCTCTGTCTCTCTCTGTCTCTCTCTCTCTCTCTCTCTCTCTCTCTCTCTCTCTCTCTCTCTGTCTCTGTCTCTCTCTCTCTCTCTCTCTCTCTGTCTCTGTCTCTCTCTCTCTCTCTCTCTGTCTCTGTCTCTGTCTCTCTCTCTCTCTCTCTCTCTCTCTCTCTGTCTCTCTCTCTCTCTCTCTCTCTCTCTCTCTCTCTCTGTCTCTCTCCTCTCTCTCTCTGTCTCTCTCTCTGTCTCTCTCTCTCTCTCTCTCTGTCTCTCTCTCTCTCTCTCTGTCTCTCTCTCTCTCTCTCTCTGTCTCTCTCTCTGTCTCTGTCTCTCTCTGTCTCTCTCTCTCTCTCTGTCTCTCTCTCTCTGTCTCTCTCTCTCTGTCTCTGTCTCTCTCTCTCTCTCTGTCTCTCTCTCTCTCTCTCTGTCTCTCTCTCTCTCTGTCTCTCTCTCTGTCTCTCTCTCTGTCTCTACATATCTCTTTCTCACACACAGATGCTACAGGTGTCCTGCAGGTGAGAGCTCTGAAAGACTACTGGAACATCCACGACCCCACTGCTCTCAACATCCGGGCCGGGGATGTCATCATGGTAGGCTGCAGGAACACACACACACACAACCCTCTCTATTTGCTGTCTGTAACTCCTCAGATGTGCCTCAGCTGGCATTGCAGTGTTGTTCCCACACTCACTGTGCCCAACCGTGCCCCCATGTTGTCTGTTAGGACAGGTGTGTTTTCCCTGTGAACTGTCAGGCTCATCCTCTCTAACAGGTGTTTTGGTAGCAAGCAGGGAGACAGGCTGGCAGTGTTTATGTGCGGGTGGCTTCATGAGTATTCAGTAGACACAGTATGTAGATATGTGTGGTTTTCAGCTGTTCCATGTAGTTGAATTACTCCACCACTAGCACACCTGATTCAACATGTCAACTAATCATCAAGCCCTTGAATAGGTGACTGGTAAACTAGTTCAGGGCTACAACTAAATTGTGAAAAGTCTGCTAGTCCCAGAGGATAGGTTTGAAAACCACTGGACTGTAGGACGGTTTGGAAACCACTGGACTGTAGGACGGTTTGGAAACCACTGGACTGTAGGACGGTTTGGAAACCACTGGACTGTAGAACGGTTTGGAAACCACTGGACTGTAGGACGGTTTGGAAACCACTGGACTGTAGGACGGTTTGGAAACCACTGGACTGTAGGACGGTTTGGAAACCACTGGACTGTAGGACGGTTTGGAAACCACTGGACTGTAGGACGGTTTGGAAACCACTGGACTGTAGGACGGTTTGGAAACCACTGGACTGTAGGACGGTTTGGAAACCACTGGACTGTAGGACGGTTGGAAACCACTGACTGTAGAACGGTTTGGAAACCACTGGACTGTAGGTACGGTTTGGAAACCACTGGACTGTAGAACGGTAAACAAACAACCCTTGAGTCCATGAATGGGGTCTACTGGATGTGATCAACTTACCATCAGTCATAAAGCACATATAGTCACTAGTGAAAGTCTACACACCCCTTGCACAGTCTTCACATTTTACTGCCTTAAAATGTTGTCTCAAAGGGGAATACATTTGATTTTGTTCCTACTGATCAACACAAACTACTCCACATTCCCAAAGTTAAATAAAATTATTCAATTAAAAAATTAAAAATCCAATTTAAAAGATGCCTTTATTGTGTGTCTTTACGCCCCAGAGTTAATTGTAAGGCAGCAAAATGTGTAGACTGTGACAGGGTGTAGAGACCATCACTACGCACTGTACTGAACCTGATGTACATGTCATCTATCAGTTCACTCTACTGAACCTGATGTACATGTCATCTATCAGTTCACTGTACTGAACCTGACGTACATGTCATCTATCAGTTCACTCTACTGAACCTGATGTACACGTCATCTATCAGTTCACTGTACTGAACCTGATGTACATGTCATCTATCAGTTCACTCTACTGAACCTGACGTACATGTCATCTATCAGTTCACTCTACTGAACCTGACGTACATGTCATCTATCAGTTCACTGTACTGAACCTGATGTACATGTCATCTATCAGTTCACTCTACTGAACCTGATGTACATGTCATCTATCAGTTCACTCTACTGAACCTGACGTACATGTCATCTATCAGTTCACTCTACTGAACCTGACGTACATGTCATCTATCAGTTCACTCTACTGAACCTGATGTACATGTCATCTATCAGTTCACTCTACTGAACCTGATGTACATGTCATATATCAGTTCACTGTACTGAACCTGACGTACATGTCATCTATCAGTTCACTGTACTGAACCTGACGTACATGTCATCTATCAGTTCACTGTACTGAACCTGACGTACATGTCATCTATCAGTTCACTGTACTGAACCTGATGTACATGTCATCTATCAGTTCACTGTACTGAACCTGATGTACATGTCATCTATCAGTTCACTGTACTGAACCTGATGTACATGTCATCTATCAGTTCACTCTACTGAACCTGATGTACATGTCATCTATCAGTTCACTCTACTGAACCTGATGTACATGTCATCTATCAGTTCACTCTACTGAACCTGATGTACATGTCATCTATCAGTTCACTGTACTGAACCTGACGTACATGTCATCTATCAGTTCACTCTACTGAACCTGACGTACATGTCATCTATCAGTTCACTCTACTGAACCTGATGTACATGTCATCTATCAGTTCACTCTACTGAACCTGATGTACATGTCATCTATCAGTTCACTCTACTGAACCTGATGTACATGTCATCTATCAGTTCACTGTACTGAACCTGATGTACATGTCATCTATCAGTTCACTGTACTGAACCTGATGTACATGTCATCTATCAGTTCACTGTACTGAACCTGACGTACATGTCATCTATCAGTTCACTCTACTGAACCTGACGTACATGTCATCTATCAGTTCACTGTACTGAACCTGATGTACATGTCATCTATCAGTTCACTGTACTGAACCTGATGTACATGTCATCTATCAGTTCACTCTACTGAACCTGACGTACATGTCATCTATCAGTTCACTCTACTGAACCTGACGTACATGTCATCTATCAGTTCACTCTACTGAACCTGACGTACATGTCATCTATCAGTTCACTCTACTGAACCTGACGTACATGTCATCTATCAGTTCACTCTACTGAACCTGATGTACATGTCATCTATCAGTTCACTCTACTGAACCTGACGTACATGTCATCTATCAGTTCACTGTACTGAACCTGACGTACATGTCATCTATCAGTTCACTGTACTGAACCTGACGTACATGTCATCTATCAGTTCAAGGTCCAGTAGGTCCTTAGGGGTATAGTGCACAACAGGTGAACTTCACTGTCCATATTCCTGAGGGGGAACTAGTTTATAGGGAGAGAGTATATATCTGAAGGATGGCTCTCTTTGAGCCCAGAGAGACAGAGAGACGGGTAGGGACAGGCCCTGGTATTCATCCATCACTCCCACTCAGAAATGACTCTACTAATACTACTACTACTACTGTTTCACACACACACACACACACACACACACACACACACACACACACACACACACACACACACACACACACACATCGTCTCATGAACCCTGGCCTGTTTTACTTCTTGGGAGTGTGTCGGCCTATTCTGCTGCTGTGGGAGTTGCTTCAATACCAGAGAGAAACAATTCATAAACGTTGCCCTCAGGCCATCCACCTCTCCCATCAACTAGCCTTTCCACACCTCACACACACATGTACATGTTAGATACTGGGCAAAAGGTTAGCTGGGACTGGTGCCGAACCAAAGCGCAAAACGTGGTGAGGCAGAGCAAGGCGGGTGAAGAGGATTGGACAGGCTGATAGCGATGCTGTGTTTCCGTAAGTGGATGAATTGGTCTAATTTAGTATGTAGGGTAAAGCCTCAAATCTTAGCTACATCTTCCATTTCAAATCAGCTCTGGAAAAAAGTTAATAATTACACAAAAATATTTCATTTTGTGTGACTACAGCACCAGCGATAAAAAGCAAAAATAGAGACGTTCTAATTGAGCGAGGCGTCGGAGCCTGCAGGGTTTTTATCATTGAAAACAATGCATTGTACTTGGGACTTTAGCTAGTTTAGGCCTTTAGAAAAATATGTTTTGCCAACTTGGACAGGTCAATTAATTTCAATGTATTTTCCTTTAGCTGCCAACCTGCCCATTCAGTACATGCTATTTCCCCCTCTACCCACATCTACCAGACACACAACCCAACACCCTTCTTCTCCCCCATACCTTCAGCCCCCTAACCCTGTCCCTTGGCTTGTGTCCTCTGACTAAGGCTGAGACAATGGCCTGGGTTTTAGCAGCTCACGTGGACAAATGGAACATGATCAGAAACACATGACTACTGTCATCTGTTTATGTGCTTGACCTTTTGGTTCTCTCTCTCGGTTTGTTATTGTACTACAGTTGATCTCAGGGCTGTGGCGCTGCTTTTGTACCACCCTCCCAACTTATGTAAAACATCTTTGACATTATGAAAACAAACCATACAGAGACATAGATACACAGATGAAGTTGTTAACACGTAGAATGTGTTTCAAGTTGGAACATGTACTTTCTGTCATTGTCCCAGAACTGCACACTTCAGGTCAGGTACACTCCTACACACACGTACATGAACAGTGGAAATAACACCACGTTGTTATAGAATCTCACAGATTCTGATTGGTTTAGACCTGTCTTAATGTTTGTTTTGATTGGCTGCCTGGCAGGTCCTAGAGCAGCACATGGACGGGCGCTGGAAGGGGCACATCCACGACAGCCAGAGGGGCACCGACCGGGTTGGCTACTTCCCCCCGAACATTGTGGAGGTCATCAGCAGACGCTCAGGTCAGTCACACACACACACACACACACACACACACCAACACACACCCTGTAAGTTCAGTGCAATCATTAGCCATTCCCCACTCCCATCGGAAAGCAATGGGCAAAGAGAGAGAGCCCTCTGACATTTGCCTCTTTCATTGTGTAACCGTGGCACCCGCAGCAAACGGAGGATTCGTAGCTTGTTGAGTCAGCTGCCGGCATGTCGGAACATCAACACTCACTCACACACACTCACACACACTCACTCACACACACACACACTCACTCACACACTCACTCACTCATCTCCCAGACATGTCAGCACACTCACAATGTAGGATTAAGTCAGAAATGGAAAGGGAAATTGCTTGGAACTGCAGGAGTCATCTGCTATTGTACATTATGTAAAAACTCCCACCCTTACCCACACAGTCTACCTCTAATACCGGTTAGATTAACAGAAGGTGTCAGTTACCTACCTAACACCACAGAAGAAGATAATCCGCCCCACACCACCTTTGATGTGCACTAGAGGGAGAAATCCCTGAGTGAATATGTTGGCGTGGTGACACTCACGGAGCCACTGACAGAACAGGGAGCAGCTCAGCACTGCAGTCAGTGAAAAATGACAGGTTTCTGTCTTCTCTGCAAATCTGTCACCACAACAAAAGATCAGGGGAACGGGAGACCCATCTTAAATTGTCCCTCTGCACCTACTGTACCTTCAGAAAGTATTCACACCCCGTTACTTTTTCCACATTTTGTTGTTACAGCCTGAATTTAAAAAATATTACATTGAAATGTTGTGTCACTGATCTACACACAATACCCTATAATGTCAAAGTGGAATTTTGTTTTTAGAAATCTTTACAAATGAATAGAAAATGAAAAGTTGAAATGTATTCAACCCCTTTTGTAATGGCAAGCCTGAATACGTACAGATGTAAACTATGCTTAACAAGTCAATAAGTTGCATGGACTCACTCTGTGTTCAATAATAGTGTTAACATGATTGTTATTATCTGTACGGTCCCTCAGCCAAGTAGTGAATATCAAGCACAGATCCAACCACAAAGACCAGGGAGGTTTTCCTGTGCCTCGCAAAGAAGAGAACCTATTGGTAGTTGGGTGTTAAAAATAAAAGCAGACATTGAGTGACCTAGATACAGTTGTGACTTAAATTGTCTTGACAATCTATGGCAAGGTATGACAATGGCTGTCTAGCAATGATCAACAACCAACTTGACAGAGCATGAAGAAGTTTATATTTATATTGCAGATATTGTACAATCCAGGTGTGCAAAGCTCTTAGAGACTTACCCAGAAATACTCACAGCTGTAATCACTGCCAAACATGTATTGACTGTGGTGTTGTATATAGATGGGTGAGATAAAAAAATAAAAATAATCTATTGAATCAATTTTGAATTTAGGCTGTGACGCAACAAAATGTGTAAGTCAAGGGGTATGAATACTTCCTGAAGGAACTGTTTCCCTTGGCTCCCCACACACACACACTGATAGGTTGTATCGCTACACATCACTGCATTGGAAGAGCAGTGGTGGCCCCTCTTCATTACAGGTTGGCCCCTCTAGAGAACACCCCATTTCCCAGACTGCCTTGGTTGGACTAATCCCTCATGCTTCCAATCCATCCCTTGCTTCTATTTTTCTCTCTTCCTCCTCTTCTCTCAGCATCTCTCCATCCATACCATGTCATTTCCACCTCTAACCATCAGCTTGCTTTAACCTCCTCTCTGTCTGTGTCCTACCTGTTTGACCCTGTAGGGGGCACCCTGTCCCGGCACGCCTCTCTGCCCACCCAGCGCCACCAGCTCCTCTCCAGAGCCCCCCTCTCCTCCAGCCTGAGCTCAGCCCCCCAGACCGACGACTCCTACACACTGTACACCCCCAACAATCCCCACATGGCCCTCCCCCACGCCATCGGCCTCAGCGCCAACCCAGGTATATACACACACACCCTTATACATGCACTCAGAGGACAGACGCACATTGAAACCTGTATACGGTACTCAGCCCCCTAACCAGCCAGACAACTCCCCCACCACTGTGAACCGTTGTGAGGCCACAAGGACACCTATGTTCGCCCCCTCTAAACCCCTCTCATGCTCAGGCCCAGCCAATCCCCAGTGCTGCTCCGTGGACCATGGTACCCCCATGGCCCAACAGTGTTGTTATGTCTGATAGGTCGGCCTCCCAGCAGCCTCTCTCAGCCTGGTTGTCCCCTGGAGGACATCTGGGTGCTCAGGAACTCACACACCGCGGGTAAGAGTCCCTCCACTGTCCCCCCATGACAATAGCTGTCCCCATGCTCTGTCCCCATGCTCTACCTTTGTCATGTGCCAGCTTCAAACTGAGCTTCCCATAGCTCCTGCTGTTCTCCCTGCTGCCACAAGATGGGACCACCAGGAAACCTCTGTTCCAGTGACCAAAACAAAGTGACAATTTCAACAGTCTACAGGACACTGCAAGCTTAATGGGTGCCCTGTGTACTCCGCTGTAGGAATTTTCCATTGTGGATGACCTTTCATCTGTCCTACTGCAGGACTGTAGTTGTAGTTTACCCCTATAGATCTGTAGTTCTGTACCCTTGGCTGCTGTTGCTCTATGCCTGCAGCTCCGCTCCACCATGCAACCATCTCCCTTGGCTTCGTATGGCAGCAAATGACGTCCTGTCCTGGCCTGTGCCACCCCCCCTGATCTGTGATGACTTGGCTGGCTCAGTGACAGGGTCTACAGCCCCAACCTCTGCCATCCTCTGCCAGCTTCAGTTAGAATCATGTGGATGTGTGTGTGACTGTGTTGATGTGAGCTCTGGAAGGACACAGAGGGGAGGTACCTCATTTTGCTCTCCCTCTCGCTGTCCAGCCACCACGGTTGTCTTTAACGTCCCTCACTTCTATCTGTCTCTTTCTCTCCATCCTCCTCTCCTGTGGTCCTATCTAGCAGGTGACAGGAACAGTGTAGGGAGTACGGGCAGTGTGGGCAGCACCCGTAGTGCTGGGAGTGGACAGAGCACAGAGAGTAACACTGCCCTCAACGGACAACACCACCAGACCACCGCACTCCCAGACACAGCCAAAGTACTGGACCAATTGTTATTTCAGCTTTATTTATCCTGGCTAGTCTTATGAGATAGATAACAATGCTAAAATAATTGAAAACCTTACTCACAGCTATGAACAGAGGAATTGTGATATTGTAATTTACTGTCTTTGTATGTAGTGCCAGGCAACAGATTGTTTATCGCTGTGCTCTCTGTAACTTGTCTTGTGCTCTGTTTTGATGTGCAGCCAGCGCCCTCTGCTGGTGACTCAGGGCAACCAGTCCCCAATAAACAGCCTGACCTGACTGCAGGTAGGAATACCAGCCATATCTCTCATTACTCTTACGTACCACAACATTTCTCCTGAAACTTCACCTTTCTAGTTTGATTTGTGCTTATTGGTAGAAAACATCCTGAGCACCATTAATTTAACTCTCCAGTGTGTGTTTTCTTGTCTAGTGGTTCTGGGTGCTCCTCGGAGGCCGATGGTGAACATACTGAGACCAGGGGAACAGCAGTTTGTCTCCCCACAGTTTGTACGTCCTCAGCAGCTACTGGAGGGCAAGGTGAGACTCAGACACAGGACAGACACAGGCCAGGCACAGGACAGGACAGACACAGGCCAGACACAGGACAGGACAGACACAGGCCAGACACAGGACAGGACAGGACAGACACAGGACAGGACAGGAAATATTGTCCATGTTTGCCACACATTACAACTCATGAATGTATTTTTCTGTGTACTCTGTATGCCACAGTGAAATACATGTATCTATTAAAAGACAGGAGGACAGTGAATAGGCCAGTAGTTGATGTTAATGTGAAACTCAACCCCTCCCCTCTGGTGTAGGATGCAGAGGCCATCTACCAGTGGCTGAGTGACTTCCAGTTGGAGCAGTACACTGGGAACTTCATCACGGCCGGCTACGACGTCCCCACCATCAGCAGGATGACCCCAGAGGACCTGACGGCCATCGGCGTCACCAAGCCAGGCCACCGCAAGAAGATCTCAATCGAGATAGGAAACCTCAGCATCCCCGAGTGGCTGCCTGAATACATCCCGGTAAGGTCTTACTAATGCCTGTGTCTGTCTGTCTGTCTGCTTTTATGTGCAAGTCAGGTTTTACATTAGTTTCATAAAGGTTTCAACTGTGTAGGTCTGACTGTGACTCTTCTCCTACTCCAGGCAGACCTGGGGGAGTGGCTGAGTACCATAGGCCTGCCTCAGTACCAAAGGAAGCTGTCAGAGAATGGCTATGACTCCATCAGCATCGTACGGGACCTGACCTGGGAGGACCTGCAGGAGATAGGCATCACCAAGCTGGGCCACCAGAAGAAGATGATGCTGGCCGTGAAGAAGCTGTGTGACATCCAGAGGGCCATCCTGGCTGCAGAATCTGGCCAGGGCACGTTGCGCCGCAAGCCCCCTGGAGCCCTTCACCTGGTCACCATCGAGCCCCCTGACAGCGCCTCCGACTGCCCCTCGCCCCACACCCCCAAGATGCTGACCTTCCAGGACAGCGAGCTGAGCGCTGAGCTGCAGACAGCCATGTCCAGCCACTACCAGGAGGGCCCGGCCATCAAGAGTGCCGTGGGCATGTCTCGGAGCCAAGAGAGCATCGACGCCCGGTCCAGGGGCTCAGGGCGCTCCCAGGACCCCCCCACGGCCTCCATCACTCCCCACAGCCGCTCACAGGAGAGCCTAGGCGGCAGCAGTACCTCCACCAGCCTCAGTGCTGACAGCAGCCCTGCCAAGGAAAGGAACATTCCAGAAGGCTGGGACCAGAGGTCCATACTACAGCAGCAGCTTCCCAAGCAGGTCCCCCTGGGGGCAGCCACCGTGTTCCAGTACCCAGCCATCCCAGCCAAGCCTAAAGGCCCTGGGTCTCACTCCCTAGGCTCCTCTCCCCAGGGCTCCCCGGCCCAGAGGGGCTTCAGCTACCTCCACTCCCACTGTGGCAGCACCGACGTGGGCCACGGCTCGCCCACCAAGCCCTTGGCACACACCTACCACGCCATGACCCTGGCCCCGCCTAAGAAGCGCAGCCAGAGCCTGACACGCTATGCCCTGTCAGACGGCGAACCAGACGAAGAGGATGACGACCTGGCTCCACCCTCTAGCACCCTAGAGTCCTACGCCACCCTGACCCGCCGGCCCGGACGCAGCCAGCTGGCAGGCATGCAGACCACACCCGTAAAGTACGGCACTGTGGGACGTAGCCAGTCCTTTGCCGTGCGCGCTCGTAAAAAGGGTCCCCCTCCAGCCCCGCCCAAGAGACTGAGCTCGGTGAGCAGTAGCCCCAGCGTTGGGTCCACTGAGAATATGGCGCCCTCTCCTGGGGGGGTGGAGACAGACAGCCCAGGGAGCGTGAGGAGCATCGCAGCCTGTCTGGAGGCCTCCACTGAGGGGAAGAGCCTGTCCAGGCCCAGGCTGGACCTCCTCCAACCAGAGCCTCCCCTCCCCAGCCTCAACCCCTCAGGACTGGAGCCCAGAGAGGCCTCTGCAGGAATGAGGAGGAGGGTGCAGAGCGAATGTACTCCAGCCCAAACCGACATCCCAGACCATTACCCAGACCCAGAGCGAGGGGTGAAGTCAGACTCTGAGGAGGAGGAACCTAAGGCACCGGGTTTGGATGGCTCCTCATCCCCTCACAATAGCTCCAGCGAGTGTATCCCCTTCGCCGAGGAAGGCAACCTCACCATCAAGCAGAGGCCCAAGGTGGGAGGGCCGCCCAGGGCCGAGAGCACTGTGGAGATCCCGGCAGACAAGAACGGGCCCACCAAGACAGCCCTGGAGGTGCCTGAGTTTAACCTGAAGGAGTCAGACACTGTGAAGCGGAGATACAAGCCTAAAGACCATGCTGGCAGCTCTCCCACCAGTGACAGTGAGGGCCAGATAGGGTCAGACTCCAGTCCAGGCAGCAGGCCCCAGTCCCAGAGCTGTGAGGAGGTGAGTCTGGTCAGTCTCAGGATCAGTGAGGCCAGTCTGGAGGGGCTGGAGAACCTAGCAGTGACAGGCACACCCCTCAAACCCCCCGTCTCCCCCAAGCCTCACAGCTCCCACGGACCCCCCGTCACAGCCCCAAAACCGTCCCGACACAGTCTGGCTGCTGCTACAGGTAACTTATTACACGTGGAAGCTCATTATTATGTCTTTCTGTTTTTATCATCAATTCTGAGTTTCTGCTTTTGCTTCCTGTCCAACAGCCATAGTGCCGCCCACTATGACTGTCAACGTGGTACAAAGTCTTGCCTTCTCAGCCCCACCATCACCCACACCCAGCCGGTGTCCCCCAGCCCCAGGGCTTCAGTGCCAGGCAGCCCAGACAGGCAAGCCCCAGGTCTGTGTGGTCGGCCCAGGCCCAGGGATAGAGTCTGGCCCGGGGTTAGAGGTGGTGCAGCAGCAGAGGCTGGAGCAGACCAGCACCTCTCTGGAGGCAGCACTGCAGGCTGTGGAGAGAAAACTCACCCAGGAGGACAGCACTGACGGGTAAGAGAACACGATCAACACCTCCCCATTTCCTGTATTTACAGGCCATATACACTCTACTGAAGTAGCATTCGTGCAACATTGTATCTGTCCCATTATGGTGTCTGTGAGAGCATGGGCAGCGCCATTGAGGCCATCTCCATTTTGAAGTAGTCAGTTTTCTTCTTCTACTACTTCAGAGTTGGTAAACAAACTGAAAGGGTGCATACTGCCACCTGGAGTGTGTTGTCTGAACAGGTATAAAGCCAAGGTTGGTGATTTACTGTCACCTGCAGTTATGGAATGTTTGCTCAGGTGATGACCTTGATGGAATTATGTGATCCTTCCTTAACTTCAAAATGGTGAAAGTCCTCAATGGCACTGCCCTTGGTAAAACAGGTTTTTGAGCACTAGAGTCCTCTATCTATCTCCATGACTAAACCCTGCTTCTTTTTCCACCTCCTGACAGTGGGGCTAACACAGTGAAGTCAGCGGGCAACATTCTGGATGACATTGGCAACATGTTTGATGACCTTGCTGACCAGCTAGATGCCATGCTGGACTAAGCCCTCTATCCACTCCACTGACCCATGACCCTTCACCTCAGGAAGTACTAATGACCATGAGAGGGAGAATGGAGCAGGTCACCCCACCTAAGTGTTATCTCCGACCCCGACGCCCTTCAAACTACAGACCAACCCCCACCACCAGACTAACAGAAAACATATGGGACTACATTGTAGGAGGTGACATCGAGTGGGATGGTTTTAATGAACAGTGTGGATCCATCTCCCTCCTCCCTGCCTCCATGTTGCCACTTCCTCTCCTTTCAACACCAGCACTTAACTCTGCTCTACAGTGCTTTGCCATCAGTCACAACAACCCTGTTGATACATGAGAGGTGGACAACATACTGTACCAGTACACTGTTGTATTGGGTTGTTTCATACAACACCAGTTAAACTGTGTTGTCCTTTTTATTCTACCCAACATCCTCCATTTCTTCGTCATGTTGGTGTGCCTTTCTTCCCCTCCTTTCTCAGTCTCCACCTCTGTGTAAAGTCATTGTTTGGCCGTAGAGAGAGAGACAATGGGGAGAAGTGTTTTTATCCTGGCCTATAGAGGAACCATTCCTAGACAGAATATTACCATACACTACCATTTGTATTAGACACTGTATCAGTCATTTGACCTTTGTGTTTCACCATGTCTGACCAATCAATTGGACCTTGTTGATATTTTCAATACTCTTGTATTTGATCCATTTTCTACCAAGTTGACCACAATGAAAGTGTTTGTCTTCCTCAAGGCAAGGTGCCAGTACGTTTGTGCTGTTACAATCTTTAGTAATCATTCTTTAGTAATACAGAATGACTAGATGCTATATCATTTCTGTTTTTATGTAAAACATGTAAAAGTGCTAGATGATATTGTTTATACAAAAGGGAAGAAGACCTTTGCTTTTCAAAGCATATTTAGCTATCGTCACTGTCCACACTGTCAGTATAAGGAGTTATACGTGATTTGTACAGCCGAGGGATGACATGCAAGATATTAATAATGTACACTATTTTTGAAAGAAGAAAAACAAACATTTTAATGTAGATTAGTCCAACTAGTATTTAAATTAGAGTATCTAAATATGTATATTATATACTTATAGGTATATCTGGGAGCAGAATCATATTCAACCAAAGTTCTTTGTACAGATTTTCCTTCAATATTTTCAATATTTCCATAAAATGCAGAACCATTGTTAAAGGGTTCTGGTCTTCCTTATTGTAACATGAATGAAATGAATTATCTACATGGTTATCAAAAATGGTCTGTTTTTTTCCCCTGTCCACCCAGCATTATATGGCTATGTTCCATATTTGGGCATGCTACAGTACTTCTAGCAGGGGGAATGAACTCTTCTATGATGCGTTTCTGTCTTCCTCATGAACTTTCAAATCATTAACCCTGACTTGTATGATTGTGTAGTGTCCTCTGTACTGTAAATGTTTGTGTCGTTTCAGTGTGAATGTGATCCCTGGCTATAACCTGGGTTTCATCTCTGTCCTTCTCAGGAATGTCCCACCTATTCAGTTCAAGCTGCTGTCACATTAAACACGCACACCTGGCTTTGTGTTATAGAAGGAGGAACAGTGGTTTTGAAGAGGTGAAATGAAGGAGAGCCTTGCGTGAATGTGAAAGAGGTCTGTGTGTCTCAGACAGAAGTGAGACCTGCTAGAGGCACCTTATTTAAGATGGCTCTGTGGATATATATTATAGTCTTGAGTTATCAACATCTGTCCTTTTTCATCCATCTGGGTCTTCATCTGGTTACAGTTAACCATTAAATATTCAAGTCTGATCCTGTTGACTTCTCTCGTTCATTTATGGATTTAAATATCCAGAAGCCTTTTAAGAGTGGGTGCATTTCATCTACACCTTCATAGCACAGACATAGATTCCTAACATTTATGTTACTGTAATCGTAATTTAAATGGAGAGTCATGGGACAACAATGATGAGATCTACAATTTAATACAGTATAGAAATAACATGAACAGTTAAAGAGCATGATAACACCCCCATACAATTCAATAGTCAAAATAGGGAATCTCACTGTCATTCTCCATACTGAACATACACATAACATTTAGTGAAGCGCAGACATTTATATTCTTATTAAAGAAAGAAATGGTGTTTAAGTACATCTACGTAAACGTAAAAACCTCAAAGCATTTTGACAATGGCCATAAAGAAAAACTCTGAAATTAAAAGTATCGCAATATACAGTGGTAATGGCAATGCTATAAGGTTTTCAGCCTTCACATTTACTGAAGTAAGACTGGTATGGATGGACACTGCACCAACATGTCGTTCCCCAATGACTGACTGACTGTCAGTGGTTGTCGTTCTTCAGGTGTTTTGGTCCCTAAAAGGTTTGTAGATAATAGAATCTACCACACACCCAGAGCTGATTAATGAAGGTGCTGAAGGCAAAAACTGGAGAAACATGAGAAAGTCTCCGCACACTTCCAGTCAGAAGCCAATTTCTTCTGAAGCTCGACTGACCCAAAGCTCAGCTACATGAAAGACATTTGCATCTGACTGGAAGTGTGAAGAGGCTTGCTATTTGGTCCCTGAAAGGTGATAGACTGGATGGGTATGTAAGTGGCTGGTCCCATTCTCATTTAAGGCAAGAAAAATATCGTTTGTGTTTCAATGACTGATTAACATGTAGACGAATGGCCATAAGAGAGACCTTCTCCACTATACCGACAGGCACCAGGCTATGACCAGCAGGGACTTCCAGGGTCTTCTGGGCATATACACCCAGGTACAAAACACACACACAACTACCTCGACACGTGAAATGGAATAATTAAAAATTATTTTCAAATCACAATACAAAGATTCTTATCTGATGTAGCTGTTTCCTTTCCAACATTGGCATATTTGTCTAGATATTGTTAGCACATCATTTATAGCATCTGGAATATAATACAAATGTGTGTGTATATATTTTACATACATATACCTGTATTCTCCCTCACCAATAGTTAAACTGCTGGTTTTAATGAGTCATAGAAAACATGGGGCTTAGAACAACCCCTCTCTCTCCTTCACTGACCTCTCTGTGAGTATCTACTGTATGTGGGTGTGTGCAGGGCGAGGTGCTCTATCTACAGGTTGCTGAACAGTTCATTTTTCTTGCTCCAGTCCATGGGCGGGGCCCTCTTGTTGGAGCGTTTCTGGTGAGCACGCTCCTTAACCTGCTGCAGGGACAGGTTCAGACCCGGGATGGCGCCCATGATCACTGGCTCAGACAACTGACCAACCAGGGAGGAGAGAGAGGGGTTAAAAGAGAGTGTGAGAGAGGAGTAGAAGTAGAGAGAGAAAGCACAAGAGACACAAGCCCCATTTATACCTGGTTCTAAATATGAGTACTTTGTACTGATCTTGTCCGCATTCAGATTTTGCCAGCATATTTAGACATGTGTAGATGACTAAAAGACACGTGATCTGATCTTGCATCACACGCATTTACATCTCTTATCTGTCTATTGTGTGCCGCTTCACATGTATTTTCAGGGCGGGACTTACCTCTGTGGGCGGGGTTGTGAGTGAGGCGTTGGAGGAGGTGTTGCTTGGAGATGGGCTGATTGACAGCTTAGAGTCCTGCTCCACCTCTTTTACCAGTTTTCCATTTCCATTCACCTGCAGTGGACACACAGACAGCAAGCAACAAATCAGATCAAATACAAGTAGCCAAAGTGGGGGTCAAGTTTGAGAGAACTCTCCCATGGAGAGTATGGCTGCAATATTATATTTGACCACAGGGAGGCAGACTTGCCTGTGCCCCATACACACACACTGTCTGACCATGCTGGTTGGGAAGTTGTATGATATGTCTCCCTAGGCCAGTAGAGGCAGCAGCAGCAGTTTGCTAGAGCCTACTGGGGTCAGAGCATTAGAGAAGACCCAATCACCCTGTTCTGCAATGTCAGTGCCTACCTCACCCTAATCTAAAATAGCAGGCGTAAAAAAACGTTCAATTTTTCAGGGGAAATGGAAGTTAGGTTGAAAATACTGAAAACCGGAAACATCCGCTTTCTACTGACCCCATGGAGAGTGACCCCACCCTAACCTCTCTACAACCTCTCAACTCCTCTCTCTCTCTCTCTGCCTTTCCCTCACCTCTACCCTGCCTCCCCTCTCACTTAATCCAATGTTTTGACTGTTAGATTTGGGGGTTAAAATGATGGTCAATGACTGAGGACTAGGGTCTCACTACTGATCTGCGTCTGTCTTCTTTACATATGAAGTCTATTAGCATACTATTAATGTAGTGGAGTTAACCTAATGAAATCTTCTTTGGTTTGTGGCAGTGGCCAGTGGCCTAACTCTGGGTTTACCTGCCCGTTTCATAATATCACAACACACAATAGAGAATCCCCAGATAATACTATCTTCTATCATATGCCAGATCTCTCTCTGGCATATGGTGTGTGCTGGCCTGTCGCCTTACTAAGGGATTATGCACAAATACCTCAGAAGGATTAACATGGTGCTGCTGAACACTCCATGCCTAAACAACAGTGTTTTGCTTTCAGCTTCTTGTTATCCAGCATTACCATGTGAACACTCTATACCCGTCTACCAGGCTCTGAGCACACTATTGAGGGCTACACTAGTTCTAGTACTGTATATCTTACAGACACCTGAACCTGGTTCTGTTCTGTCAGGGTAGACTGCTCTCCTGGTATTCAGATTACACAGGATTTACATATAATATCAACACTGAGAGTAAGATACCCTCCCCTGCCTGGGCCAGCCTGCCTGCTGGAAACAGTCTGTTTTACTCATTAATGAGCGAGCTGGAAGGAGATTGAGAACCAACCAACACAAAGTAAATGATATGAAGCAATACACACACTCTACAGTCCTATAAAATAATACTAGTCCACTCCCTATGAATGACCAGCTGATAGGGTGCCTGTCAGTGCCAAAGCAGAAGCAGTTAATCCACAGTGTTTTATTTCTAGGGGCTGACCTGTCAGTGACCGCCACAGTGCCAGGAAAAAATACTAGTGTTTTGGGAAGTCCACTCTGTGGGAGCGCAACTCTTTCTCTCTCTCTGTCTGTCTCTTTCCCTCTCTCTCAAATGTTAGTTTTGTATGATATTAGGTCAATAAGGTATTTGGCATCCAAGTCTTACCGTCTTTTCCATGTCTCCGTTGACGACAGGCTCAGGCAAAGATCCTGAAAGCAGAAGAGAACACTGCTCAGTCATGGACTCACACTCCCTCCTCCATACCAGCTGTTCACAACCATTCAACAACATCTAATCATGGCAATTCTCCAATCTTATAGTCAGTCCTAAATATCCTGAAACTGTCCCACCTCCGTCAAACACCAGAACAGAATTCCAGAGTGACTCATATCCCTGCTCCAGAGAACGGCTCCTATCCAGTTCAGGTTTCATCCCAGCGACACCTACTCTGTTACATAGCGCAGGTATGTGTAGGTCATCCATTATTCAAACAGGGTTCATCTTCACAGAGATGTTCTCTGACCCTGGTTACCTGCCACGCATCATCACGTCCAAACAAGCTGCTGCATATGAAACCCAGTACCCTAGTGGCCTACCTATATCAAATAGCCCTGGTAAGAAACTGTCCTCTAACCCTGTCACAAGGATATTAAGGAATGGTTTTCACTTGGCTAACTCAACCACAGAAAGACAATACACTATATCTAAACCTGTGTGTCTATCTAAAACAGATAGAGTTGACTGATGAACAACTGACCCCTGGTCGGAGCTGGTGGACTACTAAGACGGACCCTTACCTTCCATGCTTCAACTCCTCTCACACAGACAGACAGACAATCGGTGAGAACTAAGATAGTAACCTGTTATCATCTAAAGATAGCCTGACCCTGGTCTGCGTCCCCCTGGGCTGTTCTGAAACCTGTTGAAGCTGCCTCTATGTACCTCTGTGCTCCTTGGGTCCCTCCTCACTGTTTGCACACGGACAAGAGGCTCTTCAGTCCCAATACAGCTAACACTACAGGCTGAGAGGCCACTTGGAGCCAGCGCCTTGGAAACCAAACACAAGTGCTGGCCAGAGGGGTGGCGAGAGGGGAGTGTGTGTCCATTCGTGTGTGTGTGTGTGTGTGTGTGTGTGTGTGTGTGTGTGTGTGTGTGTGTGTGTGTGTGTGTGTGTGTGTGTGTGTGTGTGTGTGTGTGTGTGTGTGTGTGTGTGTGTGTGTGTGTGTGTGTGTGTGTGTGTGTGTGTGTGTGTGTGTGTGTGTGTGTGTGTGTGTGTGTACCAAAGTCACGGTGATCAGGAGCCCTCTGAGTGGGCAACACGAGAGAGCAGTTACCTGGGCAACGCCTCAATGGAATTTTGCTCCTGTTGGGTATTTTTCAGTCAGGTTTAGAAGCCGATAGCAGAAAAGAAAGGAAGTTAGATAGGACTAAGACCTGACCATATGTCCCCCTGGGTAGAACAGGAGTTATATCTCATTCTACTGCTTCACTATACTCATTCAGAGGACACAGCATGTCAATCATCAGTCAACTTGGAGGTGTAACCGTGCCAATGGATAGCTGTCAAATCAAATGTTATTGGTCACATACACATCTTTAGCAGATGTTATTGCAGGTGAAATGCTTGTCTAAACAACCAGTGTGGAATCAGAACACAACCACATTCCTCCATGTAAAACAGAGGACATTCTTATCACAACAAAGCAGCTACTGTATTTTTGTTGGTGCACTAAAGAAGCATAAAACTCCCAGTTAGGTCAAATAGCATGAAAGACACTAACTGACAGGGGCGGCAGGTAGGCTCGTGTTTAGAGCGTTGGGCCAATAACCGAAAGGTTGCTAGATCAAATCCCAGAGCTGACAAGGTGAAAAGCTGTCCTTCTGCCCCTGAACAAAGCAGTTGGCCCACTGTTCCTAGGCTGTCATGTAAATAAGAATTTGTTCTTAATTAACCGACTTACCTAGTTAAATGAAAAATAAATATTGTCTACTTCTACCCACCTTCTTATTTATACGGTTCACTCAGAGGCACAGACAGCTAACCTTTTTAATAAACAGTATCTTTGGCCTGATCAGGCAGCAGCGCTTCACTGTTGTTTAGGGCAGAGCTTCAAACAGAGGAAATATAAAGTCAGTCTGATGCAGGGCGGTGTGTGTGGGAGGAGGACACACACTGACTAATATGCATGTCCCAGACACAGAGGGAACCAATTTCCTCCACACCCATATGGTTGTCATACCATCGGCTGGGCTGCCATCATCGTTCTATGAGGCCGTTGGTATCAGAATGGCACTCAGAGTAGCCAGCCAAGTGTTGTCATGGGCCACCGCCCTGTTTCAACAAGTGTTACTTGGGCACAGTTGGCCTCCCAAGCCAAATGCAGCTTGACGTTTATTGTCATGAATCTTGCCTTGGAGGCAGAACCAAGCGATTTCTGCTAGATGGGCTAGCTACAAAGTAATTAATTACTATATTGTAAAAATGTATGAAAGCAAAAATATGCTTTTTGGTCTTATTTTAAGGTTAGGGTTAGAAGTGTGGTTAAGGTTATGGTTAGGTGTAAAATCTGATTTTAAGACTTTGTGGCTGTGCCAGCTAGTGACTACTAGCAAAATTCATGACAATAAATGCCAACCTGCAGCCAGACTCTCCAGCACTGGAATCAATTTACAGGCTGAGGCTCCCTCTAGGGGCTTTCAGAGGTACAACAGCCTTCTCTTTGGGAAGAGCTCAGTAGCTGTTGGGGGAAGTTGCCCCTAGACAGTAGGGGGAAGTTTGCATTTAGCCCCTAATAGTGGTTGACATTCAGGGAGGTTAAGCTGATTCTAGATCCGTACCTAAGAGTTTGGATTTTGTACCTCGAGCAAACAACGTGAGGGGACAGGAAATGAGATGAGCTCGGTATATGTGTGTCTCTGTGTCTGTGTTCCTTGGCAGAGAGAGAGGAGCAGAGTAGCCTGGCCAAGCAGTCAGATAGACCCTTAATCTGCTAGTGTTTTACCAAGGACAGGGGGACAGAGGGGTAAGAGATCAGGCCTGAGAGAGAAACCTCTGGGGACTATGGGCCTTGAATGAGGCTGTTAAAGGAGAAGTAGTGGTTTAATCATTACCTGCCTAGTTAAATAAAAAATATATATGAGAGGCAAAACGCTCGCTACACTGTGAGGCTGTCGTGTGAGTGAGGGGTCTGTCCTTCACACAGTGAGGAACGTGCAAGCTGATAACGTCCATTGTGTGTGAATACTTGGACATGTATGTCTACAGAAAGGATCACTAATCCAGCCAAACTGCATCAACCAAGTTCTGGCCCTTTCTTGTAGATCTCTGGTCTCACCTGTGAGGTGTTCTGGGGTGGGAGCGACTTTGCACCTCCTGAAGAAGGCATCTGTGTCTGTGTCCACAACAAGTAGAGAGGTCTCCTCACCACCAGACTTGATGGCTGCCACCACCTCCGAGTGCTGCTTCCCCTCCACTGTCATACCATTCACCTGGAGAGAGAGGGGGAGAGGGGGAGAGGGGGAGAGAGAGATGGGGAGAGAGGGAGAGAGAGAGGGGGAGAGAGGGAGAGACAGAGAGGGAGAGAGAGGGAGAGAGAGAGAGGGGGAGAGAGAGAGAGAGAGAGAGAGGGAGAGAGACAGAGAGGGAGAGAGAGAGAGGGGGAGAGAGAGAGGGGGAGAGAGGGAGAGAGAGAGAGGGGGAGAGACGGAGAGAGAGAGGGGGAGAGACAGAGAGAGAGAGAGGGAGAGAGACAGAGAGAGAGAGAGGGAGAGAGAGAGGGGGAGAGGGAGAGAGAGAGGGGGAGAGAGGGAGAGAGAGACAGAGAGGGGGGGAGAGAGAGGAGGGGGAGAGAGACAGAGAGGGAGAGAGAGAGAGGGGGAGAGAGGGAGAGAGAGAGAGGGGGAGAGGGGGAGAGAGAGGGGGAGAGAGAGAGGGGAGAGGGGAGAGGGGGAGAGGGGGAGAGGGGGAGACATAGAGAGGGGGAGAGAGAGAGGGGGAGAGAGGGAGAGAGAGAGGGGGAGAGAGATGGGGAGAGAGGGGGAGAGAGAGAGAGGGAGAGAGACAGAGAGGGGGGGAGAGAGGGGGACGAAAGAGGGGGGCAGAGAGAGGGGGGAGAGACAGAGAGAGAGATGGGGAGAGAAGGAGAGAGAGCCAGAGGGGAGAGAGGGAGAGAGACAGAGAGAGTGTAAGGAATGTCAAAACACACACAGACACAAGAGTCATGTCTGCACAAATCAGCGCATGAAGCATTAACTCCTTAGTTGTATAAGTAGTGTAACTATAGTTTACCAAGTCAAAACGGTGAAGGCTAGTCCAACATTCTAAAACTACAGGTTTCCCTTTCACATCAGCACCATAGTTTGTTCAAGTAACTAACTATTTATAGGAAACTATTTCTTGCATATTTCCATTGTTCTCACAACGAGGACGAGAACCTGTTTATCAAAGCTAGGACTCAGTTTTCAATACTATCAGTCTGTTGTCCAGCAGGAAATCCTGTCTCTCCACACAAACACAGAATATGCTGCTGCACACACACACACAGAGGAAGTGAAGCTCTCCCAGGGGCTTGAGAAATGAGTGTTAAACTCTTCACTGTTGCATAAGAATCCATAGTACGTAGTCTGAATACAAATGAAACATTGCTGAAGAGAACAGTGTACAATTCAGAGGAAACAGAAAGGGCTGCAAAAACCTTCTACTTTCCTTTCTCTTCATACAGTAGGTTCTTGGATAGCAACAACTGCTAGTAGCCAGAGAGTGCTTAGCAACACCATCTCAGCCATCAGGCCATTGGCCCAGCATATGTCATAGTGTCATCTGTTCCCCAGACAGCTGGACATTCTGAGGAACCACTGCTGAGATAGCATGTGTGTACATTGTTTGTGTGGGTTCTGTGAGCTCTAAGTGTGTATTTTGTGCACGCGCGTGTGTGTGTGTGTGTGTGTGTGTGTGTGTGTGTGTGTGTGTGTGTGTGTGTGTGTGTGTGTGTGTGTGTGTGTGTGTGTGTGTGTGTGTGTGTGTGTGTGTGTGTGTGTGTGAGGGAATGTGTGCGTGAGTATCTTTGTGTGTGTGCATGTGTGTGTACGTGACTTGCCTAATTAAATAAAGGTTACATTTAAAAAAAATCCTAATTATTACGTGTCTGTGGGTGTGTACGTGTGTATGCACATGAGTGTAATGCGTGCATGTGTGTGTATCTGTGTCGGTCATAGGGTGGGCCTGCCTGTCTCCCACAGTCCCAGGAAGGAGACCAAACAATACGTGCTTGGGCAGTAACAATAGCTGTCCATTTAACAGAAAGAATACAGTCCTCACTGGGTGGTGGGAGTGTGGGGCCTGCTGGGGGATGGAACCCCCTCTCTGTCTCAAGCATTCAACTCTCCTCTCTTCCCTCTCTCCTTTTCTATGGCAGTCTCACATGGCTGCTGGGGAATAGCAGAAACTCATTTACAAACGTGGCTAGAGTAGAATGAGGGCAGCCAGGCAGCCATACACACCTCTGACAATACACACCCACCCACCCTGCTCTACAGTAGTGAGTAATGAGCAGGATAGACTGGGGTGGTGGAGTGCAGACAAGTCACCAGTGACAAAGCTGGATTATCCCAGTCTGCACTAACTCCCAGTGACAGTGTCCACCTCTCCCCTCCTATGAGATTAGGACCCCACACAGAGACGGTTACTACCACTCACAGTCCTCCTCACTCCACACTTCAACTTCAACATGACTGAATTGTGCCAAGGCCATTAAAACGTCTTGAGACTAGGGGGCAGTATTTTGATGTTTGGATGAAAAAAGTACCCAAATGAAACTGCCTATTTCTCAGGCCCATAATCTAGAATATGCATATAATTATAAAGTTTCCAAAACAGTCAAAATTGTCTGTGAGTATAACAGAACTGATATTGCAGGTGAAAACGTGAGGAAAATCCAACCTGGACGTGCTGCTTTCTCCATGGTGTGAACAATCTTTAGACATAGTTTCAGGCTTTTATTTAGAAAAATAAGCAAGAAAGATCACATTGTGTCATTGTATGGCTGGGTGCCAGCAGCTTTTTGCATGCATAACAGCTTGGAGAAGACATTTTCTTTCTCTCTCCTATTGAAGAAGCTACAGTCCCGGTTGAAATATTATCGATTATATATTGTAAAAACAACCTGAGGATTGATTATAAAAAAACGTTTGACATGTTTCTACGAACTTTACGGATACTATTTGGAATTTTCGTCTGCCATGTCGTGACCGCTTGAGCCTGTGGATTTCTGAACATAACGTGCCAACCAAATGGAGGTATTTTGGATATAAAAATCATCTTTATGGAACAAAAGGAACATTTATTGTGTAACTAGGAGTCTCGTGAGTGCAAACATCCGAAGATCATCAAAGGTAAGCGATTCATTTTATTGCTTTTCTGACTTTCGTGACCAATCTACTTGGCTGCTAGCTGTTTGTAATGTTTTGTCTACTGAGAGAGATGTCCTTACATAAACGCTTGGTATGCTTTCGCCAAAAAGCTTTTTTGAAATCTGATCGGATTAACAACAAGCTACGCTGTGTTTTGCTATATTGCACTTGTGATTTCATGAAAATAAAAAAATGTTCTTCATTTAATTTGAATTTGGCACTCTTCAATTCAGCGAATGTTGACGAAAATGATTCCGCTAACGGGATAGGTGCATCAAGAAGTTAAAGACAAGTCCCGTAATTTTAGAAAAGCTTGCAAGACAAACATAATTATTTTCATTAATACAATATTATTCAATATACTACTTTACAGTAATAATAGTACTGTGCATTGATACTACTAACGATAGTAATGTACTATTACTATACATGGAATAATAATAATAATACAGTATGACGCCAGAGGTCAAAGGTGAGCTAGATAGTTACCTGTACTATCATGTCCTTGGCCAGCAGGCCTGACCTCTGTGCAGGTGAGTCCTCATCCACTGCTCTGATGTACTGGCCTGGTCTGGCCTTCTCACTGTGCAGGTTGAAGCCGTAGCCATGAGGCCCCTTCTTGATCACACACAGACGCGGCCTCAGCTCACTCTGCACGTCCTGATGAAGAGATTAAACACAGTTAGTCAAATTCTCCTGTTGGAGAATCTACTTTCTCCTTCCGCTCTCCTGGTTTCCTGTGCTAAGACAATGAATCACATTCACAGAACTTACATGAAATGATTCACATTCACAAAAATATGTTTTTCCTTTACCATTAATACCTAATACATCCCAATATCGAGCGGCAGGTAGCCTAGAGATATTGGGCCAGTAACCGAAAGATCGCTGGTTTAAATCTCCAAGCCATTGATCAAGACAGTTAACCCCCAACTACAACTGCTCCCCAGGCGTCGATGACGTGGACGACAAGGGGCTGGGTTAAATGCGGAAGACACATTTCAGTTGAATGGATTCAGTTGTGCCAACTAACTAGATATCCCCTTCCCTTTCCATTCCTTCCCCTTCCCATATGTCCAGTATGCTGATATGGTATGAAATGCAGTAATAGGCTACATTTAAGACCATGACTCTGACATTGATGATCAAATCAGACTAAAATTACACCAGAGTAAGGAAAGGAGTCCGGTCCGAATAGGAGGGTGTACAGAGCATGTGACTGGAGCTGTGTTAGTGTAGAGAGGACTGGGAGGGGCAGGGCAGGAGCCAGGAGGCATGGAGCCACTACCCCGGCCTGAGGAAGGGCCAGTTCCTGAGGGCCAGGCCCCTGTGTTGTGTGAGCCCAGTCAGCCCAGTGAGCCCAGGGCAGGACAATAGCAGTCTGGGAGGTGACCCCTGTCCTCATGCCTCTCTGAGATGACAGGAAGACATAGCACTGTATTGTCATCCAGGAAAAAACTCGACCAAGTCCAGCTACTCCCATCCGTAGGTAGGAGAACATAAGTAATGTCTTTTTTTAGTATGGGGACTGTTTACAGAGTTTTACAGGGAATGTTCAAATGTAGGTGCAGAGTTAAATACAGCACAGATATAGAACAGGAGCCAAACAAATGGCACAATCATAATCAATGTCTCTCTGACCCAACAACCCCATACGCCCCCTATTGGCCAATATAATTATTGATGTAATCACTTTTGACGAGACTTTGATTGACACCGACAGTTGAAGTCAGAAGTTTACATATACCTTAGCCAAATACATTTAATCTCAGTTTTTCACAATTCCTGACATTTCATCCTCGTACAAATTCCCTGTCTTACGTCAGTTAGGATCACCACTTTATTTTAAGAATGTGAAATGTCAGAATAATAGTAGAGAGAATGATTTATTTGAGCTTTTATTTATTTCATCACATTCCGAGTGGGTCAGAAGTGTACATACACTCAATTAGTATTTGGTAGCATTGCCTTTAAATTGTTTAACTTTCTTCCCACAATAAATTGGGTGAATTTTGGCCCATTCCTCCTGACAGAGCTGGTGTAACTGAGTCAGGTTTGTAGGCCTTCTTGCTCGCACTAGCTTTTTCAGTTCTGCCCACAAATTTTCTATAGGTGTGAGGTCAGGGCTTTGTGATGGCCCTTTCCAATACCTTGACTTTGTTGTCCTTAAGCCATTTTGCCACAACTTTGGAAGTATGTTTGGGGTCATTGTCCATTTGGAAGACCCATTTGCGACCAAGCTTTAACTTCCTGACTGATGACTTGAGATGTTGCTTCAATATCCACATAATTTTACCGCCTCATGATGCCATCTATTTTGTGAAGTGCACCAGGCCCTCCTGCAGCAAAGTACCCCCACAACGTGATGCTGCCACCCCCGTGCTTCACGGTTGGGATGGTGTTCTTCGGCTTGCAAGCCTCCCCCTTTTAACCTCCAAACATAACGATGGTCATTATGGCCAAACAGTACTATTTTTGTTTCATCAGACCAGAGGACATTTCTCCAAAAAGTACGATCTTTGTCCACATGTGCAGTTGCAAACTGTAATCTGTCTTTTTATGGCGGTTTTGGAGCAGTGGCTTCTTCCTTGCTGAGCGGCCTTTCAGGTTATGTCGATATAGGACTCGTTTTACTGTGGATATAGATACTTTTGTACCTGTTTCCTCCAGCATCTACACAAGGTCCTTTGCTGTTATTCTGGGATTGATTTGCACTTTTCACACCAAAGTACGTTCATCTCTAGGAGACAGAACGCGTCTCCTTCCTGGGCGGTATGATGGCTGCGTGGTCCCATGGTGTTTATACTTGCGTACTATTGTTTGTACAGATGAACGTGGTACCTTCAGGTGTTTTGAAATTGCTCCCAAGGATGAACCAGACTTGTGGAGGTCTACAAATTTCTGAGGTCTTGGCAGATTTCTTTAGATTGTCCTATGATGTCAAGCAAAGAGGCACTGAGTTGGAAGGTAGGCCTTGAAATACATCTACAGGTACACCTCCAATTGATTCAAATTATGTCAATTAGCCTATCAGAAGCTTCTAAAGCCATGGCATCATTTTCAGTTATTTTCCAAGCTATTTAAAAGCACAGTCAACTTAGTGTATGTAAACTTCTGACCCACTGGAATTGTGATACAGTGAATTATAAGAGATATAATCTGTCTGTAAACAGTTGTTGGAAAAATGACTGGGACGCAAAGTAGATGTCCTAGCCGACTTGCCAAAACTATAGTGTGTTAACCAGAAATTTGTTTGAAAAACAAGTTAATGACTCCAACCTAAGTGTATGTAAACTTCCGACTTCAACTGTATAATAGAGATTCTAGAATCCATGAGCCAATCACACACACACACACACACACACACACACACACACACACACACACACACACACACACACACACACACACACACACACACTAGCCTTTGACCAATAGCCTTTGTCTTATGTAAGTTGATTGCAGTCTTAAGGAGGAGTAGAGTGCTGTATTAGCCAGTCCAATCAGTGAGTAAAAAAAGGGGGCAGGTTCAGGCTGCTGGGTGGAGTGCTGTCGTCACTGAGACTCAGAACGGAAGAAGCCTTTTGTTTAAGGAATCGCACACAAAGCCTTTCCCCTTCCAACGAGCCGCAGCCTCTCCTTCTGTGGAGTAGAGGTCCAGGAAAAGACAGGCTTCCTGAAGACTCCACCTGCTTCCCGCTTTCAGGAATGGCCCAGGCAAAGCCCCTCCCCCACAACACATACCATGTCAAGAGGCAACAGCTTGAGAGCTAACAAGTCTATCATGAAGAGACTAGACTGTTCAGTAGACCATTCTCACTGTCAAAGACAAATACTGATCCTCTCTGAGACAACATCAATAACGCTGGGGCTGGCCAGAGCTTCAATGAGGCTCAACTGCCCCCTGAATTCATTACATGTCTCTGTAGGAGGTTCTAGTCGGAGGAATAGAGTTGAACATGGCTGGGAGGATAGGGAGCAACAGGAGTGTGCCAAACACTGATCCTGCCAATCAGACTTAAGTTGAGTACCTGATGCATCTGATGAAACTGACAACCATCTTACATGTTAATCTGGTCTGATTCTCCTCCATGTTCTTCATTCCAGACCTCCATATAAAATATACATTCCAAACTGAGTAAATCAAAATCAACTGTTACAACATATTTATATAATAAATAAAAATAATAAATAATAAATACTTTAATAAGGATCAAACAAGCATATTTAGAGGGAAAGTAGAGGAAATAATAGAAAGTATGCAGGAAAAGCACATTAATTGGAACTTAATTCTCCCTGAGCAATTCTTGGTGTGGTCCCTCTCTACCCGAAGGCCAAAGTCCTGGTTAAACTGAAAAAGCTGGTTACAGTGGTTTCTCTGCTTCCTGTTTTTGGTGTGTGAAATCTCTGTTTTGCTACATAATTAAACGCAAACTGCAAACTGTACGCCACAAAGGATTTTCCCTTCAAAATGAAGAAGAGCGACTGAGGGTGCACCTGCGTCCTACAAACTGAAGGCTTGAAACACGGGGTCATGGAAGTCATGGTAGATAAGAAAAATACAGCATGGCTTGAGGATGTCCTTCTGGTATGTAGGTCCCATTGACTGTCCACTGCACAAGTCTTACCACACATTTTACAGGAGCACTAAGCCCAGTGCCTGACCAGGACAGATCTGTTTCAGTCCAATTGGAGTCCTATTCCTCTTAAGGTGGACTTTGCAGAAATTGCGCCGTCATTTCCTGGTTGCTAAAATTCAAATAGCTAGTCCTTAATTAATGTCAGTTAATATAACAAAACAAACAAGTATAGTGTAGAAAATCATTGTACCATCGAAACCGCTGTGAAATATATTTTCCAAAACCAAAAATATAGTATTTAACTATTTGAAGCTGGTGTACAAAACTGAAAGTAAAAAACCCCAAAATAAAATTGTAAGAACAGGAAGCATAGAAATAGCGCACATAGAACAGAATCTACTGCCTCTTAGACTTGCTTTCAATGAGAATGACAGATCTATAACTATCATTTCTATGCAAAATTACATATTGCAGCTTTAATAACAGACATTCACAGCGGAACACAGCCAGGAAGGATGAGGTCAACTGGCCAACGTTGAGCGTCCCTGCCAACCAACAGAAAGGGACCATGGCAGGGTGGCTGAGATAACAGAAGACAGTTTGTGTCGGGAGCAGGGAAGAATCTCCGGGAGGGCACGGAATCTGTGGAATCTGCTGCACACATACAAACCAGGGCCTTCTCCTGGGGAGGAAACCGTGCTTCACTCCTACTGCATGTCCTGTGTGTGTGTGTGTGTGTGTGTGTGTGTGTGTGTGTGTGTGTGTGTGTGTGTGTGTGTGTGTGTGTGTGTGTGTGTGTGTGTGTGTGTGTGTGTGTGTGTGTGTGTGTGTGTGTGTGTGTGTGTGTGTGTACATTCAACCTCTCCACTGCAGGAAGGGAGTAATGGATGGAAGATACCATAAGAACAACAGTCACCTGCAGTGGCTTTTAAAACAGTCAGCCCAAACAGACAGTTTTACAGTCACCCCCCCCTGCGCAATAGCCTGCGTCACATTCATTGGGCACTAAACGGGAGAAAACACAACCCAGCTTTGGCAGAATAGGGAATACCCATAGAAAATGCCATGGTGTGCTATTGGAAAAATTAGGGTGACTGTCTGTCTGCCTCTGTATTATAAAAGTCTCCCACATGAAACCAATATTTGTTTTAGATAAGCTTAGCCGTAACCTGAGTTCAGTCTCAGGGCAGAAATATTTGTCTAATCTTTTCACTCTTTATTTTGTTTTGAATGGTTCCCAGAACCTAGTTCTCTCTATCAAGGCATAATATTTGGAGAATGTGGGAGAGGAACACTGGAAAGTAAGTCCAACTCGGGAAAGGCTGTTACTGGTTCCAAATTCTAAAAGGGAAGGGTTTGGTCATGGTAACCACTCAGGTGGGGGAAGATTACGGTGACCAACTATTACATAGTTAACATTCAATTCAATTCATTACATCATATTAAGCTTTATCTTGTTTTAGGAAATGAAAAATTCCTGTGGTAATTATATACTGTAAATAGGAACACTGTGTGCTACAACTCCTGAATAGTTGTTTCTAAGCCTAAACCTTAAAACAACATGTTCCTTTAAAGCTCCCAGAGATCTCACATATGGGCACTTTGTGCTCCAATCACATTGAGTTCAGTGACCTCTCAGGAATATCTCTATCCCCCACACCTACATGACCTTGTGTTGACTTCTATATGAGGAGGTTTTTAACAGTCATAATGTCTGGGGTCTGTGGCCCCACGCAGGAACCTCATATCTCCGGTCAACTGAGAAGCAACACCTCATGAATAACAGTTAATACAGGGAGAGAAACTGAGACATCAGTTACAACACAGTTAGTATTAACATTTATGTGAATAAATGACAAGGTTTTGCATATCCTGAATCATCAGAAATAACCATACTACTAAGCATTTTCAAAGCCAGGGAAAGTATTGTGCTTTGTGGACAATTTTAAATGCTTAGGCATAGATTTGACATGCAGTGAGATGAAGATGACAACCTTTTCCATCATGAGGGGAAGTGCGCCGCACAGGAACTGCTACTTCTTCCTGAAGCATACTCTTCCCTCTGTAGTCAACTTCCTCACATGCAAGAGAAATAAATACACAATACAGATACACACCCCTACACCTGCAGTCCCACTGGTTACAGCACTCACATCTACCACACAGAAGACGTAGAAAAAACAAACAGCCATTTTCCATCCTGCCCACCCCTTGACTGACAATAATGAGTTGGTTTGACTACGCTTCCAGTGTAAATTAGCGACGGTGTCTAATGGGTATTTCTACATGCTGGTTACCAAAACCATCAAGCAAATGTGACAGCACTGTTTTACAGCTACGAGGATTTAGAGGCACTCAGGCGTACAGAGGTTTCATCCCTTTCTAAAGCTGTGACTTACAGTAAGTCAGTGGTCGGAGCTGTTCTGACAGGTCATTGGCTGTCACCAGAGAGAATGATAGAGGACTCTAGTGCCCGGAAAGCCCCTTTTACCAAGGGCAGCGCCATTGAGGACTTTCACCATTTTGAAGTTAAGGAAGGATCACATAATTCCATCAAGGTCATCACCTGAGCAAACATTCCAAAACTGCAGGTGACAGTAAATCACCAACCTTGGCTTTATACCTGTTCAGACAACACACTCCAGGTGGCAGTATGCACCCTTTCAGTTTGTTTACCAACTCTGGAGTAGTAGAAGAAGAAAACTGACTACTTCAAAATGGAGATGGCGTCAATGGCGCTGCCAGTGCGCTAACAGACGCCATAATGGGAAATGTCCTCTGTCATTCTCATGGAGGGACTCACTAACACCCTCTATATAGAGGTGACAGGAGGGAGGAGAAGCAGTACCTTACCAACAACCATCTCCATCTTCTTTTTAGGGAAGAAAAAAATAGTGATCACCATCATCTGTGGCCGACGACTGTGGACACGTGGGCTCAACCAGAAGCCCTAGTTTCATATGAACAAGTGGAACACTTTCAGTACGAACAAACACAATAACAAACCTTGGGGTCTTACTTGAAACTGACTAAAAGCATTTGAGTCATAATTCAAAACCAGGCTTTCCCTGACTGCCAATAGTGCCAGATGTTTTACTACGGCCTGATGCAAAAATAGAACAGCCATCATGTCATCGTCATCCAGTCCAAGTCTAGGAAGGGGACCTTTGGAGCAGGTAGGTCATTGGAGAGAATGAGACTTAGCATCCTCTGGTTCAGCCCATTTCTTCCTTCCTGCTACGTACCGGGCTTTCAATTGCATCTAACCTCAAGCCGAGACAGACACACTTCTTCTCTCTGTTTGCCTACACTCAAAAAATGTGTATGCCTATTATATAAATGCTTTAACAATACGAAACATACACAAACATCAACGACATGCTGCTCACACCCCCTTCTCCAGCATCTGCATCCCTCTTATGGCCTCAAACTGCAACATCCTGTTTCTCTTCGTCGCCCACGCACTTTCAACATTTAGATAATAAAGCAATTGACCTTTCTATTGTTTTAACGATGGAGGATTGGTTGATTTCCAGTTAAGTATATACGTTTTTTTTCAAGAAGAGAATTGTCCAACCCATTGGATATCTCACTACACCCCCATACGCCATGTCTTGAAATATGGAGACAGATGGATTAAAAGTAGATTTACATGGTAATACTTATGAACTCAGCCCATAACTTCCAGACTTTATATAATTCCCAGAAGGCATGGATTATTGAGTCACTGTTAGATTTACAATTAAGACATGACTCTGCTGTTGTGCTGTAGAATGTGAATTTCATCTGCATTCACTCTACTGAGGGCCAGAAAACCACTGTAGGCCTACTGCACACACTAACTAACCAGCCTGAACATGCTAACAAACCAACACACACACCAACAAGCGAACCTGTAAAAAGGTGCTATCTATAACCTAAAAGGGTTCTTCGGCTGTCCCCATTGGAGAACCATTGTATAACTCTTTTTGGTACTAGGTAGACCCTTTTAGTTCCAGGTAGAACCCTTTTGGGTTCCACATAGAACCCTTTCCACAGGGGGTTCTACATGGAACCCAAAAGGGTTCTACCTGGAACCAAAAAGGGTTATCCTATGGGGACAACTGAAGAACCCTTTTGGAACCCTTTTTTCTAAGAGTACAGTTTATCTACACACAACTGTTAACCCACATCATTAAGCCTGATATACTCAATTATCTGCAGCTACTGGTGATGCTTCTTTCTTAATCTATCTCTTCTGAAAGATTTGACAGCCCCCACCCAGAGCATGATATAACCCAGTTCACCTTAACACACGACCCCCTCAGGAAGCAGTATGTGCCAGATAAGATACAGTATCACCACAGCTTCTGTTTAACTGGCACCACACAGCTGCAACACCTCAAACGTACTCCTGACAAAGAACTGCCACTAAAACTGACTGACCTTGTTTATACCTGGGAGGCACAAACCAACCAAAATCACACCTGTCAAAAAATAATAATACTTATTTCACTCTTTTGTAGCTGTTTTCAGTTCATACTTACCTGATATTAACCCATATTTACTATTTACCTAAATCCCTGTCAAGAGAGCTTCACTGTCTCTTCAGCACCTGAGTCAATGATTGACAGCAGAGATGTCATCCCATAAAAACCTGATCTGATGTGGAGAGCTGTAAAACACCATGATGAGCTCTAGTAAAATATCTCAAAGGTTAATGATCTCAGGCAATTTGCATTGTCCATCCTCTCATTCTCTTCTCCTGACCATATTTAACACCGAGGGCCTTTCTAATGGAACACTAAAGCAGCTGTCAAAGTCACCACCTCACCAGCTTGAAAACAGCTTCATACACCATGCCAGTGGCTGCCACTCTGCCAGATGCCTGGTTCATATTTTCCCCATGTGAAGCCAGTGGAGGACTGAAGTGTAACTACTGTGTATTCACCAGGACATCATCATATTGTAGCCGGGTAACGTGTGCCATTATTACTACAGAATGCCAGGGTCTCTGAGTGACTCAACTACAGGGCAACATCCAGGAAAAAGACTCATGTTAAATCATGTTATTCTTAAGCAGTAAGGCCCGAGAGGGTGTGGTATATGGCCAATATATCATGGCTAAGGGCTGTTCTTAAGCACGACGCAACGTGGAGTGCCTGGATACAGCCCTTAGTCGTAGCATATAGGCAATATATCACAAAAACCTGAGGTGCCTTATTGCTATTATAAAACTGGTTACCAACGTAATTATTGCCATTTTATGTCATACCCTTGGTATATGGTCCGATGCATTCAGGGTTTGAACCACGTACTTTATAATTCATGATAACACCATACAAGAGATATTCTACTGCAGCTGTAATGGACAGAGAATGTGTCTTGCTCTGCCTGAAAGGCATTGGCTCTCACAGAGTTTTCCATGCTGCACATGGCTGCATTATGTGCCATCGATAATGTCCAAAGTCTAGGCACCCTCCTCTGCCACGCGCCCCGCAAATCATCAACCCAGGCATTCCGCACGCAGCAGTCCTCTATATACAGTAGATCTGTCCTGCAGTCAGCCCACTGCTACTGCCTGCTACCACAGCAACGTTTAAACAGGGCCTCTAACTCCTGGGCTTTTAATAAGTGGTAGAAAGCTGAGCAACACCCCTTGATCAGGTGAAAGAATAACCTCAGAGATGACCAAGTCAAAAGCTCCATGGTTACTCAGTGGAATAGGACAAATCCTTAGCCTCGTGATTGTCATGTGTAATTTTGACAAGAGCTTAGTTTAGTGACCCTTTCAAACCCCTATAGGGGAGAGAGTTAATACGTTTCTGACTGACAAACTCACTGTTGTAAACCTGGTTTTTCAGTCAGTGTGGCAGGGGTGAACAATGCACCCTACTGTCCAGTGGTGTAAAGTACTTCAGTAAAAATACTTTACAGTATTACTTTAGTATTTAACACTAATGGGTGGGTGTGCCCTGATTAGGTAATGAAGTGCCCAGCATCCCCAGACATCCTTTTCAGTCAAATCTCTAGTTCTGTCTCTTCTCAGGACACACATTTCCAAAGCAGCTGTCCCTCCTCCATCCCTATGGCTCTCTATCAGTGTGTTAGTATCAGTGTGTTAGTCCTACCCTATCAGGTACCAGGCCTTAGGAGTCAACATGGTTTATCTGTGAGGCCATGCTTCCTGACTCTGAACTCCACCCAACGAGTTGCAGGCACACAAAATGTCTCCCACATCCAACTGAGCCCAGCCCCAGAGAACCTGTCACTGCACAGATTAACAGAGACAATGATGAAGATTAGATCATACTGCTAGCTCAGAGGGGAGAGGAAAAGGGCTAGGAAGGATGAGAGGGATGAATAAGTGAAAGAGAACGTTGTGACATCCTGTGTGGCGTCATTCAGGCTGTGGATGGTCAACATGTGACAAACATTTGCTCACACTTTGCTGTCAGACTGTAGTCAGCTTTGATAACATAACCAAGCTCACCAACACTGCAGAAACCAACATCATACACCCACGATGGTATAATATATTATACCCCTGGCCTTTCATACCTCCATAGAAACCCTTTCAGACAGAACACACACAGTATAAACACTATGCCTGTATGTATAAACACTATGCCTGTATGTGTTGTATAGTCTGTCCTGGTCTACTCTGTGGTGTCATCGCTAGGCGCGGGTGACGGAGGGTGTGGCCATTTCTCTCTTTGTCAAGGAGGGGTTATGAACCCTGAGGGGTATGGAATGAGAAATGGAATGTTGTAGCATTCTCCCCTCTTGCATCCCAAGGGGCTCCCCTCGTGAGGTCCACTTCCACCCCACCCTGTCCTGGCCCTGTGTCGTGGCCCTAACTGTAGGAGAGACGGTGATGCTGCTGTTTTGGGCCAGAGTCACTCGTTCACTTCACTACAAACCCTCTACCATCCACTCTCTCATACACACACACACACACACACACACACACACACCGCTCCTCAGCCAAAGCCACTGGGTCTCAGGAAGAGGGCCATGGTGGGTGTGAATGTATGGCCAGAGCTCCACCCTGGGCCCCAGACAAGACTGGAGACAGAACACACTGAGGAGAGCAGGAAGCCCAGTGACCTGCAGTGAGGGACTTCCAATACACCTCTCTGTCCATGTGATGCCTACAATTAAAGGCTACTATTGTGTGCAGTAGATCTAAGGCCAAAATCACAGTCTGTATAATACAACTAAACCCTTATTAGAGAAGCAGATGTACGGGACTGACCGTAGAGCCTAGAGGGGACAGAGTTAGTTACATAATCCACTCACAAACTCTTACCCTCTACAAACAAATACACACACAATTACACAAATTGACACCACACACAAGTTGGCACAACCTACTCTCTCTCACACACACACACACACACACACACACACACACACACACACACACACACACACACACACACACACACACACACACACACACACACACACACACACACACACACACACAGTATACAAATAAATGGATCAGTCTATTGAAACACAATGAATCCTGTGACCCTGTGTTTAGACCTCCACCCTGTCTCTCTTGTCATGTTGACCGTTCCTCTGGAACACACTGCTCAACAAAGAGGAGGGAAGGAAAGGGTGACTCCCAAACATTCTCACACACACACACACACACACACACACACACACACACGTGATTGAGCAAATACACATGAAGACAGACGCCCTCCACACGACCACACATCAAAAACAATGGGGTAATCGGGCTATATAAGTAATATACTGTAGTCCTCCAGTACCCCCAACAGCACACATTTTTGTTGTAGTACCAGACAAACTCACCTGATTTAGCTCATTGAAGGCTTGATGATTAGTTGACAAGTTGAATCAGGTGTGCTTGTCTGGGCTACAATAAAAAAAGTGTACTGTTAGAGATAATGGAGGCCTGGAGATGGGAAACACTGCTCTAGTCTACCAGATTTGACCAAAGTTACAAGGAATGCCATCAACTACAGTAAGAGGTTTGACTTTGACTTAAACAGCCCACGTTAGTTAGCATGTTATCCACTAGCATGAACAACACTTTACTGTGTGTATACTGTAGACCAGGGGTACTCAACTCTTACCCTATGAGGTCCGGAACCTGCTGGTTTTCTGTTCTACCTGATCATTATTTACACACACCTGGTGTCCCAGGTCTCAATCAGTCCCTGATTAGAACTATTGAAAAAAAAATCTGTGGAATTGGCTCGAGGTCCAGAGTTGAGTTTGAGGGCTGTAGACTGTAGTAATTGTTGAGAAATTACAGTAATAAAGACCAGGAGTTTTCATTGTGACCAGTAGAGGCAACTCATTGTGGAGAGAGCAGAAGAGGGGGATGAGGTGGATGAGAGGGATGAGGATGAGAGGGATGGTGGGGTGAGAGGGATGAGGATGAGAGGGATGGGGGGGTGAGAGGGATGAGGATAAGAGGGATGGGGGGGTGAGAGGGATGAGGATGAGAGTGGTGAGGGGGATGGGGGGGGGGTGAGAGGGATGAGGATGAGAGTGGTGAGGGGGATGAGAGGGATGGGGGGAGTGAGAGGGATGAGGATGAGAGTGGTGAGGGGGATGAGAGGGATGAGGGGGAGGGGGTCTGCCTGACTCTCTCTACCTCCAACAACAACAATGACAGGAAACCAGTCTAAGCTTTCTGGAGTCTATGTGCTGGCCAAGGCCTCAGGAAAAGATTCCCACAGAAGCAAGCTACGCTGATGAGATTGAAAGAGCGAGTCACAAACTAAGGTGTGGCTGCCCGTTTCCTAAAATATGTATCTTTATTTAACTAGGCAAGTCAGTTAAGAACAAATTCTTATTTTCAATGGCAGCCTAGGAACAGTGGGTTAACTGCCTTGTTCAGGGGCAGAACAATCTTGCAACCTTTTGGTTACTAGTCCAACGCTCTAACCACTAGGCTACAGTAGCCTAAGCAAATCAGGCAAGTCAGTTAAGAACAAATTCTTATTTCACAATGACGGCCTACCGTCATAAGAGAAGTTCATGAAGAGTTGACATATTTTCTTTAAATGGAATAGGACAATGTTATTGAACAGCCATTGTTGATTGTATGGCATCAGCTTCTGGTTGAATAGTTGGTAAAGCTAACATAAATAATGTCAGGCTTTGTGTCGTAACTTGAACATGGTGAGGTACACCCAGAGACTTGGTCTGGAATACATAACTATAACCCAGTAAATAAACTATTACCCACTATAGGTCAAACCCACTAAATAATCCACCAGGAATGCTTAAAGAAAAGCCCTGGTTTCAAATATCTTTACGAGTTGCTCGCTCCTCTGTCACCAGATTAAACCATTTAATTAAAGCCATTGTCAACCCACGCACTCCATTCTGTGGGAGATAAAACAATATAGAGAGAATCCTCCTACACAGTCACCAACGTGGGATATTCCTATGCCTGAGGAACCATGTTTTGCTATAACAAAAGCCTCTCCCCACTATTGCACACCACAAGGGCCAAAAAGCCTAGAGGCAGTGGGTGTGTCAGTGGTTGATCCATGATCCAGCCTCTGATTGGGAACCATACCAGGCGAAACACATAGAAATACAAAACCTAGACTACAAAACATAAGACTACAAGACATAAAAAGGAACTAAGGTCGGGACGTGACAGTACCCCCCCCCCCAAAGGTGCGGACTCCAGCCGCAAAACCTAAACCCATAGGGGAGGGTCTGGGCATCTGTCCGCGGTGGCGGCTCTGGCGCGGGACGTGGACCCCACTCCACCTTAGTCTGGGCCCACTTCGGTGGTGCCTTTGGAGCGGCGACCCTCGGTGGTGCCTTTGGAGCGGCGACCCTCGCCGCCGACCCCGGACTGGGGACCCTTTCAGCGTGCACCGAATAGACGGGAGACTCCGGCAACGCCGGAGTGAAGGGGGACTCTGGCAGCGCCGGAGTGAAGGGGGACTCTGGCAGCGCCGGAGTGAAGGGGGACTCTGGCAGCGCAGGAGTGAAGGGGGACTCTGGCAGCGCAGGAGTGAAGGGGGACTCTGGCAGCGCAGGAGTGAATGGGGACTCTGGCAGCGCAGGAGTGAAGGGGGACTCTGGCAGCGCAGGAGTGAAAGGGGACTCTGGCAGCGCCGGAGTGAATGGCGACTCTGGCAGCGCCTGACTGACGGGCGGCTCTGGCAGCTCCTGACTGACGGGTGGCTCTGGCAGCCCCTGACTGACGGGTGGCTCTGGCAGCTCCTGACTGACGGGCGGCTCTGGCAGCTCCTGACTGACGGGCATCTCTGGCAGCTCCTGACTGACGGGCGGCTCTGGCAGCTCCTGACTGACGGGCGCCTCTGGCAGCTCCTGACTGACGGGCGGCACTGGCAGCTCCTGACTGACGGGTGGCTCTGGTGCTCTTTCATGCCGTCCCTAAGAGGGGTGCGTCATTTCAGTGGGTTGAGTCACTGATGTGATCTTCCTGTCTGGGTTGGCGCCCCCCCTTGGTTGTGCCGTGGCGGAGATCTTTGTGGGCTATACTCTGCCTTGTCTCAGGATGGTAAGTTGGTGGTTGAAGATATCCCTCTAGTGGTGTGGGGGCTGTGCTTTGGCAAAGTGGGTGGGGTTATATCCTTCCTGTTTGTCCCTGTCCGGGGATATTATCGGATGGGGCCACAGTGTCTCCTGACCCCTCCTGTCTCAGCCTCCAGTATTTATGCTGCAGTAGTTTATGTGTCGGGGGCTAGGGTCCGTTTGTTATATCTAGAGTACTTCTCCTGTCTTATCCGGTGTCCTGTGTGAATTTAAGTATGCTCTCTCTAATTCTCTCTTTCTTTCTCTCTCTCGGAGGACCTGAGCCCTAGGACCATGCCTCAGGACTACCTAGATGATGACTCCTTGGTGTCCCCAGTCCACCTGGCCGTGCTGCTGCTCCCGTTTCAACTGTTCTGCCTGTGATTATTATTATTGGACCATGCTGGTCATTTATGAACATTTGAACATCTTGGCCATGTTCTGTTATAATCTCCACCCGGCACAGCCAGAAGAGGACTGGCCACCCCACATAGCCTGGTTCCTCTCTAGGTTTCTTCCTAGGTTTTGGCCTTTCTAGGGAGTTTTTCCTAGCCACCGTGCTTCTACACCTGCATTGCTTGCTGTTTGGGGTTTTAGGCTGGGTTTCTGTACAGCACTTTGAGATATCAGCTGATGTACGAAGGGCTATATAAATACATTTGATTTTGATTTGACGGGAGGTTCTGGCAGCTCTGGACAGGGGGGAGACTCTGGCAGCTCCGGACAGGGGGGAGACTCTGGCAGCTCCGGACAGGGGGGAGACTCTGGCAGCTCCGGACAGGGGGGAGACTCTGGCAGCTCCGGACAGGGGGGAGACTCTGGCAGCTCCGGACAGGGGGGAGACTCTGGCAGCTCCGGACAGGGGGGAGACTCTGGCAGCTCCGGACAGGGGGGAGACTCTGGCAGCTCCGGACAGGGGGGAGACTCTGGAAGTGCTGGACAGGAGGAAGCACCTGGAGGGAGGAGACGGAGAGACAGCCTGGTGCGTGGGTCTGCCACAGGAGGCCTGGTGCGTGGAGGAGGCACCGGATGGACCGGACCGTAGAGGCGCACTGGAGGTCTCGAGCACAGAGCCTGCACAACCTGTCCTGGCTGGATACTCCCCGTAGTCCGGCAAGTGCGGGGGGGTGGAACAGACCGCACTGGGCTGTGCTGGCGAACCTGGGACACCGTGCATAGGGCTGGTGCCATATAACCCGGGCCGAGGAGAAGCATTGGAGACCAGATGCGCTGAGCCGGCATCATTGCTCCTGGCTCGATGCCCACTCTAGCCCAGCCGAAACGAGGAGCTGCGATGTAGCGCACCGGGCTATGCCTGCGCACTGGGGACACCGTGCGCCTCACGGCATAACGGCGCAACACGGTACCTGCCCGGTCCACCTCCCGCCACGGTAAGCACAGGGAGTTGGCTCAGGTCTTCTACCTGACGCAGGTCTCATACCACACTCCCCGTGTGTCCCCCCCCCCCCCATACATTTTTTGGGGCTGCCTCTCAGGCTTCCTTGCCAGCCGTGTTCCCTCAAAGCGCTGGCTCCCTTTACCTGCTGCCTCTGCTCTCCTGGCTGCCTCCACCTGTTCCCATGGGAGGCGATCCCTTACAGCCAGGATCTCCTCCCATGTGTAGGAACCCTTCCCGTCCAGAATGTCCTCCCATGTCCATGAGTCCATTCCACGCTGCTCCTGGTGACCTCGCTGCTTGGTCCTTTTTTGGTGGGTAGTTCTGTAACGGTTGTCGTAGGTGGAAGAAGGTGAAGAGGACCAAGGTGCAGCGTGGTACGTGTTCATGGTAGATTTAATAAAGTAACTGAACACTAAAACAAAAAACAACAAAGTGGAACAAATGAAACAGTTCTGTCTGGTGCAGACACACAAAGACAGAAAACAACTACCCACACCCATAGTGGGAAAACAGGCTGCCTAAGTATGGTTCTCAATCAGAGACAACGATTGCCAGCTGCCTCTGATTGGGAATCATACAAGGCCAAACACATAGAAATACAAAACCTAGGATGCCCACCCCAACTCCTGCCCTGACCAAACTAAAACAGAGACATAAAAAAGGAACTAAGGTCAGGACGTGACAACAGGCCTGTCTGCATGTTGCTGCTCTCCAGGCAAAGTCTCTATGCTACTGTTCTCTACAGACTTCCTCCAAGACATGGAACACACACAACGGCCCCTCCCTGAACAGCACAACTCTCAGCCTACTAGTCACAGTTGATTTCATCTGACACAAGGAGGACTCTTTCTCTCCTGTAATTTGCCTTTAAAAACAGGCTTATGTAAGCAGGCAGTCATTCATGAGGACTCCAGAAGCACCAAGCTGACTGGCTGGCTGGCATCCTCCTCAGTCTCCCAGTGGAATCTCAATAGACCAAAGCCTCTCGGTTGATGTGGGATTTCCTCAAAAACAAATGGAGGGAATTAGGCGCCTCACGCACACAAAACAATAACACCACAACAGATAAGATAGATACTGTGGATAGAAAATACACTTAGAGGCTCAACTCAAGGCATGCATCACACCCTTTATTTTCATATTTTATCAGATGTTTAGAGTGGCTTTAATGACAGATCCCATAGGATCCAGCCAGTATGACAAGATGCACCTAAATCTATTAACGGTGTAATAAGGGCAGACAAAATATAACCTGTTGTGACTTGTGTGCTGGTTTACTGCATCCCACCCCACTCCACTGCATTTCACAATGGGGGTTACATTTTACTGCAGGGAAAACAGAGAAAGCCCTTTGAATCCAGTGGCTTGTTGTGTGTGCAGTGGCCACGTAAATGGCTATCAGAGAAGGAATAGACAATCAAACTCAGGAGTGCTGGACAAATGATCTCTGTCCTTGGTTTCTAACAACAGAGAAGACTGCAATTCCTGATTTCATTCAAAATGTTCCATCTCTACTTTCCTCCTCTCCATTGCTTCACACCCGTTTCTCACTTTGCCTCTCACATACACAGACCGACACTCAACATGGATAGCACACACCACATCAGTGTAACCAAGGCAACTCCTCCTTGGTTTCCAGAGAGGGCGTTCCTCTTGGTCCCCTCTTTTGTTTTTCTTCAAAGACAGGGACATGCAGTTGCTAAAGACGTCAGTGAGACTGCTAAACCAACATGCTGTGTATTCACCACCCAGGCCATGTGTGTGTGTGTGTGTGTGTGTGTGTGTGTGTGTGTGTGTGTGTGTGTGTGTGTGTGTGTGTGTGTGTGTGTGTGTGTGTGTGTGTGTGTGTGTGCGTGTGTGTGTGTGCGTGTGTGTAACGTCACACTAACTGCATGGGCCAGGGTAGAGGAATGCCGGACAGGATGCAGGCAGAAAATTCCTGAAACATAGTAATATCGTCTTAGTAATAAGCTTGAGTTGTGTCACTGCCAGTGTTCCAATATATAGGCTTACCATTTATGATCTTCTCAACCTTCAAACATTAAAGCAGTATTTACAGTAATACATTTACATGTACATTAATACACAGTACATTTTTTCCATGAGCTCCAATTGCTCTAGTCTATAGAGTTAACTAATGTGATATTGTGGTCTGATGTACTGTAACATGTTCAGCTGTTGAGGGGATCTGATAGATTGTTCAACATTGCACAACAGTTTTTCTGTGCCTTTATGTGGCACAAGTCCTCTACCTTCCACAGTCATGTCTGTCACCGGGCCCTTGACTGGGCCTCTGACTTGTAGTGTTAACATACAGCACTGATAAGAGATGAGGCTGACGCAGCATTTAACTACCCTGCAGACTCAGAGTCACAGCAGGGCCTATAGGTGGGGTGGACTTTTCGGATGTGTTTTCGGATATTGGGACGAAACATGGAAGTTAAGGGTGAGGGAAACAGGGTTCTCATAAGGTTTCTTAGATGACCCCCATTACCTTCCCTGCAAGTTCAGAGATTAAAACGTGTTAGAAATCCTGCTCTTAATATTGATTAATGTAATGAGAGCACAGTGGGTTACTGCTTTATTGGAAGTGTAATGGTGGAGGAGTTTAAGTCACAAACATGTCAACTGTATCCGGTAGACATAGTATACACAGGATATGCAGGATGTATAGGAGCCCCTTGGAGCAGCCCATAAGATGCTGCACATGTGTCTGGCTGGCGGCAACCTGTCCAACACATGAGTGGGCTGGTCATGGCTGGGCACTGCAGGGTATGGTAGTGAGACTGTTGTTTAGACTGTTATGGTAGCAAATCACTCAGCAGTGAGATTCACTCGGAGCCACATTGGAACACAAAGACCCAAACAGACAGTGCAGTGTCAGTGAAGAAGTCTGGGTTATTACGTCACAGCAATAGAGGAACCAGAGTGGGGCTGGGAGGGGCTGGGAGAGCCCCAGGGGTAAACATCCGGGACACGGCGGGGGGCACAGATGTTCTGGAGTGCCCCTCTATTCTTCAATGTTTGAATGAACCCACGTCATGTGCATGCTGTTAGCTAGAGGGTATTAAGAGAACGTGAAGACTAAATGTCGTCCCTTTAAATAATAAATCAAGTGAGAAATGACTACTGAACAATGTGAGGAGAATTTGAAGAGTTGATTTATCCACAATTTTTTTTTGGGGGGGAGGGGGGTTTCAATAGAAATGATTGCTTATTGGTACCTTCATGTATGTGTAAAATATTATTGTTCTCAGATTTTAAAATATATATATATATAATATTCAAATGTGTTATTTAGAAAACGCTATACAGTCATGGCCAAAAGTTTTGAGAATTACATAAATATTAATTTCCACATATCTTGCTGCTTTAGATATTTGTCAGATGTTACTATGGAATACTGAAGTATAATTACAAGCATTTCATAAGTGTCAAAGGCTTTTATTGACAATTACATGAAGTTGATGCAAAGAGTCAATATTTGCAGTGTTGACCCTTCTTTTTCAAGACCTCTGCAATCCGCCCTGGCATGCTGTCAATTAACTTCTGGGCCACATCCTGACCGATGGCAGCCCATTCTTGCATAATCAATGCTTGGAGTTTGTCAGAATTTGTGGGTTTTTGTTTGTCCACCCGCCTCTTGAGGATTGACCACAAGTTCTCAATGGGATTAAGGTCTGGGGAGTTTCCTGGCCATGGACCCAAAATATCAATGTTTTGTTCCCCGAGCCACTTAGTTATCCCTTTTACCTTATGGCAAGGTGCTCCATCATGCTGGAAAAGGAATTGTTCGTCACCAAACTGTTCCTGGATGGTTGGTAGAAGTTGCTCTCGGAGGATGTGTTGGTACCATTCTTTATTCATGGCTGTGTTCTTAGGCAAAATTGTGAGTGAGCCCACTCCCTTGGCTGAGAAGCAACCCCACACATGAATGGTCTCAGGATGCTTTACTGTTGGCATGACACAGGACTGATGGTAGCGCTCACCTTGTCTTCTCCGGACAAGCTTTTTTCCGGATGCCCCAACCAATCGGAAAGGGGATTCATCAGAGAAAATGACCTTACCACAGTCCTCAGCAGTCCAATCCCTGTACCTTTTGCAGAATATCAGTCCGTCCCTGATGTTTTTCCTGGAGAGAAGTGACTTCTTTGCTGCCCTTCTTGACACCAGGCCATCCTCCAAAAGTCTTCGCCTCACTGTGCGTGCAGATGCACTCACACCTGCCTGCTGCCATTCCTGAGCAAGCTCTGTACTGGTGGTGCCCCGATCCCACAGCTGAATCAACTTTAGGAGACGTTCCTGTCGTTTGCTGGACTTTCTTGGGCGCCGTGAAGCCTTCTTCACAACAATTGAACCGCTCTCCTTGAAGTTCTTGATGATCCGATAAATGGTTGATTTAGGTGCAATCTTACTGGCAGCAATATCCTTGCCTGTGAAGCCCTTTTTGTGCAAAGCAATGATGACGGCACGTGTTTCCTTGCAGGTAACCATGCTTGACAGAGGAAGAACAATGATTCCAAGCACCACCCTCCTTTTGAAGCTTCCAGTCTGTTATTTGAACTCAATCAGCATGACAGAGTGATCTCCATTCTTGTCCTCGTCAACACTCACACCTGTGTTAACGAGAGAATCACTGACATGATGTCAGCTGGTCCTTTTGTGGCAGGGCTGAAATGCAGTGGAAATGTTTTTAGGGGATTCAGTTCATTTGCATGGCAATGAGGGACTTCGCAATTAATTGCAATTCATCTGATCACTCTTCATAACATTCTGGAGTATATGCAAATTGCCATCATACAAACTGAGGCAGCAGACTTTGTGAAAATTAATATTTGTGTAATTCTCAAAACCTTTGGCCATGACTATATATCCATTGTTTAGTTGGAATGTTTGTAAACTGTGTATTTGACTGTGATATAGTGCCTTCTGAAAGAATTCACACCCCTTGACTTTTTCCACATTTTGTTGTGTTACAAAATGGTATTAAAATTGATGTCAATTTGTGTCAATGATCTGCACAAAATACTCTAATGTCAAAGTGGAAGAAAAATCCTAACATTTGTACAAAGAAAATATGAAAAATAAAACAAGAATATATCTTCATCAGATAAGTATTCAAACCACTGAGTCAATACATTTTAGAATCACCTTTGGCAGCGATTACAGCTGTCAGTCTTTCTGGGTAATTCTCTAATAGCTTTCCACACCTGGATTGTGCAACATTGGCCCATTATTTTCAAAATTCTTCAAGATCAATGATTGGTGATCATTGCTAAACCATTGTCAGGTCCTGCCATAGATTTTCAAGGAGATTTAAGTAACTCAGGATTTAAGCCATTCAGGAATATTCACTGTCTTCTTGGTAAACAATTCCAGTGTAAATTTGACCTTGTGCTATAAGGTTATCGTCCTGCTGAAATGTGAATTAAACTCCCAGTGTCTGGTGGAAAGCAGACTGAACTACATTTCCTCTAGGATTTTGCCTGTGCTTATCTCCATTCCCTTTCTTTTTTTCCCTGAAAAACTACCCAGTACTTAACAATTACAAGCATACCCATAACATGATGCAGCCACAACTATGGTTGAAAATATGGAAAGTGGTACACAGTAATGTGTTGTATTGGATTTGCTCCAAACATAATAGTTTTGTATTCAGGACAAAAAGTTGCTTTGTCACATTTTTTGCAGTATTACTTTAGTGCCTTGTTGCAAACCGGATGTATGTTTTGGAAAATTGTTATTCTGTACAGGGTTTCTTCTTTTGACTCAGTTAGGTTAGTATTGTAGAGTAACTACAATGTTTCTGATCCATCCACCGTTTTCTCCTATCACAGCCGTTCAACTCTGTTTTAAAGTTACCATTGCCCTCCTGGTGAAATCCCTGAGTGGTTTCCTTCCTCTCCGGCAACTGAGTTAGGAAGGACACCTGTATCGTTGTAGTGACTGGGTGTATTGATACACCATCCAACATGTAACTTCAACATTGTAACTTCACAATGCTCAAAGGGATATTCAATGTCTGCTTTTAAATTTTTTACCAATAGGTGCCCTTCTTTGCGATGCATTGGGAATACCTCCCTGGTCTTTGTGGTTGAATCTGTTTTTGAAACTCACTGCTCGACTGAGGAACCTTACAGTACTTGTATGTGTGGGGTTCAGAGATGAGGTAGTAATTCTAAAATAATGTTTAACACTATTATTGCACACAGAGTGAGTCCATGCAACTTATTATGTGACTTGTTAAGCAAATGTTACTCCTGAACTTATTTAGGCTTGTCATAACAAAGGTGTAGAATACTTACTGACTCGAGAAATGTCAGCTTTACATTTTTTATTCATTTGTAAAAAATGACTAAAAACATAATTCCACTTTGACATTATGGGGTAAAGTGTATAAGCCAGTGACAACAAATCTAAACTAAGTCCATTTTAAATTCAGGCTGTAAAACAACCAAATGTGGAATGAGTCAAGGGGTGTGAATCATTTCTGAAGGCGCTGTATGTGGCTGCACGAACTGTATGTTGCTCTGGACAAGATGAATACAATGTTAATTATAAATGTTTTACATACAGATCTCACATAATAAAAATAACTCTATTAAATATTGATGCCACCAATGTATCATTTGTTCAGTTCTTTAATAAACAAAATGTTATTTGTTAAATGTGACTGTAAAACCTAGCAGTACTACTTATTTATCTGAGAGTGACTGAAATGAAACCATTAAGTTATAGATTTCTTAAAAATACTTGTCTGTCAATGAACAACCTCATGACATTATGAGATAGTGAAAAAACACACCAATCTCTTTCATAAGTTATTTAAACAATAAAAGCTACTTTACCAACATTTCTGAAAATGGATATATAGCATTTTGGAATGAAACTCTTCATTTGTTTTCATAGACAGCGGGAGGTCATAATCAAGAAGTGTATTTTGATTTGTTTCTTGTGTTCCACTGTGGGTGCATTACATTGTGAGTCATGAAAACATGAAGACGCCAGAAATATGTTGGATATGGTGTGTTCAAAGATATCTGCTTCAGTAAACCTCAAATGCTTTCTATTCAACCTCAATGTCAAGTGTCAGTTCTTTTTCAAACCTCAGAACAACAACATAAAAAAATGTTGTTGCCCTTTCCCACAAATGTGTGTGGTGTGCAGCAGCTTCACTGTCAAATTAACTTGAACTCGAGGCTGAAACAGGCTGTTTGTCCTACCTCTCTTAAACCCCCCCCTCCCAATACCTCTCACCACCACCCACAACAAATGTGCAGCCAACTGACTCGCCTACAACCTGCTATCTCTGCCAAAACTGCTACAATGAAGAGAGTGGGAATATTGGGCTTTGCAGCTGACCATATCATTTGTTATTCTCACAGTGCACTTATACAAAAGGTGACTTAAAAGTTAAAATAATCTAATTACATTGCTGGTGAATAAATAGATGAATTACAAAAAACATCTCATTCGTTTAATTGAAATCCCTAGGACAGTGTCAGTGGTACTATTACGCAAACTGTAACTGAATCTCAGGTGTGTATTTGCAGAATGTAGCTTACTGTGACCACCAGGCTACATCAATGACCCAAAATAAGAATTCCATTGATTATTCAGGTTTTGCACTTTGGCACACTCACCTTCTCAGAGTTGATGCTCAGCTTTTTCTCAACATGGCTATGGAGCTCTACGTGGCCATGGAGCTCTCCGTTATTTTCCGGGATGGGTGTGGATTCTCTCGGTGTCCCGCATGGTGTCCCGCATGGTGTCCCGTTCTCCTTAACGTCTTCGCTTTCTGACTCGTCGTCGCTGGGTAAAGGAATGCGCTCCGTGACATATTCTTTGAGACACTTCATCTTGTGTTTTTTCAACAGTTGCTCAGTGTCCTGGTCGACAACAATGAGCTCGAGCTGGCCCACGGTGGCTCTTATCCGGGACACAACCTGTTGATGGCTCTCACTCTCCACGTTCTCCCCGTTCACGAACACCAGTCGGTCCCCCGCGCGAATCCCAGAAGTTTCAGACGGACTGTCGGGCTCCACAAGCCGTATGAACTGCCCGGTCTTACCCTTCTCACCGTGGAGATGGAACCCATAACCATTGTCCCCTTTCTCCAGCAGGCAGAGTCTTGGCCGATTATCTTCGCTTTTGCTGGGCATAGTTTCTGCTATTTATTTCACCAATTCAACCCGTTGTTTGTGAGAATGATCGTTCACTAGCTGGAAGTTGCCAAGAAAACTCAGTTTGGGATGCTGAGCACGAGTGGTACCCGTCAACAGGAATATCTCTACCGTTCTCAAGGAAGAGCGTCTGGCATCCAACCGGTCTGTTTATAAGGCGCCGTCCGTGGTGACTGGATGTCACCCGCAGTCGCAACTCACTTTCAAAAGCAACTCCTAAACTTTGTGCATACAGGGGATGTATGCCAACCCGAGATGTGTCGCCCAAACCTGAAGTTCTACTAACTATATGTATGCGTTTACTTTTCTCCAAAACTCTATTCTCTAATCTGACACTGAACTAAACTCAGCAGACCACTTTATAAAGGTCAGTGACGTAGGTGGAGAAGACAGATAGTAACACCAATCACTACTCAAATACTCCAGGAGGAGGGAGGCGCATAAATTAATGGTGCATGCATGCTATTGGCCCTAAAGATCGACAAGTGCATGAGCAAAAATTATTGCTGTTGCTGCTGCTGCTGCTGCTGCTGCCATGTTGTGACAAATGCATGTGGTCCTTCTGCAAACATATGGTACTGTATCACAGGAGGTTGGTGGTACGGTATCAACAACATCAAACATATGGTACTGTATCACAGGAGGTTGGTGGTACGGTATCAACAACATCAAACATATGGTACTGTATCACAGGAGGTTGGTGGTACGGTATCAACAACATCAAACATATGGTACTGTATCACAGGAGGTTGGTGGTACGGTATCAACAACATCAAACATATGGTACTGTATCACAGGAGGTTGGTGGTACGGTATCAACAACATCAAACATATGGTACTGTATCACAGGAGGTTGGTGGTACGGTATCAACAACATCAAACATATGGTACTGTATCACAGGAGGTTGGTGGTACGGTATCAACAACATCAAACATATGGTACTGTATCACAGGAGGTTGGTGGTACGGTATCAACAACATCAAACATATGGTACTGTATCACAGGAGGTTGGTGGTACGGTATCAACAACATCAAACATATGGTTTCCAGGTGTTTGATGCCATTCTATTCGCTCAGTTCCAGACATTATTATGAGCCGCCCTCCCCTATTTATAGATTACAAATATTATGCTCAGGAGAAGACATCTGCATTTGCCACATGTGCTCCTTCTCTCTCCCTCCCTCTCTCTATGTCTGTCTGTCTCTGTGAGAACACACACTCACTGACAGACAGAACCTCTTCTGAATAGGCCTACCTCACCACCTTGCAATTCTGAAGAAATGCAAACCTTTATGTGGAAGGAAGGGACCTAGACCCTCCTTGAGAAATGCTCTATTAAACGGCAAGGACCTCACTGACCCAAAACCACAGCAGAGTTGTAACTTCTACTTACATTTACCAGGTACACTTATCAATGCATGGTAATGTCCTTAATATAATATATTGATGACTCACTATAATTTATTGATGATAGGCCTATCATCTCAAACTATGTATACAGAAAGGCTGATGGTCAGGTGCTATGTGATGTTTCTGAGGAATTAATGATTCTTGTTTGTGTTTGATTTAATCGTTGGTACAGCTGTACAACTGTGTGGAAGAGGACGAGTTCCATGGAGGTTTATGGTCTATGGGATTGATAGACTGGATGGGGAGGGAGTGCTAGATTCCAGGTACAATGCTGAGCCAGGTACAATGAGTAATGGGTGTTCTGCCTGGCACCACCATCTCCACTACAGACTCCACCATCCAGGTTGATATAGCCCTGCAACTCAGCTCAAACTGAACCTCTTTCGTTCAGTACCGGTAAATAACCCTTTTCATATTACAAGGCTGTGAGGATTCCCATAATCTCACATTCATCTCTATATGTGGTGGTTTGAAATGAACATGTTCCGTCTGTCTCAATAAGTGGATGTATTACTGGCTTATTTTTTTTATTTTTTATGATTCAGTAGGATGTATTTCACAACACAATCCATCCAGTCCCTTTGTGACTTTGTGTGTGTTTGGAGCTATTTGTGTGACACAAATAACGAGTGATGATATTACGGAGTGACTGCCTTTAAAAATAAACGAATCCATTTGAAAACCTACCTACCTCAATGCCTATGTGGCATTGATATGAATCAGAAACAGTGTATCAAAATTGACTACAAAGTGTAAATAGGATCATTTTGGTCATAAAGTCAGTCTTGTCTAAAACTGAGTGTGGAACATCCGTGCGTCACAACTGGTAATGAAGGTTGGGTTTTGATTTGACGAGTTTCATTTGCCTACTAACATGGGGTGAACAGCTGCAGTGATTGCTCTCTATCCAATAGCAGAGACAGTGAGACAGACATGCCCAGCAGCTCCGACTTTGTTTACATAAGACAACGTGTGTTGCATTTCTTCACTTGAGAAATATTGAACCACACACTTCAGTTAGATGTAAAATCACGCAACTAAAACATCCTAGGCAAAACGTCCAAATGAATTACAGATTTATTGAGTAATATTAGATTCATTATGGGGATTTTGAGGAAGTGAAATCGGTTTCTGATGGCGGACAAACATCTTTCACCAAACGCGGAATCGGTCAGGAAACACCCCAAGACTGAAATCTTGTTTTTCTACAGAAAAACACACCTGCCAAGCAGCGTGTTCAGTGGCTCTTTAACAAGTCAAGCTGAGCCAGCAGTGGTAAATAGCGTAACGCCCTGTTATTATTTGAAAAGCAATGCTGTCACCTGGTGGGAGGCAACTTCAGTACATCACATCCCATCCACCTACAGCAGGGATCATCAACTAGATTCAGCCGCTGGCCGATTTCTTCTGGAGCGGTTGTTTGGGGGCTGGCACATGATTACAAATCATTTGTAGACTGCAAAAAGCCCAAACATGTTTGACTAAAACATAATACTTTCAAACCTTACTTTCATTTGTATACGATCATGTGTCTCTATTATGCGTGGGAATACTTCATTACAGATTTCTTAAATTAAAATCACTTGAAGCTGGTTTCCTGGTATTTTTAGTCATGTATGTCCAACAATGAAAATTCTACCCCCCCCCCCCCAAAATATATACAGTACCAGTCAAAAGTTTATGAAATGCTTACTTACAAGCCCTTAACCAACAATGCAGTTTTAAGAAAAACAAGTGTTAAGTAAAAAATAGATGAGTAACAAATTAAAAATTAAAAAATAATTAAAGAGCAGCAGTAAAATAACAGTGGTGATGCTATATACAGGGGGTACCGGTACAGAGTCAATATGCAGGGGCACTGGTTAGTCAAGGTAATTGAAGTAATATGTACATGTAGGTAGAGTTAAAGTGACTATGCATGAATCAGAAACAGAGAGTAGCAGCGGTGTAAAATAGGGGGGGGGGGGGGGGGGGGGGGTAGAAACTGTTAAAATAGTTTGTTGGTGATGTGGACACCAAGGAACTTGAAGCTCTCAACCTGCTCCACTACAGCCCCGTCGATGAGAATGGGGCATGCTTGGTCCTCCTTTTCCTTTAGTCCACAATCATCTCCTTTGTCTTGATCACTTTGAGGGAGAGGTTGCTGTCCTGGCACCACACGGACAGGTCTCTGACCTCCTGCCTATAGGCTGTCTCATCATTGTCAATGATCAGGCCTACCACTGTTGTGTCGTCTACAAACTTAATGATGGTGTTGGAGTCGTGCCTGGCCATGCAGTCAAGGATGAACAGGGAGTACAGGAGGGGACTGAGCACGCACACCTGAGGGGTCCCCATGTTGAGGATCAGAGTATCGGATGTGTTGTTATCTACCCTTACCACCTGGGGGGCAGCCAGTCAGGAAGTCCAGGATCCAGTTGCAGAGGGAGGTGTTTAGTCCCAGGCTCCTTAGCTTAGTGATGAGCTTTGAGGGCACTATGGTGTTGAACACTGGGCTGTAATCAATGAACAGCATTCTCATATAGGTGTCCTTTTGTCCAGATGGGAAAGGGCAGTGTGGAGTGCAATAGAGATTGAATCATCTGTGGATCCTTTGGGGCGGTATGCAAATTGGAGTGGGTCTAGGGTTTCTGGGATAATGCTGTTGATGTAAGCCATAACCAGCCTTTCAAAGCACTTCATGGCTACAGATGTGAGTGCAACGGGTCGGTAGTCATTTAGGCAGGTTGCCTTAGTGTTCTTGAGCACCTGCACTATGGTGGTCTGCTTCAAACATGTTGGTATTACAAATGCAGTCAGGGACAGGTTGAAAATTCCAGTGAAAACACTTGCCAGTTGGTCAGCAAATGCTCGGAGTACATGTTCTGGTAATCCGTCTGGCCCTGCGGCCTTGTGAATGTTGAACGGTTTAAAGGTCTTACTCACATTAGCTACGGAGAGCGTGATCACACAGTAGTCCAGAACAGCTGATGCTCTCATGCATGCTTCAGTGTTGCTAGCCTCAAAGCGAGCATAGAAATAATTTTGCTCATCTGGTAGGCTTGTGTCACTGGGCAGCTCGCTGCTGTGCTTCCCTTTGTAGTCTGTAATAATTTGCAAGCCCTGCCACATCCGACGAGCATCGGAGCCAGTGTAGTATGATTCAATCTTAGTCCTGTATTGACGCTTTGCCTGTTTGATGGTTCATCGGAGGGCATACCAGGGTTTCTTATAAGCGACTGGGTTAGAGTCCCACTCCTTCAAAGTGGCAGCTCTACCCTTTAGTTCAGTGCGGATGTTGCCTGTAATCAATTACTTCTGGTTGGGGTATGTACGTACGGTCACTGTGGGGACGACGTCATCGATGCACTTATTGATGAAGCCAGTGACTGATGTGGTGTACTGTTCAATGCCAACGGAAGAATCTCAACCACCTTCATGAGGTATCTCCTGGAATGCATTTCAATTAACAGGTGTGCCTTATTAAAAGTTAATTTGTTGAATTTCTTTCCTTCTTAATGCATTTGAGCCAATCAGTTGCGTTGTGACAAGGTAGGAGTGGTATACAGAAGATAGCCCTATTTGGTAAAAGACCAAGGTTATATTATGGCAAGAACAACTAAAATAAGCATGGAGAAATGTCAGTGCATCATTATTTAAAACATAAAGGTCCGTCAATGCAGAAAATTTCAAGAACTTTGAAAGTTTCTTCAAGTGCAGTCACTAAACCCATCAAGCGCTGTAAGGAAACTGGCTCTCATGAGGACCACCACAGGAAAGGAAGACTCAGTTACCTCTGCTGCAGAGTATAAGTTTGTTAGAGTTAGCAGCCTCAGAAATTGCAGCCCAAATAAATGCTTCATAGAGTTCAAGTAACAGTCACATCTCAACATAAACTGTTCAGAGGAGACTGCGTGAAACAGGCCTTCATGGTCGAATTGCTGCAAAGAAACCCCTACTAAAGGACACCAATAAGAAGAAGAGACTTGCTTGGGCCAAGAAACATGAGCAATGGACATTAGACCGGTGGAAATCTGTCCTTTGGTCTGATGAGTCCAAATTTGAGATTTTTGTTTCCAACCACTGTATCTTTGTGAGACGCAGATTAGGTGAACAGATTATCTCTGCATGTATGGTTCCCACCATGAAGCATGGAGGAGGTGTGATGGTGTGGGGGTGCTTTGCTGGTGACACTGTCAGTCATTTACTTTGAATTCAAGGCACACTTAACCAACATGGCTACCACAGCGATACACCATCCCATCTGGTTTGTGCTTAGTGGGACTATCATTGATTTTTCAACAGGACAATGACCCAACACACCTCCAGGCTGTGTAAGGGCTATTTGACCAAGAAGGAGAATGATGGAGTGCTGCATCAGATGACTTGGCCTCCACAATCTCCCAACCTCAACCCAATTGAGATGGTTTGGGGTGAGTTGGAATGCAGAGTGTAATAAAAGCAGACAAGTGCTCAGCATATGTGGGAACTCCTTTTACACTTTTGGAAAAGCCTTCCAGGTGAAGCTGGTTGAGATAATGCCAAGAGTGTGCAAAGCTGTCGTCAAGGCAAACAGTGGATACTTTGAATTATCTAAAATATATTTAGATTTGTTTAAGAACGTTTTGGTTTCTACATGATTCCATGTGTTATTTCATATTTGTGATGTCTTCACTACTATTCTACAATGTAGAACATAGTAAAAATATAGACAACCCCTTGAGTAGTTGTGTCCAAACATTTGATTGGTACTGTATATATATATATTTCTTTGCTCAGAAAACTTGGGGGGGGTCAAATAAAACCACCAGTGGGGAAACCCTGACCTATTTCCCCCTTCCCAGAGACTCAATGAACAGATATACAAACACACACTGCAATGAAACACCACCATCTTCATTACAAAAAATATTTTTTATATACTGTACGATAACAAAGCACTTTTCCATGGCACTTTGTGATCAATGTGACACCTCCACAGAGAGTGACAATAATTGTGACATCAAGCAAATTCAATAAGCAAACATTCATAATGAACCAAATACAAAGGAACATTTTACACAATGCAACCCATGAACAACCCATGTACAGTAGAGAAACAACAACAATGTCCATTAATGATGACTGATAGAGGCTCCACAACAACAGTGTCTGAGGGAGCCCTCTCATTGGTGGATGGCACATTTAAAAGCAAATCAAAACTCATGCTGGAACTTCTGACCACCACCTCAATTAACATTTGACCACAACATTTCAGAAAATAATTTTAATTTGGAGTATAATTACAAAATGACTGTCATTAGACATATTTTAACCGGAAGAGGCCGCATCTGGGACACGCTGTGTATGACACCACAGTAGTAGAGGGTACTCCTCATACAACATGTATAATGGCATTTAGTCCTGAATAGAATGTGGTGAAACATATGAAGCCGTGAGCCCCCAAAAATCTTTATTTTATTCCAGCTAACATCTTTACTTAAAGTGATCAGATCATTTCTTCATTTCTTTGTAAATATGGCAATATTGGGGCAAGAAATTAAATGTGGATTTCCAATCCTTCCTTATGGCAATAATGAGTACGGCTGACAGGCTGCAGCTGCAGCATGTGAAACACATGAACTAAATGATCTGAGCATGTTTCAAATATAAATTCACATTTTAAATACACTGGTAAAGGATTTCTATCCAACTGAAAACACTGACATGGTTTTTCTCCTGATCGGGGTAGAATGAGGGTTGTCTAGTTGCCATAGGCTTTCCAAGTAGGTGGTGAGCAGACCAGGTGCTCTCTTTTTCACAATGTGGTTGCTCTGCTCTTTTTGACTACTCGCTATCAGATGATGCTATTTTAGGGGGACTGTCTCTCTACTGCTCTATGTCTCTCTCTCTTTATTTCCCTCCCTCCCTCCATCCGTAGATGTCTGTATCTCTCTCGCCCCTCTCTCACTGTGGCCTGGTGTGGTGTAACAGTTGGTGAGAGGTTCAGCTACATGTAGCCACCACAGCAGCCAGACTTCTGCTTCTCAGACGCAATGTAGTCATGGATCTGGAACTTGGGCTCGTTGGGCTGCTGGGCAGCTCTGTGCTTCAACTCCCTGGCAGAGTGAGCGAGAGCGAGAGAGAGAGAGTGCGAGAGAGAGTGTGGGATGGAGCAGTGCAGAGCAGAGAAATTGAAAACATAAGAGAAAGAGAGATGAGGAACATAATTGGACAATATGTCTTTGCCCTTTCACATACAGTGCAACTTTCATTTAGAATTAACATGAGTCGTGACTTACTTTGCTACAGCCAGGAAGGCCAGCTCTACGTTGACTCCAGTCTTGGCACTGGTCTCCATGAAAGGGACTCCATATTCCTGAAAAGCATCCAGGGCTTTTAATGGCACTACTCAAGTACACCACATTCATCGTATGAATGAACTCACTACCAAACACTCAGTGATACATCTCTCCATCACTTGAGGGAACATCAGTTCACAAGTACAGTATATAAATCAACATTTCAAGCTCGTTTTCATTTCACAGTGCTGTACAGTTGCTTTTGAAGAGGCTACTTGGTGTTTTGTGGTAGGAGAGTGGAGCAAACCCTTAAGTGTGCCTTGTCTCTTACCTTGGCCAGCTTCTCTCCCTCCTCACGCTTGATGACCCTCTCTCCGGCCATGTCCGTCTGTTTGGACAGAGCAGAGTAGAGTCATGGACACACCTAGTCCATTAGATCCAGAGAGGCACCACTACATCAGCCCACACAAGCCACAGCAGTTCCCAGGGCATTCTCCAGGCTGCCTCTGAGTCTCTGACCACAGGACAAACATTGCTCAGAGAGAGAAATGTTCCCTGTCTTGCTGCTCTCCCCAGCTCTGGGAATAAATTATGTCTGGGGGAACGTGACAGCAATGACCCAGTGTCTCTGTAGTAGCACCACCAGAGGGGGCACATGATCTATGGGTGCTGTTGAACTGGAGATGCCACCAGTTCTATTTGAAATCATCACAACACATGTATTCACTAGTAACGTTCTAATTCAGCTTCAATATAAACTCAGAGGCTGAGACACTGTGTGTGCGGGTGTGTGTAATTAGGCTACGAAGTCAATAGCAGAGACAAATATGTTTCTGTGTGTGTTGTGTTCTTATTGTTACTTTTGGTATGATGACTTCTCTTGGTACACTCTACAAAACCAAAAGGATGTATAGCTCACACCTTGTTGCCGAGCAACATGATGACCACATCCTTCTGGGCATACTCATGAATTTCAGTCAGCCAGGCCTATATGGGAGGGGGGGGAGGAGGAGAGAGATTTAAAACGGAGATTAGTCAGTAAAAATGCCAGTGCTAAAGGAGATCCCCTCTACAAAAACGTAATACATTTCTCTGCTCTGCTGCTTTGGTAACAATTCTCCATTCTGCCATTCTGAGCTGCACTTCCTCTTATCCCCTAACCTTCGAAAACTTAAAAAATGGCTTCTTGGAAATGTCATGAAATGTCACTGTGGAGTTCACTTCAGTAATGTAATGTGGAGGCCATATATTACTTGGCATGTCAAATTAATTCTGGGTTCTTCCTCTAAAAGGGGGCTCATGAGAAGATGTGAGGAGATAAGGAGGAGGAGTGAAGAGTGACATGATAGGTTTCTCACCCTGATGTTGTCAAAGGATGACTTGCTGGTGATGTCATAGAGCAGGAGGAGGGCTGAGGAGAGAAAGGCAGAGTCTCACACAGCCATGTGTTCTTAGCATTCTACAACACACACAACCAGGAAGTGTTTTAATAGAGCAGAGATTACCCTGTGCGTCTCTGTAGTAGGCGTGCGTGACACTGCGGAATCTCTCCTGTCCTGCAGTATCCCAGATCTGGGAGAAAGAGGTGAAACAAATGAATTATAACAATGTAATAAACCTGGAAAACGGGACAATATCCCAACCAGCAGCAACCAATGAGCATGCAAGTCATAATGGGAAATACGGGAAATTAATTATCAATATATTTTACAGTGTAATATATTAGAATAGTCAAGTGGCTTATTTATTTTACCAGGTAAGTTGATTGAGAACACATTCTCACAGAAATGACCTGGGGAATAGTTACATGGAAGAGGAGGGGGATGAATGAGCCAATTGGAAGATGGGGATGATTAGGTAGCCATGATGGTATGACGGCCAGATTGGGAATTTAGCCAGGACACAGAGGTTAATACCCCTAATCTTACGATGGCAGTGGCATGTGATCTTTAGTGACCACAGAGAGTCAGAAGACACCCGTTTAACATCCCATCCAAAAGACGGCACCCTACACAGGGCAATGTCCCCAATCACTGCCCTGGAATCTTTTTGTTTTAGACCAGAGGAAAGAGTGCCTCCTACTGGCCCTCCAATACCACTTCCAGCAGCATCTGGTCTCCCATCCAGGGACCAACCAGGACCAACCCTGCTTAGCATCAGAGGCAAGCCAGCATTGGGATGCAGGGTGGTGTGCTGCTCAGACAAATCCCACCGAAGGCATTTAAATGTTTGGCTCCTCTAAGCCAGCATTGTCAATAAAACAGGATATGATAACAACGTATTTGCAATAGATAAGCTACATAAGGACACTGTGTAATATTATGATACTGACTGTGGTTTAATGAATTTGACTGGTAGGGATAGGATTACAGGAATAGGGGTATCAATGTTGGGTGTAGAGGTCCCTGCTCTCTCACCTGGAGTTTGACCTTCGCGTTGTCCACCGTCACAACTTTATTCTGAGGAGAGGAAACAGTTAACCACAGGACTGTCTATGGGGGTCTTTTTGCATAATAGAGAGACTCAAACAAAACAATCACAGATATTTAAATATTAAGAAGCTTCAGAAAGCAAGAATATTCTAAAGAACAAACAGACCGGAAATGGCACAGCATGCTGTATAGCAGTGGCAACCTGTCATTCAGTGCAGGTGGGCCTGTGAGCCCCACCTTTTTTGCAAAACATTAATATATTATATATATTTTTTTTTCTTCTGTTTTTTGGGGGGGGCTTGCCTGTTTTGCATGTTATTTTGGCATTAATGTGTCACATAACAGTTTGCAAACAGTGTAAAAAAAATAAAAAATAATAATAATATATATCTCATTGAGTTAATAAAGCTGCATATAAACAGGCAGTTCTAAAATGCAGGTGTTTCAGCCTAGCTCAGTGCTGTATGTGGTGGTGGGGCCTGGCCAGCAGAAAATAGGAGCATTGCACTGTGATTGGCTCAGTGTTCTGTCACTCATAGGGACACACGGTCACCCACCTTTAGTAAGAACAGACATCAAGAATGTGAGCCCTTTGGGTTCTGCCATAGACTTAGACTAGAAATGCCCTTCCAAGAAGGCTCAAGGTCATTGGCCACAGATAAAATGACGTCAAATCATGTTATATCTACAGTAGCTTTGATCAGACAGATCATGTCAACATCTTACTTTCAAAGTCTTAGCTAGCAGTCATCATCAGTTGTCATCAAGTCGACAATCTACTGGCAAATCCTTTTTAATCCTTGTCATATGAAGAGAAATAATGAAGAAATTATAGATCAAATGTATCGGTGCTCATCGGCCATTGGACGTAAAGATTACACAACAAGTTGGAAATCGCAAATTCAACAAGGCGTCGTTTGGAAGGAATCAGTGGCTAACTGCAAGCGTTGCAAAGAAACCACTAACGTTAGCCTGCTATTCAATGGAGTGGCAGTACCCCCCCCCCCCCCAGTTCCCACCATAAATCCAGAGAATGACAAAGTTTGATGACAAAATTTGTCCAAAAATGTATTCTATGCTGCCGCATAAATTATGTAATATGCAAGGGAAACATGTATACTGTAGCTAAGAAAGTAATACTAAGTGTTTAATGTGTAGTAACCTGTTAGTAACCCATGTGCCTCACCATAATAATTTGGTGTATTTTCACCAACGCGGTATTGTAAACACATCATTCGTGGCCCGGTGTGTGCTTGTTTGGCTACTGTTTTGTACAGCTTTCAATGTGCATCACCCTAATAATTTGGTCTACTTTCACCTCTTAATTTCGCCTACTGTTCTAACTTGGTGGTGCACATATAGCCTATAACCTGTTTTGGAGAACTGTAATCATTGATTGTTGTAAAAGCTTTCATTGTCTGTTTATATGTCCCCTTTTTTAAATCCTACGGTTCTGACTTGGTGTACAGGGAGTACACTGTAAGAATGGCCCATGTTCTGAATTTTGTCGCTGTACATTTCAAAAGAACTGAACAAATAGTTTTATTGACTACGTCTGTCGTCGCTTGCTCATAAACATCGTAATCGGAATTACGGATTGCCCCTTATGCCATAGTTTGTACATCTCATTTGTCAGTAGAAACCACATTTGTTTAAGCAAGTCAGCCATGTCTTTTTAAAGGCAGTAAATGAGGCTGAATGAAGTGTTTTGCTGCCAGACAAGGCTCTCCGCTGAAAGCCAGGTGTAGTAACAGTGGTAAGGTGTTGGGACTCTGCTGTTGGGACAGCTTTATGTAGGCCCTAACCGTTTGTGGGCACCGTTTGTCACCGTTATAGTGCAATTCATGTAGTGTTAAGTGTTGTGTTATGGCTTTGATGGCATGCATCCCACTTTTTTTTGGGGGGGGGGGGGGGGGGTACCATGATTTCCATGCTAAAATCGCCACTGCTATATATAGACTCATACAGACAACATGAAAACTAAGAGGAGCTTCAGAGGCCGGCAAAGAAAGCCAATTGCTACACCCACACACTACAGAGGTCCTGGAATTAGACTTAATTGCGCAATAGTGAGAAAGAAGACTGGCAAAATAACAACCCACTCCCCCGCTAATTTCCTGTGGCTGTCAGGGACGCCATGTGATTTCCTGTATAGGCAGGATTCTAAAATAGTCATGAGTGAAAAAAATTTTTTAGCTACGGATATGGATTAGTGAAAAACATATCTTGTGAAAGGTGCTCTTCAAGACAATATAGAAGGAATATGGAAGATTGAGGAGGAATAAGATGCTTCCAAGTGAAAAACATATATTGTGAAAAATGCTCTTCGAGGGAGTATAGAAAGAATATGGAAGATTGAGAAGGAATAAGATGCCTAAGTCATGTGAAATGATGTGTCCCTTCTAAACTAAGTCCCAAATACGTACATACACCCACCCGCCCACCCACACACACACTCACGAACAAACCCAATGATACACATTCTAAAGGTCAACCAATAACAGCTTGTTGTAAGGTCAGTCTGCTGTGTAGGTGTCATTATTATGCAGGTAACTGAACCAGTTAACCTCAACCTGGCCTTTTAAACTTCCTGTTTGTATTTCAGGGGAAAACAGGAGGAAAGTCACTAAAGTGAAAACATGACACAAGCAACAATGTTGAAATGAAGGAAGTGAACGCTACAAATCACTTCCTCTAAGCTAACCTCATTACTCCACTATCAGTACCCGGGTACTGTCAAGCCCCTGCCTTTCCTGTGAGCACACTGTGACAGACACACACTCTCTCTGAAGTGAGTCCAATCTTCTAAAATGGGCCCTCTCAATGGGAGTCACCACCCATTGAGACTTCCACCTTGGCTGAACGGATATGGTCCAACCCCTGCATTAGTTGCCATGGGTTTCCATTTTTTCCCTCCAATTATTACGCAGATTGACAAGCCCGCATACTGAGTAACTGCTACAAGGAAGCAGGGCCAAAATAGCCCTGCCACGTTAGAGCTAGTCACAGCAGTCTTCCCATCCACACAGGGTATTGACTGGTATAGCTGGAGGCTCAGCAAGGAACATATTGACGGATCATGTATCAGTCTCAAAATCATCTCGCTTTATAATCTTCTGTTCAATACAGATGCAATGCAAGTAGCCGTGGGTGGTCACTACACACAACTCATTGTTATAATGCACTTATTTATGAATCTCATGAATAGTTATTACCTGTTGCACAAGCATGGATAAAATTATCTCCATTTGTCTACATAAATGCTCCACACATCCCTATCATGTTGTACTCCCATCCCAGGCAGTCCTAATGTCTACACCATCAACACTGAGTGGTAACACAGTACTCTGCCTTAATGCAACATCATTTCCTCCAAAACCGCCTTTTTACCAGCCATTAGATAGAGTGTTTTCTTTGGAGGGGGAGCGGGACCAAATCCACTGGTTCAAGAGTCTTTCTTTCTGTCCATATTCTCTCTTTTTCCATCTCTCACTCATTTTCTCTATCTTTTTCTCTGTCTCTCCAGCAGCTGGTTGGTAGCTATGGAAATCTGTCCGCCACATGAGAGCTGCTTGTGACAGAGCATCGTTTGTGGGGGTAACATAAAGTACAGCTCCTCCAGGCTGAAAACAATGATTCTGGAGCCATATGCGGCACAGTAGCAGAAGTGCTCTATGGACTTGACTGATTTGTGAAAGGGTTTGTACATTTTGAGCCATCACTGCATGAAAACACTTTAAAGTGGTTATTGGATTTACAGATTTAACTGAAATGGGAAAATATTTTATGTATGGATTCAACATTCTAGCGTTTATCTTGTAAATAGACCATTTAGAAATGAGAAAGAACAGAAAAACATCAGACATAATGTATACATTATGAATGTATAGACACAAAGAACCTTCCAACCCTGAGTTGACCCCACTGAGTCTACTGACATCTCTCTCACCCTAAAGTCTATTCCCACGGTGGCTATGAAGTTGCCTCCCAAAAAGGCCCCGTCTTTAAAGCGCACCAGCACACACGTCTTCCCCACCGCAGAGTCTCCCAGCAGCATCACCTAGAGAGGCGTCACAGCCAGAGGTCAGAGAGAGGGATTAGGGGTCATACCTGGGCCCAACACACTGACATCAACCCTCACATGACCAGAAGAATGGTAATAACTCCAAACAAGCTTTCACTGAACAATGTTTGGTGTTAAGAGATGGATTGTAGAGTTCAACTGGTTCATATGCAAATTACTTTCTGAAAGTCATCTGTTGATTATTTCATGATGCTGTGCATCCATGAGAAGTGAAAATGATAAAACTAGAATTTCACGACATCATGATGACTAGTGTTGTTAAGTGTCAAAGCACTGACTCATGATCCTACTGCAAAATGTTCTTGTTGTTTTAGCCTCATCTGAACTTCCTGGTTATTTATTGGACGCCTGGTTTAGTTTCGATATTTTATCCATCCGTTGATTTCATCTTTATAAGGTTGTAGACTAAATGATGTGGTTGATGTGTGGGACTTACCCTTGTTAATTTCAACATGAGTAGTGTTCTGCAGTAAAACAGCTGAGTGGATATGTGTGAGAGATCATATTTGCACAAACCATCATGGGACTGATGTGAAACTACTTGACTATGTGAATGACCTGTTGTACTTCTGCTTGGTCTAGTCCATTAACCACTCCTAATTCTGATCAATCCCCAAACGCTCATGATTAAAAGTACAATGTAACAATATGCACCTTTACTGTAATTACATTTTAAATACAATAACATGGACTTTCCCCCTAAGATTTGCAGAGAAATGTACTATTACGTGGTATGCAGTTAACCTGTATTACCAAGTGCTACATTCTTCCTTGAGCCAATATTTAGATATCACTAAGAATGGGAGGACTGAATACTGTGATTCATATCAAATAAACCTGTGTCACATTGGATACATTATCCAGTTGTGTAAAGTACTCCTTAAGTAGTTTTTTGGGGTATCTGTACTTCACTTTACTATTTATATTTTTGCCAATTTTTACTTCACTACATTCCTAAAGAAAATGTACTTTTTACTCCATACATTTTCCGACACCAAAAAGTACTCGTTACATTTTGATAGGTAAATGGTCCAATTCACACACTTATCAAGAGAACATCACTGGTCATCCCCACTGTATCTGATCTGTAGGACTCACTAAACACAAATGAAGCATTTGTAAATTATATCTGAGTGTTGGAATGCGCCCCTGGCTATCCGTCAATAAAAAATAAAAACATTTAATTGTGTCCTCCCTCTGGTTTAAACTTTTACTTTTGATACTTAAGAATCACAAGTAAATGGAATTGCTCAAATGTACTTAAGTATATTTAAAACCAAATACTTTTAGACTTTTACTTCAGAAGTATTTTACGGAGTGACTTTCACTTTTACTTGAGTCATTTTCTATTAAGGCTTCTTTACTTTTACTCAAGTATGACTGTAGAGTACTTTTTCCACCACTGACATTATCCATAAGGGAGGGGTGAAATAGGGGGGCACTGGTGTGTGACAAGGCACAGAATTGATACTGGTGTGGTAATTAAGAGTAATGTAAACAGAATAGAAGCTTGCCACAATGATAACAGCTGTTCTTATTCCATAGTGGTATATTGTGCTGCATTAAGGGGAAACTTCACAAAAGCAAGGGCTACCCTCTTAAAAAAAGGTGCTATCTAGAACCTAAAAGGGTTCTTTGGCTGTCCCGATTGGAGAATCCTATGAAGAAACCTTGTTGGTTCCAGGTAGACCCGTTTTGGGTTCCATGTAAACTCAGCAAAAAAAGAAGCATCCCTTTTTCAGGACCCTGTCTTTCAAAAATAATTAGTAAAAGTCCAAATAACTTCGCAGATCTTCATTGTAAAGGGTTTAAACACTGTTTCCCATGCTTGTTCAATTAAGCATAAACAATTAATGACCATGCACCTGTGGAACGGTCGTTAAGACACTAACAGCTTACAGACGGCGAGCAATTAAGGTCACAGTTATGAAAACTTAGGACACCAAAAAGAGGCCTTCCTACTGACTCTGAAAAACACTAAAAGAAAGATGCTCAGGGTCCCTGCTCATCTGCGTGAACGTACCTTAGGCATGCTGCAAGGAGGCATGAGGACTGCAGATATGGCCAGGGCAATAAATTGCAATGTCCGTACTGTGAGACACCTACGACAGCGCTACAGGGAGACAGGGTGGACAGCTGATTGTCCTCGCAGTGGCAGACCACGTGTAACAACACCTGCACAGGATCGGTACATCCGAACATCACACCTGCGGGACAGGTAAAGGATGGCAACAACAACTGCCCGAGTTACACCAGGAATGCACAATCCCTCCATCAGTGCACAGACTGTCCCCAATAGGCTTAGAGAGGCTGGACTGAGGGCTTGTAGGCCTGTTGTAAGGCAGATCCAAACCAGACATTACTGGAAACAAAGTCTCCTTGGGCACAAATCCACCGTCGCTGGACCAGACAGGACTGGCAAAAAGTGCTCTTCACTGACGAGTTGTGGTTTTGTCTCACCAGGGGTGATGGTCGGATTCACGTTTATCGTCGAAGGAATGAGCATTACACCGAGGCCTGTACTCTGGAGCGGGATCGATTTGGAGGTGGAGGGTCCGTCATGGTCTGGGGCGGTGTGCCACAGCATCATCGGACTGAGCTTGTTGTCATTGCAGGCAATCTCAACGCTGTGCGTTACAGGGAAGACATCCTCCTCCCTCATGTGGTACCATTCCTGCAGGCTCATCCTGACATAACCCTCCAGCATGACAATGCCACCAGCCATACTGCTTGTTCTGTGCGTAATTTCCTGCAAGATAGGAATGTCAGTGTTCTACTATGGCCAGCGGAGAGCCCGGATCTCAATCCCATTGAGCACGTCTGGAACCTGTTGGATCGGAGGGTGAGGGCTATGGCCATTCCCCCCAGAAATGTCCGGGAACTTCGAGGTGCCTTGGTGGAAGAGTGGGGTAACATCTCAAGAACTGCCAAATCTGGTGCAGTCCATGAGGAGGAGATGCACTGCGGTACTTAATGCAGCTGGTGGCCACACCAGATACTGACTGTTACTTTTGATTTTGACCCCCACGTTGTTCAGGGACACATAATTCCATTTCTGTTAGTCACAGGTCAGTGGAACTTGTTCAGTTTGTCTCAGTTGTTGATTCTTATATTCAAACAAATATTTACACATGTTAAGTTTGCTGAAAATAAATGCAGTTGACAGTGAGGATGTTTATTTTTTTGCTGAGTTTAGAACCTTTTCCACAGAGGGTTCTACATGGAACAAAAAAGGGTTTCACCTGGTACAAAAAAAGGGTATCACCTGGAACAAAAGGGGTTCTTCTATGAGGACAGCCTTTTTAATAAGGCTACAGTCAATATTAATACCAGCAGGCAGCGCCATAACATGATCATAAGCATAATACTGTTAAGCACATAATAAACATAGCCTAATAATATATATCCCAATAATAAGAATAGCCTAATACAGACCTTGAAGGCAATATCAAAATACTCGCAAACCGAGGCGCATCTCTCCAACACATATTTTGATGTTCCGTTTTTAGTCTCTTTATCCTTCAACGATGCCTTCTTTGTGGACATCGCAATGACTATGACCACAGTATCACCGAGATCTGTCAGCGCGCCGCGCGATGTTCCTCCGGAGATGCCAGTTACTCAAAACCAGTTAACACGAGCAATGAGTCCATAGGCAGTCATTTAGCGTTGTCCAAAACCACCCAGCGCTTTCTAAGAACAATTTATTGACGCTGAATCAACTAATGCCAATCATAGAGTCGTGGTTAAAACTTAAAGGGGGATTCTCTTGAGGACGCGGCTACATTCGTGGAGAAAATATGATCGATATGCGGAAACATTTCTCATTTATGCAGAACGTTGGAACGGATCCGCATCATTCTTTACGCGTTGGCAGATGAAACGACGTTGCTATTGTCATTTGTCCAATGAAGATAATGTTATTTAGGCCTATGAAATGAGGCCGTTTTTTGTCATTTTCATAAATGAAAACAACTAGGTCTTCAAACGAGCCACGGACGCAACAGGCAGTGATGGCACGAGTTATTAGTCACAGGTGGTACTGAACTCGTTGATCATGAAAGAGGAGGAGTTCAGCGAACGACAAAAAACGTCTGTCAACATGTTGCTACTGAAAAATACACTTTTCGGTTTCAATCCTAAATTAATGCTATTCCAGTGATTTCCGAATTCTGAAAAATTCCTACAATTGAATCCACAACATGTCAGGTAGGTGGGCTTTCCTCACCAATGTCTACTTTTCAACGGATGTTTGTAGCCTTGAGAAAATACACTATAAACAGACAGTGTTCATATGAGAATCTCATTTTATTTCACTTAATTGACATGACATAATGTCAAAAATGTTCTCCTAATTGCCAAGCCATGTATGATCATGTGGATGGATACCAGCTAAATCTTTGACTAAGAGTTTGTCTCCCCCCAGTGTTCAAAAGAGAGAGACGAGAAAAAGAGATGTTTGTGGGTGTATCTCTCTCTCTAGCTCCATCACTTCACATTACAGCCAGTTGTGGGCTCAGACAGACAGACAGACAGAAAGACTGGAGAACCTTGGTTAATGTTCTATCCACCTAGTACAATAAAGGTTTCTGCAAGTGCAACCAAACCTTTTTATACCCACTGCATTTCCGTCACAACCTCTTACTGTATGACAAAGCATTTTTCGTATCTCCAAGGTAAGCAGCTTTGTGTGTCTGTTTTCTGCATTGCTTTTGTGTGGCTTATATGCCTTCAGACAAACAAAGCCTTCGTCATCACTGTCTGTCACATCACAAAACAGTCAGGTCTATTTCTGAAAATCGCATCACCCTGAGCTTTATATCTTTTACAGTCGCTTTCTTTCTTTCTCTTTCTTTCTTTCTTTCTTTCTTTCTTTCTTTCTTTCTTTCTTTCTTTCTTTCTTTCTTTCTTTCATAAATTTTCTCTGTGAATGGAAGCCCACCATACATCACCACAGTGATAATGTAGACTGTATATGCAGACAATCAATCACTCCAGTTCACATTCACAACAGTGAGTGATACATCTGTGAAACACAGCTATCCATCAGGGAACAGACCAACTGGTGCAACATTAACTGTAATCATACACCCGCTTTCTAGCAACACCCAACTGTGTGCTAAAGATAATTATGATTGCAGAAAGAGGAAGATGATTGGCACCTCAGAAAACAGCATTTAGGGAGCTTGGAAGGGAAGACACTTGTTGTCCCATCAATCCCAGTAACAAAGTGATGTGGTCCTTCATGGTCACTTGTCCCCTATGGCTCATGGCAGACAATAACGCAGAGACTCACCGTGAAGCCGATGCCCACAGTGGCAGAGAAGGAGCCGGGTATGAACTTGCCTTGGTCATACTGGACCAGCAGAGAGGTCTTCCCCACGCCGCTGTCTCCCACCATGATGGTCTGTGGATAGCAAGAAGAACAGAGAGCAGGTTAACCACATCACATCACAGCACTACACAGCACAGCACTACACAGAACAGCATAGTGCACTCTTATAAAAAGGGTTCTCAGGCTGCCCCCATAGCATAACCCTTTTTGGTTCCACAAAGAACCATTTTGGAACCATTTTTGTAGAACCCTCCATGGAAAGGGTCCTACGTGGAATCCAAAAGGGTTCTACCTGGAACCAAAAAGGGTTCTCCTATGGGGACAGACGAAAAACCATTTTACTTTCTAGATAGCAACTTTTTTTTAGCACAGTACAGAACAGCACAGCACACTGCTCATCTATAGGCTTGTACAAGGAGTGGGTGTAGCGTACCCTACTGTATATGTGCATCTGTTGCTTACAGTGCGGAACATGCTCTTGCCTGATGCCATATAATGTGTGTAATATAATGTGATGCTATGAAGGTCAGTTGGATAAATACCCGGCGGGAGGAGGGAAATGGCAGTGGATGAGTCTGAATGTACCAGGGATATAAGGCAGCTGCAGCCTGAGCATCATGTCAGCCATGGCTACTTGGATTCAAGACGATGCTCTCTGTGCCCCAAAGGGAGCATTAAGAGATCTCTCCTTGCCCACTCAACTGAAAAATCTCTTGCACAATGACACACAGCACAGACAAACACGCATCAGCAGGCTACACACGCACACACACACACACACACACACACACACACACAGTGGTGTAGTAGAGAGTATACGCAGGTATACGGTGTATACCCACTTATTTTTTAGTGGGCCTTGTGTATACTCCCTTCTTAATCCCCATGATGCATATCAAAGTAGTGTAGTGGAGGTATATACTGTATCAATAAATAAGTCTGATGGAACAGATCTGAATGTTTTGCTTAAAATGTTGATAAAGTATTATTTCTTTACATTTTAGGCGCAGCAATGTGCACACGGCAGTAGGCCTATATTTAGAAAGAGGGGAGATCTAAAGATGTAACAACTATCATGGGTTGCTAATATGACTAGGATAATACCTTTGGCTGCTAGATAATGAAAGAAAGCTTAAAGAAAACCAATAGAACAGGAGTACGCATAAGAGGAAGACTTTAGAAAAGAATTACCTCCAGGTTTCTATGGTGGGATTTGGCTATATAGACTACTTTGAAGCAAGGTAAGACGTGCCTCGTAATATAAAGTGATATCAGAATGATATCATGATTATTTACATCAATTATTGCCATTTGTTTTGCGATCTCCATCTTGTGCTATATGTGCTACAGAAACACCACTAACCAAACAACAGTGCTAGGTGCCTGCACACTTGAATGAAAGGGTATCTACACAAACAAATCTAAATGTCTTACTCGGTTGACATCCTCATTTATCTTTCAATAGTAGGCCTACTATTAGCCTACTTGCACAGTACAGATTGGGTACCTGACTGTGAAAGACCAATATGGGATTGATCATTTTAGGTCAGTCAGAGTGTATGTCACTGTTTCTCATAGAGTATACCCACTTCTCCAGGCACCTCTGCACACACACACATGGAGAGAGAGAGAGAGGGTCCTCTTATACAATAGGAATGATTTCCCATTGCTGTGGGTCATGCGTCATCCCAACGGGGATCTGCTGTTGATTTGAGAGGGGAGCGTTGCACGTGGGCATCAATAAGGCCCTGTTGCCATGGTTATCAGGTTGGTGGCTGGCGTTGTGTGGCTAGCCTGGGGCTCCGTGGCAGCAGTCAGCAGACGCTCTTCGCCTCTTTTGTTGACATTTATCACCTCCCAGCAGGCGGTCCCACTGCCTCTTATCTGCTGGCTCATAGAGCCTCACAGCCCACTCAGCTCCCCAACACTCTAATCACTCACATCCCTTTCTCAACTTTCTCATTTTTTAGGCCTCAAAGAAAATGTTCATTACTTCATTACTGTCTCACCAGATATGGTAGATTTAGCTAAAATAGATTATTTCTAGTCTTCACCCAGATTAACTGTTTCTCTTCCTACAGAATACTGTCTGGAGACTGGACTAGATATACGTGCTGACATTAGTGTTGACCTTTTAAAATCTGGGATTGAAAATATCAGATCGATTTAAAATCTCAAAATCATCCAATAGACCTTTTGAAGTGACTTTAAAATGCACTTATAGAAAGCTTTGGAATAACGTGCCATAACATTTCTTTGTATTTTCAAGTTTGATATTTTATTAAAGGTTAATTGTGGGGGTGGATGCTTAGGAAAGGATAGCATTCATGGATACACGGTCACAACACCAACAACAGTCTGACGCAGACTTGTGGCTTCGTCTGATGACGCATGGAGCACAAACACACACAGTGGGTGTACCCTGTGTGAAGGCCTGAGCAACCAGAAGCCACTGTCAACCTATAACTACATTACTATTTCTTGTCATCCTCATCCAACTTTAATGTCTGTATGTGGGGGGGCAACAGGGGGTGGGGAGAGTTTGGGAAAATGTAGAGGAAGTGGGGGTGCAGCATACCACAGGGGGCAGGGGAGCAATGTTTTTACCATAGCAACACACAAGCTCTCGTAGTAAGAGAGTACCAACTCCCCCCTGAGTTGTTTTAGTTAATCAGGCATGACCCCCTAACCCTGTCCGTGTACTCCGTTTCTTCCAACAACCAATGAGCAACTCAGCCGTAATTCCAGCTGCATATTGAAGGTCGAGATTGGTGACAGGCCAGTCTCTGTGGAAAAACATGTCTTTTTATGTAACCTTTATTTAACTGACAGGAGTGGAATGATATCTAAACAGACTGGTACCCAGACTAATAACCCCCACAGATGTCTCACAATTAACTAAGTCAAAAACAAACTATAAGGGTATGTGATTCTGTCAACCTAGAGGAAACACCCATCTCCCTGCACATCTCTCTCTTTCTAATATAGCAAAAGGTTGTTGTTTTCCTTCAGTTAATGAGAATCTACCTCTGGGGATGTCCTCATACACCAACTGAGTCACTACGCTGCATTGTTTGTAAAAGTAACACAGAGGGTAAATGGAAACATTCAACATAAGCACTTTCTGTTCCTACACTGGAATATTCTCAGTCAGTTGGCGTGTGGGCTGGATTTATCTAGCTGCTTTGGGGAATGGAGTTGTTATAGAATGATCAAATTATTAGCATAACACTTGATGCCTATGGATAAATAATATATACTTTCTATGAATTTAAATACTTGCCCTAAAAATAAAGTGATATGAAAAAGTATGAAGTTAATATTAGATGCTGCTTACTAAAGCAATTTACCCCAACAATGTTGGGTATAAGTGGGTGTATTGTGAAAAAAATTATGTGGCATTAAAGTGAATTTGGTCTCCAACTGTAAAGGAATAACATGCCCCAAGTCTCATCTTTCTTTCATGACATTTCCACCCATCTACTTCCACCACACATCCACATATTTCCTGAGGTTAAAAAAAAGTCATTAAAGATGCAAATTTCTCTAGAATAACTTAACGTTGGCATCAGTGCTAATGTCCTAAAAAGCAGCCTTGGTCTTTAACAGGAAGATGTTCTATCAAGGCTATGAGATTACACATAGTAAGGAACAGAGAACGTGCAGGATGCATACATATCAGGGTTGGGGTCAATTTCCTTTTAATTCCAGTCAATTCAGAAAGTAAACCATATTCCAATTCTAATACCACATTTCTCTCATTGAAAAGCATTGAAGAGAATTGGAATTTGTATTTATGCGTACTTCCTGAATTGACTGGAATTTCAATGGAATTGACCCCAACCCTGATACATATCCCTTCAATTTCCAAGTGTCCTCACATGAAGTACAAATAAAAATGCAGTCAATAATGACAAAGTATACATCCTATGAGTAGGCACTTGCTGGTGTATGCGTGTTGCTGTGGCTCACAAAAACAAAGGGGGAGCAGTTCAACCATACATTCCATGTTAGAAAGTGATAGTCAGGTTACATTTTCATGATGCAACCTGGAGGACAAAGTTCTATCTTTTTTAAATCCCATTGCCATTGGACATGTACAGCTGTCAGCCTGGCTGTCCAGGGCCCCTGAAACCTGGCAGGTGCTGATTCAGGTGAGAGAGATGAATGAAGTCATGGAAGCTGGCAAAGGGAATGGGTTCTCCACAAGCAGTCAACCCACACTGAGATGTCACTGCAATGCGCAACCATTCCAAATTGCTTACCCACATAGTCCAACTTTGATATTATTACCTCTACATTACACATACAACTGAAATATCCACTCAAGTAGAATGCTGACTGTTGTAGGACCTCCCATGTCACATAATGAAGGCATTTTTCACGCAGACAGAAAAGTTTTCTTGTATACTATTACAGACACACTTAAATATTAAAATATATATAAAAGAGTACAATTTAAAAGGTAGATTCTGTATATAGAGATAGGCTTCCCCAGGAGAATTGGCAAATTTAGCATATTTTATGTAAGTTAGCCTAAGTTATGTGAAGTTGTGAAAAAGGAGCCTAATCACCTTGTGCATTAGGTCCTCGTTATAGGGGAAAGTGATCTCGAGGGGAGTCAGGCAGTCCTCTGTATCCGTGTCCACCGCAGATGACCCATAGGCACTGTCCGAGTGAAGCGCCTCGCCCTGGTCAACACATTCCATTTCAGGGGTATTCTCCATAATGATATCCATCTTCTTTTTTTGTTCCTATAGAATCCTTTTGTCAAGGCACGAGTTGAGAAGATTTATTTTTTAATAAGCAGAGCTTTTAGACACGTCGCTGCAATAACTTTATCTCCCTTCCCCGCTCTCGTTTGCTGTCGCTCTTCTCTACACTCACCGCCCCCTCCTTGTCTAAATCCCTTGCACTTGCAGGTTTGATACTGATGCTCCTGGCAAGAACTATAGCCACCTAGGGGGATCATTTCCGCAGAGTCGAATAAAAATGTAAAGCAAAGCGCTCCTACTGGAAGCGGACACGGAGGTGTACTATAGTATTTATGAAACTATGTCAACTGTGTGCGTTGAAGTGGAGGACGTGCAGTGTTCAGCACCATGGTGAGCGCCTTTCTTCAAACGCAAATCACGTGTCTTCTCTTTGGGACTACTGCGAATTAGCTATATACTTAAGGGATGGATGAGGCATATTTTGAGTCCTATCCTAAACCTGCTTTTAAACTAGTAATTGTGTCCGAAATATATTGTATATCAATAACTAATTTCACACGTGAACACACACGACCCCTTAATGATTATTGATACTATCCAGCCTCTGAGAGCAATGGGATCATGTTAAAATAATCCCATAAAGCACTGATATTACTCACTAGCAGAATACATTTCATTCAGCTTTTTGAATTCAATAAACTAGTCAAAAACGAAATACCCCAAAAAAGCAAGACTGGACAAGATCAGATTTTTTATTGTGCCACCAGTCAACCTGTTGCCATGTTTTACCAGAGGCGTTCTGTGATTGGCCAGCACTCCCCTCTCCAGTCCAGCACTGTCATGCCTCAGTCAGGGAGCCAGTGCCACTGTCATCATCAGAGTGAGTCATGAGTGGGCTGTGGGGTGATACAGCGTGGACGGAAGTGACATTGAACGAAGTGTGATGTGTCCAAAAAATAATAATACAAGTGTTTCTCAATAGTTTGACAGAGGAGTTGATATTGAATGGATGGACAAATATATATTTCTCAAAGACTGAAATATGAATAACCTATTCCCTTTACACTAAACGGTGCTCTGCTATTCTTTCTGTTAAATGGAAGCTTCACTGAAGCAAGCAAAGTGTGCAAGGGAAACAAGGTCACTTGTAAACTCAGTGGCAGAAACTGAAAAAACTAAAGTAGGAGTTTCAGCCAGTCTAGTTTTAAAACATTACAATTAAAAACAAAGGTGTAGGGTTTCAGAATTGTCTAAAAGGGAAATAAGTGCACGTCTTGAAGCTATTCTCCCATTATAAACAGTTCATATTAAAGGCAGCTTCGATTTCTTAACCAGACCGTGAAATAGTCATGTTGACCCCTCTTGGACGGGAGTTTCATTGTTGTAGAAATGCTTATGGACAACCAGTAACATTAAAGTGGTAGGTAGATGACAGAAGACTCCTCACTTTGTTTGCATACAGAGCATGGACAGTACTGCACTGCATATACACTGATACAGAAGAGGCAGCTAGCCCAGAGCCATGTACTTAGAGAGTTGGGCCAACGAGGTTTCTGCATTATAATGAATTTGCATGACTGTCTAGTATTAGAACAATATTCTAAAAGTTTGCCTAACTCTAAATATATGGCTCTAGCTAGGCCTATATAGCATAACTGTGACTAGACCCTTTGAGAAGTGATGTAGTCCACTGTGAATGATGATGCCACACTGGAGAGCCAGGCCACTGTAGCCTAGAATATTACCCACATCAGTTAGGCACTTCCTCTAACACACACAACCCCCGGTGGCATTGCTTTGCAGTGATCATGGACAACAAAGACATTTCACATCTCAATGTTCAAGAAACAACCAAAAATGTCAAACATGATAATGTCACAGTAAACAGAACTCATGAGAGAAGAGGACTCTCTCCCAACTTTAACTTGTCTCCCAGCTGGTAACTCAGAACATTATTATTGTTCCTCCTCCAGGTGAGCTAGCTGGGTCAGATATGTGATAGTGACGCCGCAACGTTCTAGCAGCACTTTTATACAAAAGACATGTAAGTGAAGAGGATGCCACGTCACCATATTGTGACGACCTCCACCTTGACCTTTTAAGCTCCTAATCCTCCTCGTTGTCATTCTCCAACTACTGATCGACCCTGTCCTGTGTAACCTTAGTCTTACAGTAAAGTGCACTTCCCCAATCTGCTGCTGCTGTTCTGATAATAATGCTTGAAAATAAGCATGAAGATACTAGTCCAGAGGACCCACTGCCCTCTGACAACAATACAACACAGCATTTAGCCACTGTCAAAATGTTGGCCACTGCTTTAAATTCCTTAAAGCAGAAGAAAACTGTGCATTGAACAGAGTTCAAACATATGTGGGTGGGGTTCTCCTCTTTCCAAAGTTCTACCCAGACAGATAACATAACACAAATTGTCCATGTAACGAGAAATGATGTTCAAACACAAAAAAACCTTTGTCTTGCAATCTTCATGGGCAAATTTCCAGCACGCATCTCCTCTGAAAAGGGCATGTAGCCTCTAAACTGGGAGCATAGCCACTCCTCAGCTTATGTAGAGAGAAGCCGTGTCTATTTATGTCCTCTTCTCGGGGCCCACCTATCCTCCCCTCTTCTCGGGGCTCACCTATCCTCCCCTCTTCTCGGGGCTCACCTATCCTCCCCTCTTCTCGGGGCTCACCTATCCTCCCCTCTTCTCGGGGCTCACCTATCCTCCCCTCTTCTCGGGGCTCACCTATCCTCCCCTCTTCTCGGGGCTCACCTATCCTCCCCTCTTCTCGGGGCTCACCTATCCTCCCCTCTTCTCGGGGCTCACCTATCCTCCCCTCTTCTCGGGGCTCACCTATCCTCCCCTCTTCTCGGGGCTCACCTATCCTCCCCTCTTCTCGGGGCTCACCTATCCTCCCCTCTTCTCGGGGCTCACCTATCCTCCCCTCTTCTCGGGGCTCACCTATCCTCCCCTCTTCTCGGGGCTCACCTATCCTCCCCTCTTCTCGGGGCTCACCTATCCTCCCCTCTTCTCGGGGCTCACCTATCCTCCCCTCTTCTCGGGGCCCACCTATCCTCCCCTCTTCTCGGGGCCCACCTATCCTCCCCTCTTCTCGGGGCTCACCTATCCTCCCCTCTTCTCAGGGCCCACATATCCTCCCCTCTTCTCAGGGCTCACATATAATCCCCTTTCCATCTACTGTAGTCCAGCATGCCTCCTGTCCGGGGGGGGCTACCTGATCCGGCCATCACCTTTGACAGGGCCAAGTTCTGACTTAGGGTCTGGGGCGAGGGAGCTCCAGGTGGACTTGGTACAGGGGCCCAGGGAAGGGCAGGGGCCCGGGGAAGGCAGGGTGGAGCACAGGTCCCCGGTCACCCAGAAGGCCCCCACGGTGCGGTCCACCCAGGCTTCCAGGGGTTTGCCCACCAGCTGGGCCCTCTGCTGGGCCTCCTGCAGGGCGGGCTCCTGTGGGGGCAGCTTCAGAACAGATCTCAGCTGCTGGAAGCCCTGCTCCAGGTACAGGTTGCCTGGTGGCCCCGCGTGCAGCCAGCTGTCCTCCTCTGGATCAGGTAGGGTGGCAGAGAGAGGAGGAAAGGGAAGGAGAGAGGACTGTTAGGGATCAGTTCGCAACATCCTCATCTGATACATACTGAGAGTCTTCCAGTGACTTGAATATGGAGGCAGGATGGCCACACTGAATCAAACAGAACACCAAAGGGGAAAACTACCCTGAACTACACTCCCCTTGGAACCACTTCACTTTCTGGTAAAAAAATTATGAACTAGCAGACCCCCAAACCACCAGGCTCACCTTGGCGTAGTGGCTCTCGTCCTTTGAAGGCCAGGGGCATGACGAGGAAGCGAGCCTCGGCCACGCGCTCCCACAGCCTCAGCACCCTGACTGTCCAGGCCCCGGGCCGGAGCGGCCGCTGCAGCGGGGGCTTGTACTGCGTGTACTCTGCGTCCGCATCCACACTGATGTCATAAGACGCCGCCACTGTCTGGGCGGGGTCGATCCACACAATGGTGGCAGTGAGGTTGGGCCCCCGAACCCACTTCTGTACCGCCACCGGCTCGTCCAGCGGCCCGATCACACCGCCGAAATTCCGGAAGATTCTCTCCTTGGGGTCCCACTCTGTGCCCACCTGAGGGGGAAACATAAGCACAGACATTTCACATCAACGTGGTAGGACAGTCTTGTATCCTTGTTGTCCTATTGGTATTCTAACCTGCTCCTTTGTATCCAACATCTAGTCTACAGTATGTACTGGTATTTCATCAAACTAGCTCCACAAACTTGTTCACCCGTAGTCTCAGCCCTTGTCATACACCACTATCTAAACTGCAACAGCCTTGACTGTACACAATACCCATAGAAATACAGATAGATAGACATATGCATCTCAGGTCCCACCCACCTCCAGGTTCTTGAGCCTCTCAAACTCCCGGAGGTTGTTCTCCAGCTGCATGGTGGCCTGAGGCACGGCCCACACCTCCACCGTTTCCCTGACACTTGACCCCACCTTCTGCACCTCCTGACGGACCAAGTAGCCCTGGAAACGCTCGTCGTAGAAATAAAGGTGCACCGACACCGGGTAGCCTATTGGCTCATACCTGCACAAAAGAAGAAAGAGATATTTGAATAGACAATATGAGATGGTCAAATAAATTGAGATATCTTTTTAGTGTGTACATCAATAATTAAACCCAGACTTAAGTTGTCCTTCTTTTGAAGAAATCAATCTATTGAGTCTCAACTAGTCTAAGTAATAGTGAAATCTTCCACTCTGAATCTACCATTTGGAAGAATTGTAGTATTCAGGGCAGGGCCTCACCTGCAGGTCTCCAGGCTGGTCTGGCTGCTATCCAGGCTCTTGAGGCCCAGGCGGAAGAAGGAAGAGTAGGCCGTGAGGGCCACGTCACTGAGGGAGCCAACCCCGTCCGCCCGCTCAAACAGGCTCTCCCAATAGGCCTTGATGGCCACTGTCCCTGGGGCGTAGTGTCCATACAGGTGGGTGTCCAGGATGTCTATGGCCTCTTGGTTCACCGTGGACTCAAACTTTCGGGCAAAGAACGTGGGCCGGGTCAGTTGCTGTTTGGGAATGAACACAAGAGAATCAAGGTTAAATATTACACTTGTTGACTGAGGAGGAGTGCAGCAGTTAAGGACACTCAATTTGAAGTCTCATGATAGGTACAACAGTGCCCTCTGCTGGCTGGCCGACCTGTATCCTGACGAGGTCCTGTGGTTTGAAGTCGTTGGGAGAGCAGCCGCACCAGTCCACTATGTGTTTGTACTGGCACTTACAGCCCAGCTTCCTGTTCCAGTTGGTAACACGCAGGTTGTTGTCCACCAGAGAGTCACACATGTGACTGTTCCCCAGCACTGTATGGAAGAAGGACTGGAACAAAGAGGGATTATATTCCTATTTCAAACACCGGGATGTGACATTACTGGAAATAGAATTGTATTTCATCATCTACACAGGGATTCCTGAACAATGAAGACAATCCAGACATGTTTCAAAACATAAAATCAATACTTTTGACTCTAGTGTACAACATTCAATATTAAGATATGACCTCAACCAACCCACTTTAACTGGCAGCTAAACTCTCTGTGACCCCCTCTTCAGTCTAGCACCTCTACTGCCCAGAGAGGCTGTGACTTGAGAAGTCACAGTGTCATCTTCACCATCGTCATTTTCTCTGTCCATTACCTCAGCGGGGAGCAGGGCGTAGGTGTAGAACTGTTTCAGGCCCGCCACCAGCTCATCCTGGGAGTTGATGACATACTCTACGAAGCGCCTGGTGAGGGAGAACCAGTCAGAGCCCCCAGACACCTCCAGGCCCTCTGGGATGGTCCGCTCACCCAGCCGCCACATGTGGTTGTCACACTCATGGAACAGCCGGTCCAGACCCTGCTTCTTTATGAACCTGGAGGTCGTAGGCAGTGTTTGTTTCAACAACAACTATGACAGAAGATATTCATTAACAACCTATTTTTCCTTCTTATCCGTTTTGTCCAATCATAAATATGCATGCCTTTACATAATATAATGCAATCTTCTCATTGGTCTTTCAGTTGCACATTCTGATAAAGCTGATCAGCCTGGCTCTCCCACACACACACATCTACCAGGCAGCCACTTCAGTCTAGAGTTTTAAACTGATAACTAAAATTAGGAAGGATGAAATTACTCAAATTGGTCATTTTAATAATAGTTAAAGCTATTTTAGTCAAAAGACTAAATCTAAAATAGCTGCCAAAATTAACACAGTGATTAAGAGTTATTCATTTATCTAACCACTACTTTACAAGGCAAGTTCATTGACAACCTGTTGCCTTGTTTCCTAACTTCCGCAATAATAACTGATCTTAAATAGTTTGTCAGAGAGCTGTCCTTGACTATATGGGAAGTAAACATCAAACAGAAGCTTTACAAAATAATAATTCCTTTCATTTTCCCTTCCAACATCTTAGTCCTGTCCTCCAATGTGAAAGCTTAACCATTACATCATCCTGAGTGAAGCTAAGCTCAATGAGAAGAGCAGTGGAGGAAAATCTCATCTGATGTGAGCCGTGTCAGACAATAACAGTGAGAGCCAAGTGTGTCAGACAGACTGACGAGGCTGTGAGTCAGAGGTTTCCTAACTAAGCTCCCTACCTCGCGTTCTCCCGCCCATGTGACTTGAGGAAGTTCTGGTCTCTGTGCTGTGACAGAAAAGCCACCAGTTCATCGTTGGTCCTGCCGGAAGGCAATAGGCCAGGGAGAAGACAGAAAGGAGTGAAGGAAAGAAGAGAGGATTAGGTTGGGAATAAAACGCTGACTGGAGCGTGGCGCGAGGAGCAGAGAAGGGGGGACGATGACTTTCCATGGGTGGAATTAGCCACTGCTGGCAGGATTTGGGAGGCAGCGGCGGCTCCTCTGTGTGCATTTATTCCCCCTTTAAACCCTGGGATGGTTCAGGAGGATTGGTCACTGCTCTGGAAGCAGCTCAGAAGGGCCTCAGAAATCCACCCAGAACTTATTGACAAGAAAGAGGCGATTTAGCAGTCTGTCTCTGTGCATCAGTGACCAAAACAGTCCATGACAGCATGGGCTTTCATCTAGAAGGAACCGTGGCTCTCCTTTATCTTGTAGCTATAGGAGTCAAAGTCACTGCAAGTCAACGGAATAATTTTTTTATTTTTTTTTTTAATCGCAGAGTGACGTGAAACCAAAAAGCACCAGCACAGATTAAAAACTACAAATCCAGAGCATGTTTCTTCTAAACAGACTGAGTTGTGTGGTAGGAGGAATACAGTCTTCATCACACATATGTCAATTAACCATCATAAACATTAAACAATAGTTTCAAAGCCCATCATATGACAGTGGTGTTGTGGTCACTGACCTGGTGGGGAAGTCAGTGGCACTGAGGTTGATGAAGAAGTCCCAATTCCAGTCCAGCATGGAAAGCAGGTCCTGCATGCTGCGCAGGTAGGCCTTCAGCAGGCTGGCACCGCCCCAGATGGTCACCATGCGCCAGGGCGTGGCACGCACATTGGGGTACTGCTGGGCGATCTGCTGCACCTCCCGATGCAGGTAGTTGGAACGCTTGGGGGGGGGGGGGGGGGGGGGGGGGGGGGCATTAGGAGACAGAACGTTTACATTCACAGCAATAATCTGATATTAAATTGATTATGGCAGTTGGCCGATTATGCATTAGTCACGTAAACACCTTACTTATTGGCATAAGGTCAAAATCAAAGTAAGCATACGCCGATTAGAACACATGGTTTTCTGATCAATCTTTCAAATTATTAGGACATGTAAACACCTTAAGGTAACAATCTGCCTACTGCCATAATCAGTTTCATATTGAAATATTAGTGTGCATATAAACATACTCATTAAATCAAAAACATGCACGTGCATAGAAATCTCCTGGTATGAAATAGCTGTAGGTTCTTCTGGCATCAGGACATGAAGAAAGAATAAGAAGAACTCAGCTAAGAGGCTACTTCCAAACCGTAAGGAAGAGGATTAATTACTCAGAGGGAACAATGGATTGGGGGGGGGGACTGCAGCAGGGTTGGTGACAAACAGGCCTGAGAGATCAGATTCTTGCATTGAGAAGAGGAGCAGGTAGAAAGTACTGTGACAAGGCCCAGTTCCAGGCTAATACAGGGAAAGAGTGGCCTGCTCTACTGGTACAGAGACAGAGAGGCAGAGCGAGAGAGACAGAGAGCGAGAGGAGGGCTGCCTGGTGGAAGGACTCTAGAACAGCCTGACCTGCTTTCCATCCTGTCCCATCCCTCAAGGTGCCTGCCTACCCGTCCCAGTGAGAGGAGCGATAAGGTGGTGGGCCTTTAGCGTCTAGCGTAGTCTCGACAGTGGGAGCCCATTGACTCCTCATTTATCAGTGCTTTCCCTTCCCTACTGCAGTGTTAAACTGTTGCTCTATGGCTCTGCAGCTGTGTAGACAGCCACCTCTTAAAGCTCCCACAGTAACCAGACAAACCCCTCTATCCTGTCTAATCCTCCAAACACTTCCTTACTTGAGGGTTATTTTAGACTCTACTACACACGAAAAACAGTGACCTTATCAAGCATGCACGAGTCAGCGACACCCTCCAGGTTAGAGCCCCTGCCAGCATATGAGAACCAGAGAAGCAATTCCACATATCATGGCATCCTCATGAGCTAACAAGGAACGTGCCGAGTACGATAAAGCATAAGCTTAATCTTACCTCCTCTGTGTGAAAGTTGCTTGAATTCAACCCTCAACTGAGCCAGCCAAACCAGATCATCCCAATGACAAAATACCATTTCCAGCCATAAGAGACTTTATGGTGCATCTAGAGAAGTTCAAACTAAGTAATACTTTTTTGTGAACGTTTTTTATTGGATGTTGTTATTCAAGATGAAATCCTTCTTGAAGCCATCACAGTCATCACAGTAGTGTGTACGTCTGCCAGTAGTTACCTTGTCCACGTGGATGTAGTAGAAGTGGTCTCGGTGGTATATGGCTTTGATGAGGCGTTTGAGCTGCCTGATGGCCCGGCCGTGGACCACCAGGACGAAGACTACCCTGACCGGGTTCTCCACCTTGGACAGGTCATTGTCCAGCTCATCAGCTGTCTGGACCGGGCTGGAAAAACCTGTCAGGAGGACACCATTTTTTAAATGTAACCTTTATTTAACTAGGTAAGTCAGTTAAGAACAAATTCTTATTTACAATGACGGCCTCCACCGGCCAAACCCGGACAACGCTGGGCCAATTGTGCGCCACCCTATGGGACACCCAATCATGGCCGGTTGTGATATAGCCTGGATACAGCCACAACACAGGATGAGAGAGAGGATCATGGGGGGGTTGAGGACATCTTTTTACATTAAAACAAGAAATGGGACTGCAAATGAAATATTCATGCACAAATTTAGTCTTGGGAGGCACTTCAAAAAATATCCCATAGATCAGTAAGAGTCTGCAGTGTGTGGTCTGTTTGGATGTGCTGTTAGTCTCTGATCTCTAGAGGAATGGTAGGTAGTGGTGTGTCTCACCGTGCAGCGGGCAGAACTGAGGCAGTGCCCTTGGCATGAGCTGCCCGGCCTGATGCTGGCACACAATGTTGGCGATCTCCTGCCGGCACTGCCGCGAGCCTGCGCGGTGCAGGGCCGACAGGGCGTCCTTGCCCATGATGTCACACTTGGGCACAAAGTCGCTGCTGGGGGCTTGGGGCGCCCCCTCCACGCTGCCCGGTTCCCCTGGCATGGCTGGAGGGGGTAGTCTGGCCGCCCCCTCCCCTCCGCCCCGGGTATCAGTGAAGTTACGGCTGCTGGAGGGTTCATGGGGGGGGACGCCATCAACTGCTACACCCTGGCCCAGGGGCATCTTCACCCTGATGGTGTGCTTCCCCCGGCGCTTGGTGCCTCTCTGGAGGGCGCTGGCAGCCGTGGCCCCCGTCCTCTCCAGCCTGCTGTTCCATCGGGCCCCGCTCCTCCCAGACAAGGTGTTCTGTCTCTCCCAGGCCACTGCCTCCCTTTTGGGGTCCTGGCTGTTGTGGTCAGGTAGCTTGGACCGCCGCGTTTTCCTCTGGGGGGGGGGGTGGGGAAGAGTTATCACAGAGAAGATTCTCATTCTCCTTCTTTCCTGTCAATACACTACACAACATACTGGGACCAATCAAATTATTAGGAATAGTGTTTGTGAAATGAGGAGATGATTCACCATCTAAGAACGAACAAAACAACAAGTCGACATCAGAGCAGGAGCACCAGAGGCGAGATGTGTTTAGAGTGCGTGTCGTTTCTGCTCTGGGTTATTTTTAGCCTCTGCCTTTTGTTGAAGTAATCAGGGAAAGACAGAGTTCAGAAAAGGCACAACATACAGATGGGGTAATGAAGGCAGTGAAACCGCAGTGATCTCAATAAACACTCAGTCAGACCCTGGGCACAGTACAGAGCACACAGCGCATGCATGGACTGTACACATTCAGTCACACCACATGAAATTGGACATATGCTCACACCTACAATGAGAGTCCTTATCAGACCACTAAGGGGAGTGTGTGTGTGTGTATGTGTCAGACAAAGAAGTTCTCTGATGTGTAATTAGTGAGACTTGTAAATGAGCAACGACAGGCAGGCAGGGGAGCTGCCACGCTCTGAGCTGCCCAATAAGATCACTGTCGGCCAGGGGCCAAGTGGCCTTATCAGCAGCCACCCTGCAGTCCCAGGAGCGCTCAGCGCTGCCCACTTCGGCACCCAGCCCTGAGCCCCTGGCACTTCAATGGTCCTCCACCATCACTAGGACCAGGGCTACCTGGGGAGGAGGCGATGTATGCATGTGGGGATTTATGTATGTGAGGATGTGTGTGTGTGTTTTGGGTGGTGGGCAGGGACATTCATTCGGAGCAAATCTAGCAAATCATAACACAAAAAAACATCATGACTCTTCTTGCTTTAAGGGTGTTTCTGGTGGTTAGTGGAGATAACAGGGGGGGACACACTGCGCACCAGACTCTTATTGGAATGCAAAAAAATGGTGCCTCCACAAATGGAAGCGTCAAAAGAATCAAACCCCCAGCTATTTTCACTTCTGGCAGGAAAAGATCACTGCTTATTGGAATTGTACAGAAAGGCCCCCAAAATATGCACCCGGAGAGTGGATAGAAAAAGAGGGAGTGGGCCGTACGTTTCCTGTCCCTGTCAGACGGCATGGCCCAGGGCCCTTGCCACACGCCGCTGGCACAGACACAGACCAGAGCAGACTGTGGGAACAGAGGCTATGGCCTGCGACAGACAGCACAGGGAGCTAGACCAGTGCCAGTCAGCCAGACCAGTGCCAGTCAGCAGCCAATCAACACAGATACTGATCACTCAGTGGACCACAAATGGTGTTCCAGTTTTTTTTTAAGCATTTGTCGACAATGATATTACAGCCCAGACCCATTGAATGTGTTTTGAGTCATGGAGTCACATTGGCCCCCCCCAAAAAAAGTGTTGAGTTTAGAGAGAAAAGTCCATATTTTAAAAGACTGTTACTCTACTGGTGGTTCACTGGTTCAAAACTGCTACCAAATTGTAAGTAGACTTATCTGGGCAATGTTATGTTATCATATTGAAGAAAACCACAGTGATTTCATTTAAACTTTTCCCTATTTTTCATACTTTTTAATTAACCCCCTCACGTCAGAAATACTTTGACCCAAAGGCGGGTTTTCTTTTCTTTTTTTCGTTCTAATTAGTTGAAGCCATATCACTGCCATCACCATGTGAGGAGAGCGAACCAGCACGCCCCAGCAGCTCTTTATGAAGTCACTGACTGGGGACGACTGAACTGAGAGTGCGGTTTTCTTCACTTCTTCTTAAGTCCTTTTCTGTAGGGGCTATAATAGGATGCATGTGGTTGTGTTCAAACATGCACAGCAAGCAGCCAGCTTCTGATTAGAGCAGATGTGAGTTACATCGAGGCCACTGAGCAGAGAGGGATTCAGTCCAATCACTCAGCCCTACATAGGCCCCAACTCTATACCCACTCACTCAAAAAAGGGAGGGCCACTGCCATTGTGTTAAATAATTGTTTTCCCATTTCAGTCATTTAACAAACACTCTTATCCAGGGGGACTTACAGTAGTGAGTGCATACATTTTTCATACTGTTACCCCAATCACATTTCAAGCACCATGCTCTACCAACTGAGCCACATGGGAACTGTAAAAATGCCTCCTCCTGCCTCCCAATTCATTAATTTATCACATGATTTACCTAACAAAAAAGTATGTCAGCAGTAGGTATAAGGTTCAAAATGATGTTAAACCATTGGGTGGTGGGGGCGTATACATGTGCCTTTGTTTAGGCTGGCTGACTCAGGACTGAAGTGATAGCAAGAGCTGGATGCATCCTCATGGAATGAACATGGAGAGTAACATGATTTCAAGCAATCTACTAGAGGTCACAATGGGAACATCCAGCTCTCAGAGGGATCTCATGTCATGTCACATTTCCTGTTTATACTGTGTCCGTCCAAAGGGAAATGCATTCATTGCATCTTGATTGACAGATTATGTAATGTTTCTACTGGTCCAAGTACTAACATCTTCTTGATTTTGAAAAAGGACAAAACATAGAAACACAATAAGCAGAGAATGGCTAATAGGGGGTTTGCTCCATGAAATAACAGATTTAAACCATCACTAGTGAAACACAGAATCCAGACACAGAGTCCAAAGAGTCCCAGAGCAAACCTACCCACCCTATGCAGAGTACCAGAGTAGCTCTTCTGGGGCCCTCCTTAGATGCTCCCTCTCCCTCCAGGTATGCACAGCTCAGTGAAACAGCTCTATGTGACCACCCGAGCCACAGGCTGTTCACCAGGCTACCATCCAGCACGAGGTCAGAACAGGTGCATCAAGCTGGGACCGAGAGACTGAAAAACAGCTTCTATCTCAAGGCCATCAGACTGTTAAATAGCAATCACTAGCCGGTTACCACAAGGTTATTCAACCCTGCACCTTAAGAGGCTGTTTATGTGACCAATAACATTTGATTTGATCAGTCTGGAGGGTTACGCACACAAGTCACATCATGAAAGGCAGAGCGGGACATTACTCTTTCAGCACACATTCCTGAAGCAGAATCTGTATCAATACCTTAAATGATAACTAAATGCAAGCCCCCGGGGATAAATCTGTTGACAGCTCACAATGACTTTATTTGAAGAAGAAATGAGAGGTTCCAGGCCACTGCCTCTAGGGTAGTGTTCCAGGTGTGCATGTGAGATTGGAGAGCCAAGATTCCCAAGGTTACGTATGCTACAGGTCAGTTCAGATGCTCTACTTCAATGTGCTTTAGAAAATATAGACCAAATTGGCTAAATGTGTTGTTCACCTAGAAATAGTTCAGGTGTAGTTTTATACTTGGAAAAAATACAAGTCAATTACTATGCTTATATCAAGACCAATAAATTGTGAATCAAACTATGAGAGTAAATTACTAAAATGACTATGGTATGCAATTGACCCATGAGCCAACTCAGATAACTTGGTCCAAGGATGATAAGTAAAGATGAAGGGAAGCCTAACCGCACATTCCATACGCTCGCTCCAACTCCTTGCATGTCATAAATTTACATTATACTGGCTAGTCTTGACACCTACTTTGAATAATCACCGAATCTATTAACCCAGTTGGCAAGCACGATAATCAACTTCACCATGTATTTCCGTTCTCTTCATCACTACAAGACACAGTCACACAATATTAATTGAAGTGACAGTCGCAGAACCAATCAACATTCATCCAAGGACATGCCAAGTCACAACAGAATGAAATGAGAGCCTAAACAATGCGACCTGTTTTTAAATATTTGCTTGCTAGCTGGTTGGCAGATTACAGTTTACAACACAATGACCTCATACACAAGTTCTTATGACTCGGGAAACGTCTAACCTGAATTCTGGAGACAGGTTGGCCAAAGAAGTGGTTCACCTAGCAAATTGGTTTAAATGTGCAATTCTAGCTATAATAAGCGGAATAAGCTTACTATGAACTAGCATTGGTTAACTACAGCATCTTTACTGTAGTTAGCTACAGAGTACTAGAAAAAGCTAGCTAACGTTTACGTTAGCATAGTACTGTACGCTAGCTTGCTAACCACCGCTACCAGCTTTACAGAGACCAAACATTATTTTAACCAGCTAAACAAAGTCAAATTAAGCTTTCTTACCTCCGCCTCGCCCTCTTCGAGACTTCTCAGACTCCATACTACTAGCCCTTGAATCAGAAGAATCGTTAACGCGGCGGCAATCGCTAGTTTGTATCGTCTGAGGAGCTTCTGCACTCTGACGCTGGCCACCATTTTTCCAATTCTAGTTTACTTGAGCGTTTGCTAGGGGAGGAGAGAAGCAAGTCTGAGCAACGCGCACGTAACGTCATAGACTTGCATTTCCTCAGGTCGGAAATTGTAGGCAGACTACTGATTGCACAATTTTGGTTTAATTCTGAGTTTAAGTCTTATATAATACGTTTGATTATGGTTTAAAATCGTTTTTTTTTTCAAGAATGTTATAGGTTTACAGCTATATAGTTCTATAGAACATGTGTCATTTATATGATGAACATAATCAGAGACGCTGTGTGAAAAAGAACAAATACAATTAAAGTCTCATCATTAGTAATAACATTGCATTGAATGTATTTAAATGTTAATACAAAATGCTATTTGCGTGTTCCTAATTACATATAAGGATGAAAAGTGCGGCCCTTTCTACAAACGTTTTGTCAATCCTCTTATGGTTTATTCGATCATGAGCTAGTATGATAATTATGGATCCTTTTAAAAATATAATGATAATCAGATTCTATAATTTTGCTATAGCTTGTAGCAGCTCAGTGCCATATCTTTAGCTACAGTGCCTTCGGAAAGTATTCAGAAACCTTGACTTTTTCCACATTTTGTTACATTTCAGCCTTATTCTAAAATGGATTAAATAAACATGTTCCTCAGCAAACTACACACAATACCCCATAATGACGAAGCGAAAACAGGTTTAGACATTTTTGCAAATGTATTAAAAATAAAAAGCAGAAATATCTTATTTACATAGGTATTCAGACCCTTTGCTATGAGACTCAAAATTGAGCTCAGTGCATCCTGTTTCCATTGATCATCCTTGAGATGTTTCTACAACTTGATTGGAGTCCACTTGTGGTACATTTAATTGATTGGACCTGATTTGGAAAGGCACACACCCGTCTATATAAAAGGTCCCACAGTTGACAGTGCATGTCAGAGCAAAAACCAAGCCACGAGGTCGAAGGAATTGTCCATAGACCTCCGAGACAGGATTTTGTCAAGGCACAGATCTGGGGAAGGGTACCAAAAAAATGATGCAGCATTGAAGGTCCCCAAAAGCACAGTGGCCTACATTCTGAAATAGAAGAAGTTTGGAACCACTAAGACTCTTCCTAGAGCTGGCCGCCCAAACTGAGCAATCGGGGGTGATGGCCCTTGGTCAGGGGAGTGACCAAGAAACCGCTGGTCACTCTGACAGAGCTCTAGAGTTCCTCTGTGGAGATGGGAGAACCTTCCAGAAGGACAACCATCTCTGCAGCACATGACAGCTGCTTGGAGTTTGCCAAAAGGCACCTAAAGCCTCTCAGACCATGAGAAACAAGATTCTATGGTCTGATGAAACCAAGATTGAACTCTTTGGCCTAAATGCCAAGCGTCACATCTGGAAGAAGCCTGGCACCATCCCTACAGTGAAGCATGGTGGTGGCATCATTATGCTGTGGGGCTGTTTTTCAGCGGCAGGGACTGGGAGACTAGACAGGATCGAGGCAAAGATGAACAGAGCAAAGTACAGAGAGATCCTTGATGAAAACCTACTCCAGAGAGCTCAGGACCTCAGACTGTGGGCAAAGGTTCACCTTCCAACGGGACAACAACCCTAAGCACACAGCCAAGACAACACAGGAGTGGCTTCGGGACAAGTCTCTCAATGTCCTTGAGTGGCCCAGCCAGAGCCCGGACTTGAACCTGATTGAACATCTCTGGAGAGACCTGAAAATAACTGTGCAGCAACACTCCCCATCCAACCTGAGAGAGCTTGAGAGGATCTGCAGAGAAGAATAGGAGAAATTCCCCAAATACAGGTGTGCCAAGCTTGTAGCGTCATACCCAAGAAGACTCAATGCTGTAATCGCTGCCAAAGGTGCTTCAACAAAGTACTGAGTAAAGGGTCTGCATACTTATGTGAGGATTGACAAATAAACAATGGACATGAAACAGACCAGGACCAGCGTCCGGACAGGGGAAAAATAACGACATCAATGCTGACACAGGGATCTGACGAGGAACAAACAGATATAGGAGGGGCAATCAACAAGGTAATGGAGTCCAGGTGAATCCAATGAGTGCTGATGCACATGATGGTGACAGGTGTGTGTAACGATGGGCAGCCTGGTGCCCTCTAGCTCCAGAGAGGAGAAGTGGGAGCAGGAGTGACCTTACACCCCCAGGGGCGCCACCCGGGGTCCCACCTGGGTGAGCCCGATGGACCGGCTTAGGCGTGGGAGCCCGATGAGCCGGCTGAGGCATGACGTGGGATGGGCGCCTGCCGAGCCAAGGAAAGAAAACCTCTCGAGCCAGCTAAGGCGTGGAAGCCCGACAAGCCAGCAGAGGCACCTCCGGTTGCATCGGCGACGGCACCCGGACCCGATGTTGCCAACAAAAACAAGAACTCCCTGATGCTTCACATATTGGTGCCAGCATTCTGTGAGGTCAACGCAGGAGACGAGAAGCAGGTACAGGGGGTGAACATTTAATAAACAACAGACATGAAACAGAACAGGAACAGCGTCTGGACAGGGGGAAAATAAAGATATCAATGCTGACACAGGGATTTAACCGAGGAACAAACAGATAGGAGGGGCAATCAACAAGGCAATGGAGTTCAATGAGCGCTGATGTGCATAATGTGTGGTAATGATGGGGAGCCTGGGCCTCCCGAGTGGCACAGTGGTCTAAGGCACTGCATCACAGTTGTTAGCTGTGGCACTAGAGATCCTGGTTCGGGTCCAGGCTCTGTAGCAGCGTCCGGGTTATGGGAGGGCTTGGTCTGCAGGGATGTCTTTGTCCCATCGCGCTCTAGCGTGGAGGGCCGGGCACATGCACGCTGACATGGTCGCCAGGTGTACAGTGTTTCTTCCTACACATTGGTGTGGCTGGCTTCCGGGTTAAGTGGCCATTGTTTCAAGAAGCAGTGCGACTTGGTTGGGTCATGTTTCTCTACCTTTGCCTCTCCCTAGTCCGTATCGGAGTTGCCCAACTACCAATTGGATACCACAAAAAAGGGGTAAAAAATCTTTTTTTAAATATTAAACAAAATATTAAACAAAATGATAGGCAGCCATAGAGGAGGAACGTGAGCAGGCGTGACAACTTATGTAAATGTAATATTTCGTTTTTAAATTTTTTATAAATTATCAAAAATGTCTAATAACCTGTTTTTGCTTTGTCATTTTGGGGTATTGTGTGTAGATTGATGAGGAGGGAAAAATATTTAATACATTTTAGTATAAGGCTGTAATGTAACAAAATGTGGAAAAAGTCAAAGGGGTCTGAATACTTTCCGAAGGAACTGTACATGTAGCAGAGATGCAGTTTTGGACTCCACCAACAGGCTGTTCCCTCTCATTGCACACTATCCCATCACAGGCATCTCCAAGGTAAACTGTGACTGCAACGCTGGAATGTGATGTCCTCCTGGCTGATTTGGACCCTAATATTGGGATTCCCAACCAAGATAACTATTTAGGCTTCTTACTTTGTAAACTTTACGATATTATAAAGCGTGATGTTGTAAATGTAGTCAATAAGTTACATTTAATCAAATAAATAAACTATTTGCATTAGTGTGTTATATAGTCTGGTTGATGGTTAAGCCTATCTAGTCTGTCATGAAGAATACAAACTAGTGCATTTCTGAACGATTGATCGAATAAAGTTGGATTTAGCCTATGATCTGTCAAGAAAATGTAACAGAAAAACCTTTATTACATTGTCTCAACATTATGAAAAAAGGCTTCGGTGTGCTGCTATGAGTTCAGTGGCTACTTAATAACCAGTGTCAACCAAGTTGCCTCCTTGGTGACTGCGCGCGCGTGTCTATCAACATCGTACAAGGAATGTTTGTTGTCCGGTGCCCCGCGACGTCACGGAATTTGAGAGCGCGACAGTGCGCCCTAGGACTCAAATACTGTGGCATGTTTACCGACGTGAGTTTTCCTGATCCGACTCTTGTTTGGAGCTCGTCTCTCTTGCATTGGAATAGTACAAGGGATAAGGAAAATAATCCGAATCTATGATCTCGGGCCCTTTGATGAAAACAGTCCCATTTTACCCTCTGACTTCATGATTCAATTGGGTATAGATAGTCTATTCGCCAGAGATGTCCACCGCTGCAACTCCAACCACCCCCTCTCAGTTAACATCGGATCAACTCACGGTCATTGTGGCAGCATGTAAGTCAAATTTTAATCTCTCAAAATGTCAAATTTTCCATGAAACTGATGGTGGCATTTGAGCATAGATCAGAATCAGATATAATCTTAGGCATGTTTTTGTAATTAACCCATCTGTTATGATAAACAGTCGTATTGGCATGTCACTTTTGCCTTACATTAATAGCAGTTGTATGTGTTCATTCGTTTTCTTTGGACAAAACACAACTATTGTAAAGTTGTAGAAAACTGCAACAGTGTAGCCTATGTGGACCACTGACCTATGCTATAGATCTGGATGGGGAGTCTGTTGCCTCAGCAGGTTGTTCACACCAGTGATGGATCCTTTTACTTCATCAAATCACTGCTGTGGTGGTGTGATAAGGAATATGTTGAATACACTGTTCGCCAGCTGCTATCACTGTAGATAGCAGCCTATTTGCCTGCCACATTAGATATGAAGCTTTCTATTTCTAGAACCTATCTGTATTATCTTGAAGCTACTAGTGTTCCTCTTGGACTTGTTTTGTATCCGAAGATGAATTACATGGTTGACTTCACATTTATATTTGATAGTAAATTAATTTTAAGTGTGGAAAATCGACTGCGACTAACATTATGATTGCCAATTATCCCTGTCCACAGATTGAGAAACATATTGTGAACAGCGTTCCATTAAATAGTCTACACAGTATGTCCACACAGCGTTTCAACTTAATTACCTGTGACCTGAGCAGGAAAAGCTCTGTCCCCTAGCAACCGCATATTACAGTGTTCTGAACACTACAATAAACTATTACTTTACATTCATTAGACTGAGGCATTACATAATGCACCTTTTGTACAAGTGCATGTCCATTGTCATTTTGATGCATTGTTAACAGCGGGTGATGAGTTTTCTCTTCTCCTCTCCTTTACTAGTTTCAGGTCTGGTGTTCTTTGTGGTGATCGTGGTGCTGCTGTCCATATACCGAAAAGAACCTCACTGCTGCAAGGACACCCATGGAGACATGGTAAGGACCTTGAGCTCACTCACTATATTTTATTGAAAGATACAATTAATGAGAAAGTGTCACTTGTAAACAAACCATAAATTAAAGTTAGGCACAGATACAGATTAGATGTGACTGAGGCCAAATGTACCATGCAAAGTAAATGCAGCGCCATTAAGAGTTGGCACGTTTAATTTGCATGGCTATGGGAACAGGCCCAGAATAAACTTGATATGATCACTGTAAAACCATGCATTTGCATTTCATGGAATTATTAACAGTGCTTTGGCTATGAGCTCCAGCTTCCATAACTATCCCTGAGCGCCAAAGCAATCATGGGCCATAGTGTGTGGTGAGGCAACATTGACAAATGCTATTGATACCTGCACCAATCTTGTGATGTGTCAACACCACTACAATGAGAATATTACAAACAGATTGTTTAGCTAAACATTTGACTCAAAACATGTTGTATGAAAACATATGAAAACATATGAATGGCTAACACAGGGTGGAGGAAAATCTGATCTTGACTGCAGACAAGCATATCCTGCACAGCCTACTGGCAAATCTCACCCAGAAACCAGAAACTGGATACAATATTCAGTGTTCCCCTGAGTGAGCAACACAAACACTGGCACAGAGGAGTCTTCTGTATCACTGTTGACCTCCTTTCCCCTCCCTCCCAGAGAATGGTACCATGATGGATGCCCAAAGTATGGAGGTTCATACATATCAATACTATTTAACAACTTCAAACTATGACCAATATTCAAGTCCCTAACTTGGTACAGGAAATAGGGAACAGGATGTATAAACTCTCCATGGAGGTCAGTTTTTAGTTTCTGCCCATACTCCATGTTTCCTCTTCCTGACCTGCGTCCCTGGGGTAGGGTTAGTATGTTATCTCTGGAGCACAGGGACACTACTCATGCCTTCCAACTCTTTCCCTTTCTCAGAGAGACAGGAAACATCAACATCTCCCTTGTCTCTGCTATGTTTGGCTCTGGCCTGAACAGATTCTTGTCAGGAATAGACAGGCTTGTCCTCTTGTACATGTCAGCCATTTTGACCTGCTGTCAGCTAGAATAACCCACACATGACACATCAGACAACATTGCTCGTCACTATTTCCATATTGTCAGTGTGGGGAGTGGAGTCTAGTCTATATAGTAAACAGTGGGTGACAGGGTGTAAACATGGAAAGATCTTGGTGGGTATGGAGATGACCTCTGGGATCTGTACTGGGTGAAAGAATACACAGCTAGCTGGCGGTGTGAGCAAAGTAAAAAATCAAGTTTCCTGACGATTTAAGTTGTTTTTTATATAGAAACCGATTTGTTGAAATCAGTTTGTTGTTTTTGGTGTCTCTGTTATGTTGTTTACACATTCCCTGAAATCCTATCCAGTCACCCATATAGTCATAGTGACTGGTTAACTGAGGCATGTTGCAGAAGAGGGTGGTTTTGTTACAAGATCATTACAAGGACACCAACCTGAAGGCAAGCCAGATTTCGAGGGAGGCTCACATGGAAAAAATCCTCTATTGTTTTCTATGGAACGTTTACGTTCCTCTATATGTGTTGTTGCACATACCTTTCCCTGCTTCAGTTTGCTCCATGAATAATGGCCAGACCCTCCTGTGGGTGTTGGGAACAATGGCTCTCCTTCAGGTTGCGGCACTGAAAAAGGCACACTGCCGATGGGGTCCTACCCCCACTTCAGCTCTGATTTTACACGGTTGTGCTTTTTCACGCTGGGTGAATCAGAGGCAGTAAACAAAAGGACATTTCCCCTTTTTATCCTGAAGACTTTTTTCGCCCCTTGAAAGTGCAACCTAGCGAGGGAAGGTGACCTTTGACATCAATGTTTCTGTGCCATCTCTCTGTCACATGCTGGAGGGGTGGTGACAAAGGTCAAACTGCATCACTGGGAACGTGAGTGATGTCCCTGTTCAGGCAGGCATCAAACTGGCCCTGATGTTTTGAAGGTGACCATTTTGTCAATATGAACAAGCCTACTTCCCTATGCGTGATCCGCAGTGGGGCAATTTTCCTATGTAAATTGCTACAACCGTTCTCCTACTCATCACGCATCCTCATTTTTATTTATTTTATTTGACCTTTATTTAACTAGGCAAGTCAGTGAAGAACAAATTATTATTTACAATGACGACCAAACCCTAACCCGGATGACGCTGGGCCAATTGGGACTCCCGAGCATGGCCGGTTGTAATGCTGGATGGAACTCTCTCAGGCGAAAAAATATTTTGTTTTAATGCTATGTAATGTCGTCCAAATTAACTATGGGGGCCATAATGTGTATTTGAGCATGCTTGTTAAGAGGAACCTGCTACAGTTACAAGGAAAGAGAGAGATGCTGAAAAGGTCACACTGTGTGGTTTCTTGCTCGGGACACTGGTGACACAGTAGGACACTGCATTGTCCCCAATACAAAGAGACTCATTTAGGCCCAGGGTAATCACCTAGTTTTCCGGCAGGGCTTTTGAAGAATTCTAGCACCTCATACAGTGTGAGCCTGCCTAATCTTGTTTGAAATGGGTGGGACTGGGAGGAGGCACAGAAACTGTAGGGTGGTCGTCTTATTGGCTAGATAATTTATGGTATTGCTAAAACAGTCAGGTCCAAAACTAATGAAACAAGGCATGACAATTGGTCAATGAGGCTGAAATTAGGGAATGTCTTCCTAATTGGGACGTTGGGCTAGCCTCGTAATTACCAGACTGATTACCACTGCGTTATCAAAACAGAATGTAACCTCGCAAGACTTTTGGGATGTTGTACAAGGTTAACGTTGGGCAGATCGTCGACATTCAATCTCTATTTTAATTAGATTCTTGTTGAATCTCAAATGTAAATGTAGGCTTGTTAGAAGTTGTTCAGTCATCTCTGTAGTTAATGTGCTAATGGAGGGTTCATCATACTATAGTCTAACTCACATTAATCACTGTTCCCTCTGTCCTCCTGCAGGATACCCCTCCTCAGTACTACAGCAGCAGACAGACACTGGTGGGAAACCCCTGTCTGGAACAGACTCACGACATCATACACGACAACACACACTCACAGGTAAAAAGGCCCAGCACTGGATGGGTCAATACGTTGTCAGTCCCACTGATACCTGTGTGTCAGGCGGAGCTGGGGGGGGGGGGGGGGGGGCAAAGTAAATGTGCAACGAGCAGACAAGTCAGAACCATGGAGAAAGAATTAAGCCTAGGCTACACCTTGCTCTTTAGATAAGTCAGACAGTAAACTAAATAACATCAATCATGCATGATCAGGTAGACTGCAGTCTACAACATAAGCAGCAAACACATCCACATCAATTTGATAGGCTATTGCTCTCTGTAGTCAAGCACAAGGACCTGAATCCCATGTGTCTACTACTGTGCTATAGTTCAACCTAATTAAGTAATATAGAATATACTACTTTTGCTTTCATATGCCATTTAAAAACAAGTTACAGGGAAGAACGTTCTAGTAAACCTACTCACCGAACAGATGTGTCGTGTCATGGGGTCATTAATGCGTAATCATGCAATGTAAAATTGTAAATACATTTTGAAATGTCCAAAGAACAGGCAGAACCTAATCCGAACTAACATCTATGTATATTGTCGAAAATAAGAAATGATACGGTTTATATCCCTGAATAAATTCTCTTTCAACTTAAAATTGAGCTCATGAGACCCTGTTCAAATTGTCACTCTTTTTAAATAGTAACCTATAACCTACTACCTATAAAATAGGGATGTCTTGACTGTGATAAGGGCACAGGAATATAAAAGTGTATTTTCTACTAAATTAACAAACAAGGCTATTGCCAATGCAATTTCATATAGCCATAATCACCAGCAGCTAACCAGCAGCGCAGCGCCAGTCTCAGGCCAGGGAGCCCCTCAAGAGGGTATAGTGATAGTACATTGCTTTATAAAATAAGCAATAACGGCTCAGACCAATTCCAAGATTTAGTAAAATCATATTATACAGTATATCATATTATATATACATTTGTCATGTTTTATAGTGTTAAATAATATTTATTTTTTGGTACAATGTTTTTCTTATAAAAAATCTCCAGGAACAGGAGTCCCCGCTACTGCTGTGTGTGGATAGGTTTATTGCTCTGATGCGCATAGTCAGCAGTGATGCACTGACACGGATTCTCCATGACCAAACAGACACCAGCAGTATCTTCCATCAAAGTGTTTGTGACATCTCTTTAACTGTTCCATTGTGTTCCCCGGCTGTCTGCTTCTTCTCTCCATCAGTCAGGGCAGCTGTTCCTTATCGGCCTGCCCTCCAGCTACCGCCTGCCCTCCCTGGAGGCGCCCCACCCCAGGCTGCCCTCCTACGAGAGTGTCAGGAAGAAGGACCGCCAGAGACAGATACACATGATGATCGCTGACCGTTTCGGCCTCAACGGCTCCATGCTGACTGAGGTAAGATACCGGGGGGCGGGGTAGCATTAAGATAAGTGACATGTGTCCTCATAAGTATTGAACGCTGCCTGAAAGTGTAGGTTATTGAACTTTACCAAAGTTCATCTTTAGTTCATTATTAAAGAGCCTCACATATATAATCTGTTGTTTACTCCTAAGTGCAGTGACCTATAAAAGAGAATAAATGAGAGGTTTTGTTCATTATGAATGTGCTGTCACAGGATAACTGGAGCTTGTTCTAAGATGAAACACTATTCAGAACGCTGTAAATAGGAGCCCTATCATCTCATCTTCTGCTGTAGTGATGCACAGACTGCGCATTCCCAGGTTTTACTGTGTTGATCTTTCGCCGGGGCTTTGACTTGCATAACGCTCGAGCAAACAAGGTAATGAGAAAAAGGCAAATCAAACATAATTAAAGCTTGCGTCCTCAGTGTAAACAGTGGCAGAGAATGCAGCTTTGTGCTTTTTTTCCTCCTTTACTCGTCTTTTTTTGCTCCTCTTTTTCTTTAGTAAACGTCCCAGTGAATAAGTGCCCTCCCATCAGTCCCCCATCCTGTCACTGGTAACTCAAAGTGGCCCCTGTCAGACTTTAGAGGGGGTCTAATTGCCCTGTCTGTGCTGTGGCCGTAGGGGCTGGAATGAAACTTTGTTGCATTGTACGTGTGTGGTGTTTTTATAGGCGTGCAGGGCTGTCCTTGCCGCCCGCGGGGGCCCCAAGCAATTAAAAGATAAGGGGTTAGTCAGGGAGTGAGGAGCTGGCTGATGACGGAGATAGGCTCTGTACTGGAGGAGTGATGCTAAAGGCAGCCTGGGTGCTGCCAACCTAATCTGTCATGTAAACGCTAACATGATGCTATTAGGTTTGATGTTAGAGATCATGTATCAGCCAATACACGCTAGGAAACACCTACACCTGGGAAATGGAGTATGTAACCTTAGATGGGATGTATTTTTAGAAGGTCATGGGTTATTTTGTTGTGTGTGTGGAATATATAGCGTTTAACATTTTCAGTATTTTTTTATAGCCTCTCAATTATAAGTGTTAGCATTTATTTATTTATTTTGTATTGAACCTTTATTTTAGGAAGGTGACTCATTCTAAGTGGCTCACTTTGTCACAAAGTATAGCTTGATATGATGAGCTGCGACCCACTCAAATCAAGCCATCCACTCACCCATTTGACACGTACCCACTTACCCTAGGTTCTAAAGCAGTGTTAACCAAAGCTTACTCTTTCTCTCCCACAGCCCCCTCCAACATATGAGGAGAGCATCCACCACTCCATTGAAGTGCCCTTTGACATTCTGGGGTCTGTAATAGACGCCCCTCATCCCCAGAACATTTACCCTCCGCACACTGGCACAGACTTTACCACTCAGTCAGAGATAACCACTCAGTGCCCATCCACTCAGGATGCCAACAGTGCCACCCTACCAGTCTGAATCCTCAGACTCGCTACTGACACACGATGACAAGGACAACTGGAGTATTGATGCTTTTTATCCATCTTGATGTGCCAAACTGGTCAGAGGATAACAGACAGGGGAAATGCACACATTCTCAATAGGTTGAATCAGACCCAGCAGCCAATGGGTTGACTGTACTGTAGGAACATCCTGCAGTGACAGTATGCTGGAAGATAGTGAAATTCTACATTGTGGGTTACTCCATACTGACAAACTTGAATGTCTAAACACCTCTTGTCAGTTGTGATTTTAAACTGGAGCCTAAATAAGATTGATGAACTGGGAAGACTTGGATTACCATTCTTCAGTGAAAAGGGAAACCGTCCTGTAGATGACCAATACCATGACTATATGTGTCTGAGGTGGCAGGTTCTAATGCCAAAGTTAACTGTAAGAGGAGACAGGCCAGGTAGAAAGACACTCCATGACAAATGTGCTGCTGAAAAACAAAGACCATTTTGCTGTGAACAGAAAAAGCACCAAAAAGGGAAGAACGATCTTTAGATTTAAAAAAAATGTTTATCATATTTTCTACATTTGATCATTTTATGGATTAAAGTAATCTGGATGATTGTTTTTTGGGGAACTGTGTTGTAGCATGTCGTTTTCTGAGTAAAACCACTCTCCTCTTTTAGTGCAATGTCTGAGCCAAAAACGTATAAGCGTGAGTTGTAAAATGCTCCTATGTCCTACCCTGCTGAACTTGGGTTGTACAGTTGAGCCAGCTTCAATTTGTGTGTTAGTCTTGGAACCTGTGAAGAGTGAGTCAACAACACCAATCATGTGTTGGCTCTGGTAACGGGTCTTAAAAGCCCAATGCAGCCGTTTTTTTATATCAAATAATTTATGGGTAACAATAATGTACCTTACTGGGATGGTTTTCCATTAAAATTATCAAAATTGTTTTGTTGCTTTTAAGCGTTAAACGTTTTAACAAGCAATAATTGTGGTCTGAGTGGGGAGGAGAAAAGGAAAAACTACTTGTTATTGTTAGAGAGGTTTGGAACTCTTTGTTATTAATCTATTAACTCATTTACCACCTGGTGATGTCACCAGGCAAGACAAAACTCCACCCATGCAAAACCTGCTGTTTAGAAGGTCCTTTGTAGAATGTATTTTCAACCAGGAAATAATACTGATCAAATCTTGTTAGTTTCGTCAGCTGTTGTACAATATGATGCAAAACACAAACTGAATTTTTACTGCACGGGGCCTTTAAGATACAATTCAGCATTGGGATTGTGGGAAGCGGTAAGGAGCTAGCTTTGTTTATTCAAGACCTCTGTGAACAGCGAATGAGAATAGTTGTGTAAAAAGCTTATTTTTTGTTGTTGATTAACTGGGCTGCCTGTTTTACTTTCCTCTTTTGTTCTCCATTGTTCCTCAAACAAGGAGGAGGCTGATGACATCACATCTGACCATCTCCTTGTATTTGATTTATTTAACCTTTATTTAACTAGGCAGTTAAGAACAAATTCTTATTTATAATAACGGCCTAGGAACAGTGGGTTAACTGCCTTGTTCAGGGGCAGAACGACAGATTTTGTACCTTGTCAGCTCAGGGATTTGAACTTGCAACCTTTCGGTTACTAGTCCAATGCTCTAACCACTAGGCTACCTGCCGCCCCAAACCTGCCACTCCAAAATCCTTGAAGCTAACTTAAAGTTTGCGGTTGTCTCTAAAACACTATTTTACTCAAAACATATTTTTTTAACCCTTTAGTGTATGTATTTATACTTGGGATATTTGAACAGGAAAAGTAAAACAAAATCACTGGAGGACATCTAACTTTCACTTTCCGAACCCTCTAAACTGCACTTTACATTGGTGGGAGCAGTGTTTTTGTGCATTTTGAATGACCCTGGAACCTAACGATTATACAAGTGAATTAATGACCTGTAAGTTTACTTTGAGCCCACCACCAAGTTATATCTGACCTGTACACACACATTGAACATATGTATGTAAATAATAAACTGTTATTAAATCAAATTGTATTAGCCACATTCGCCGAATACAACAGTAGACCTTACAGTGAAATGCTTACTTATGAGCCCCTAACCAACAATGCAGTTGGATATACAGATAAGATTACAGATAAGAATAAGAAATAAAAGTAACAAGTCATTCAAGAGCAACAGTAAAATGACAATAGCGAGACTATATACAGGAGGGTATTTTATATTTTCTTAATCATGTAAATTGTTACTTGCAATGGGTGAATTGTTTTTAAAAGTCATAATGACAGTCTAAGGAGGAAAATGGATGCATCTGTTTCTGTATTAATGAACATTTGTTACCTCTGTGTCTTGTCAAAGTCCTTCTGCATTCATTGTCACTCAAAAGCTTGACCTCTGACATCTGGTGGCCAGCTATAGAATTGCAGTCTTGAAGATTACACCATATTAACTGAAAACTGAACCAACCCACCCCATACTTTTGAGACAATAATCTCAGATACACATAATGATGTCACAGTCAATAATATATAGAACTCATTAGATGAAGTGTCCACAAGGGTTCCATTGTCCTGCTGTTGGGTGTCTAATGAGAGAGCGAGAGAGAGAGAGAGAGAGAGAGAGAGAGAGAGAGAGAGAACAAAAAGAGGTCATTAAGCTCCTCACAGTTGGGCAGCAAAGCTGGAAACAGCTTAAGGGCAGAATGAGAAGACACTACAGGATGAACAACTTCCATCACCGTCTTCTGACTGACAGACACAAAGTGCAACTGTTTGGTAATCCCCTTGAGCTCTTGTCCTAAAAGATGAGCCCCATATAGTTAATTAGGTCTTATGGTCGTTTGATCCCTTAAAACACAGACCACAAAAAGAGGTGACATGGGGTGCTCTCTTCATCATTGACATGTCAACAGCTAATTAAGCATACAGATTTGGCATTTAGGGGATTAGCACATGCTATATTGAAAGACAGGCTTTGTTAAATTTACAATTACTTTCTGATAACCCTTCAGATTTCAATGAAGGAAAGCAAATAGCAGTGGATTTTTTCTTCAATAAACGTCCTAATCTTTGTAGCCCTTTACACTCGTACCTGTATATGGATTGAAAATGACAGATTTGGGCACTAATAAGTGCCTAAATTGGAATGCAGTTACTGTACAGTAACATGCTATACATTACATCAGAGTTCTGGCTCTGAACTTCACAGTGCTGTATGGGTTTTGACTGACAGCTGTACTGAATTTGAGCACCACGCATGCCAGAGGTCTCCTCAATCACTCCCAGTAATTGGGCAACTTTTACAAATATTTTGTTGTCTGAGTGAGGGAAATGATGTAAATGAAGATGAATCAATGTATTCTGAAAGACGAGATGTTGAGGAATATAATAAATACATCTTTGATGTCATACGAGCAACACAAACATCCATGAGACCAAATGTGAACTTCACATTTCCAAATCATAAAACTCATGTCTTATACAGTGTCAGTGTTTATGATCACTATGTTTGATGTACAGTTACCAGATGACATGGGATCATACCCTGATGTTTTTTTTAACAGAAAGAGACGATCTGTTTGTTGGGAAGAATATTCGCCGCAGTACACACACCTGAATGCACTCATGAATATTTTCTGTGCGCACCAAGATTACAATCCATTTCTCTGAATTGTCTTGTGAAAGCCTAACACTGTAAGATGTTATCTTATAACTTAGCTAGTCATGTAGGCAATAGAACAAGCTTTCAAATCATGCCCACCTGACCCAGATTGCGATTTATAATGGACCATTTTTGGAATGCGTAAACATCAACAGTAATTGTGTGATGGCAGGAATGCAGGGTTGTGTTCCAAACTAAATAACTACAAGTGTGCTTGCTCTAGTTCCTCAACAGCACAGCTAGGAGAGCTAAACAAAATCCTTCTGGTTGAAGACTCTTCTTTGACTCATAAAAGTGCATTGAAAATGCTTAGGAACTGTGCACACTTTGGAGAGGTGTGTGGCCACTTAGTCCTCTCTAACCTACTCACTCAGACCCTTGTAATTTTTGGGGGGTCTTATGTTACACCTGCCCCATATTCTCCAGGAATAGTCTTATCATGTTACAGAATGTATCCAGAGTAGTTTTAGATTTTGTTATCAAGAAATGCGTCAAAAAGTACAGTAAATGTAAAATGCACAGAAAATAAACAGTGTAATGTTTGGATTCAGTCTTGTGTCAGGTGAACTGTTGCATCCTCACCTTTGATCTAATAATTTTCCCATCATCTCCAAGCTGTTCCCTTTCAAATGCAACCATGGTTATGGATATGCATTTCATATCATTTATATTGTACACACACACACACAAGTATTTGAACCCACGTTTACCATGTTAATTATATTAAAGACACATTCATTCTCCTCTACTATATAAGTAGGACAGGGTGACATCCCACCAACTTTGAGAAAAAATACTTTATATAGTTGTCTCGAGATGGCTATGCATATTCATGAAATTAGGCTAGTAGCATAGTATCTCTCTCCATTGCATTCAGGCGTTAACAAATCTCATCGAATATTCAAAACGGGATTACAATAATGCTATGTATCCACCAATCCAAAGAAAGGATAGGCGGGAGCTAGACAGCCCGCAGTTCCACTTTGTGGACAACTGATGTACCACAACAATCATGGCGGCGCTGTTTGTCTGCCTTCGGATTCAGAAAACGGAGAGAGCCGAACCATCTTCGTTCCTAGGAAAATCTTGTATGTAAACAAGGTCAGTCATACTGCAGCATACAGTCAACTTGTTCTCCAGTAGAATTACTCCTGTGTATAGAAGACACCAATCGGCTTACATTACAACATTGTGACAGGTATGTCTAACACGTTTGTACGACTCAACTGCATGATTGTGTCAAATTTGCCATAAAATATAATACATTAATTTCGATTGCATGAAAGTCCACAGACGTCACATAACAGCATGGCATTGTTTAGTGTCGCAAAAATAACTTAACTATCATGCATAGTGCAAAATTCGACATGTTGCAATGTCAACCAAGGATATATAGGATCAAGCTCTCTGGCAGTGCCGCAAAGTCACACGATCCTACTCATTACTTTGTGCGCAGACTGCGTGTGTCTAGACTGGTCTGTAACTGGGTCACTGTCACTCAAACAAAAGATGTAATACACATAGGCCTACTCTGAATACCTGAACAATGTTTCCTGTTTTTGTTTTCATGATTTCATTTGCCTACTCACATTTGTGTTGCATTGTATTCCACTTCCTTCCATTGTATTTATTTGTATTCTATTACTAAAGGTTGACATGAGTTTAACATTCATTTTATAACAAATGCCACCTGGTTTTGCACTCCACAATGTGAGCTGATGAATATGCATTTCATTTATCAAAATGATTCTTTTGCGCCAGTCATTATTATTTGGTCTATATTGTGCTTGCCATCCTTTATCTGTTTGTGCTTGGCTGTATCAGGACCATAAACCCTGTTTGGAAGTCCTCCTAGGTAATCTGCTAAGGGCTTCAGTGGCACACTGACCTAACTCACGTACCACATTTACCCTGCTGCTGACAGCAGACTTACTGGCTTGGCCCACAAGGTGTGTGTTTGTGTGTGTCTGTGTTATGGAAAAACAAAGGCCAAACACATTACTGCTGGCAGATGAGACAGCAGCAAAGAGCATGCAGGGCCAGTCACGTTACAGAGGGCCAAGTAACCTCTGCTCTGACTCATCACTGATCCTAACCAAGTTACTGATCAGTTGATGACCCAGGCTCTAAAAGTGGGTAGGATCCCGTGCTTACCTCACAATGATAATATGACTTGAATAACATCCACACAATAACTAGGTCAGAGTATCATTAAAGATACCAAAGGGGAGGTGTTCTTCATGTTATGATGACCACAGAGGTGTTGCTGTTTGGATTTGGCTCAGTACGATTAGCCATGTGTTGCCTGTCCTCCGCCCTATGATTAACGATTTAAAGCAATCTTCTTAACAGTGGAGCTGTGTTACTCCTTTGGCCATGATGCCAATGTCTTTTAACTTGACTCGGGACAGAATGTAGGGCAGTAGGGTGGAACAGCTGACACATTTCTAATGAAAGTAGGGCAGGGATAGTTTTAGATGTCAAACCATTTGAGTCCCCTTAGAGAATTTAGGTTGTCCTGCTACCACTGAATTAGATCAGTGGTGTGGTTTTAGTTCAGCAGTAGCACCTGTCAATCTGAAATCCTTACACAGGTAGTGTATATTCTGTCAAGTAGAGGTTCCCTGTCTATCAAGGTAAATGTCTAATGCTATTTTATCTGTCTTTTTCTTTGTAGAGTCTCAGCACAGTTTCCAAGATGATGCAGTGTTTCCACTTTATAGTCGAGCCGGTCAAGAACATCACAGCCAAGCTTAAGGTACAGTAGGTCAAACTCCTGTCATGCATTACAAATCCTCCAAACAACAAAAACACCATTTACATGTTTTTTTGTTCAAATCTTTTTTTGCTACGGTCAGAGATTTTATCATAAAGGAAAGTCACCTTGAAACGGCTGTGGAGGGGTTGTCATGGTAGCGTCACCAGGCACATGCTTACTCAAGTAGATAGGTTTTAATTGTTCCTGTAGTTTGATTTAATTACCTATTGATTTATATTTAAAACAAATTAAATCAAAGCTGATGAGTCCTTTTCTGGGTTGACCTTATTACTTTTTAAACCACTAGCAAAACACTCATTTCTGTCCTAAATCTGTTTCCTTTCCTCTTTTCCTAATATTTATATTTCATTGCTACATTCTATGTGATCTAACTCTTTTCACTCTTTTTTTTTTGTCTGTCAGGAATCTCGCAAGAGGGCGAAGAATGAGAAGCGAGAGCCACTGGAAGAGAATCAGCTGTTTATAGTGGAGCTGGCTAGAGATCTCAATCGAGTGTGCCAGGTACACTGAAATATATACACACCTTTTGTAACATCCATTATGCAAGTATCCACTGTCAGGTCTAGTTTGGAGGATAAACAAGTCTACTAAATCCCCCACTTGTCTATGTCCTCTCTGCAGAGGTCTGAGGTGCTGGGGAACATCTGGAAACTAGAGGACATCTGGCCCACTCCTCTTTGCAGGGCCTTCATCCTGGAGTGGGCATCTCTGCTGGAGAGCAAGGTATGGAGAGCAAGAGCCAATATACTGTAACAGCTATTAATATATACTGTATAGCTTGCAGGTGACTTTCTCCAAACACGTGTTGAATGAGTCTTCACCTGTTGTCAGCAGAAGAGGCCCATGCAGACGGATGGCTGGCCAGAGGAGAGCGAGTGGAGGGAGCAGGACCTGTTCAGTGAGAATGAGATGGAGAACGCTAAGAGGACCATCATCAACTGGACCAAGGACCTGAGAGCCCAACCTGAGCAAAGTGTGTGGCCTGGGGAGGCTGTGGCTCAAGTTCTGGAGGACCTCCAGGCTGCATGGAGGAGTCGCCACATGCCCAACCTCCTGACAGCAATGGAACTGCTCATGTGGGTCTTACTGACACAGGGCCTGGACAAGGTGGGGGCCTCCTTAAATATCAATTGTCCCCCTTTAAAAGAAATGAATGTATATTCATGTTAACAGCTCTGATATTTACCAAAGCCGCTTTTCTCCCTCTCCATCTTTGTGCTTGCAGGAAGCCATCCCTCAACAGTGGCTCATATGGAAGCAGAGGACTCAGAAGATAGGTGCTGCCCGCTACATTCCTCACTCAGGTATGTGATGCCTTGGACAGGCATTGACAGAGCTAGATGTGATGTTCACAGAACGTATTGTTAATTTGACCATTTTTGTTACTAATCTTATGTATATTCCAGTATGGGACTGGATCTCTAATGCAGCAGTGGAGATTTCCCTTGACCTGGACACGGCCAACCCTGACCTGCTGATCTCCAACGACGAGAAGAAGATGCGCTGCGGCTTCGAGAGAAAGGATGTGCCAAACTACCACCAGCGATTCGATGGCTGGTGGTGCGCCACAGGGGTGGAGGGTTTCAACTCTGGCCGCCACTACTGGGAGGTGGAGGTGGGGGAGCGGGACTTTCGGCTGGGTGTGGCCAAGGAGTCAGCCCTGAGAAAGGGCTTCAAGTCCCTGAACACAGATACGGGCTACCTGACCCTGCGCCTGGAGAGGGGCACGGAGCTCAAGGCCCTGACTGTGCCCTTCACTGCCCTGCCACCTGGTCTCATCCCTCGCAAGGTGGCCGTCTACCTGGACTACGACCAGGGCCAGCTGTCCTTCTACGACGTAGACAGCCGCTCCCACATCTACACCTACAATGAGAGCTTCAACGAGAAGCTGTTCCCTCTGTTCGGCACGACAGAGATCATTAAGGACCTGGTGATCAAGTCCCCTGGGAGCAAGGCCTATTGCCTCTGTCCCTCCCTGTGCCTATGGGGCTGAACTTTCCCTCTTAACACCATCCCTCCACCCTATGGTTACCCTCTCACCACTCCTGTAGAGTAATCAGAACCTTCGTTACTGTAAAGAACTAGACCATCATGATATTGGATAGCTATGTGACCACTGATGCTGCTGCTTCTACGTGATTCTTTCTGCCTCTTCCTTACTCCAGTTATGCTATGCACTCACATGCTCTGTATTTTCGTACATTTGAAAGAATACCGTAGTATTATTGTAATCTATTGTGAAATATTAATCCTGCAATAACAATGCACTTTCCGTGATGAATAAATATACAAAACTCAAAGGTTCTACTTTTAGTGCTGTGTTTTATTGAAGTCCTTCAAATGTGATCATGTTATTGAAGACCACTGTGATCTGAAATAAAAACACAATAACTATTTCATACTGAACTGTACAATGTCATAAGGTAATCCTGTTATGAAGCTTAGAAGTTCTAGATTTGTTTACTTACCAAGTGGGGGTGTTGATGAGAAGACCTCCTCCTTCTCCTCCTCCTCCTCATCATCATCATAGACCACTATGACAGCACAAAAATACCAGGTATCATTTGAATTGAACTTAAAGCCAAATAAAAAACAGTCTCAGAATTGACATACAAATAGTTTCTGATTAATATTTCTTTTCTTGCCATTCTCTCGACAATAACATAATTTTCTCATATCTCAATTACTTACATGTCAAATGCTGTCCAGAAATGAAGAGGGGGCCCTGCCCAGAGCGAAGGTTGAAGATGACAGGTGGGATGAGCTCAAACCCACTGAAACTGACCATAGGTTGGCACATAGGGTGAAGTGTGGCAATGGGCACTGGCTTGCAGCATTCCCCAACTCTGTCCTGTACCTCCACCACATGCATCTCCTTACTGGCCTCTGCACTCAGACACATCTATACACAAGGGGAGCAGAGATTAGGGGTTGGGCTGTCATTGGACTATGTTAATTGTTGTGTCACGGACTAAGTCAAAGTGATCTCTGCTAATGGGGTGTGTGGAGAGGGCTGGAGATGGACTAAAGACTTAGACTGACCGTTCGGATAAAGAACTGATGCTCCAACAAATCCTCCGCTATTTCAAACACTGCCTTTCTCTGGGTGTCATTCAGCTCACAGCCTAGTCAGAGGAGAGAGGAGACCCTGGGTTTACAATACATTGTTGTGCATCTAGGTCACCAATTTCAAACCATCTCAGTGGCATTAACCTCAGTTACATACCCCAGAGCACACAGACAGTGTCAGAAACAGAGGGTGAAAGTGAGAGATCCATGGAGATGAAGTGGAGTGGAGTTATCCTCTTAATATTCTGCAATCCTATGCCTCTTCTCTCCCTGCTTTATTGATAAATAAATCAGGGCTTTTGATTGTGTCAGTGTTTTTGGTTTGGGTGTTGATAAAGTGGTCTATGGAGGTCACCAAATTCAATTAGAACTCAAACGTAAATTGTAACTCACCTCACTGAACAAGACAACCAAAAAATTCTAGCATTAAAATCTGTCCTGGCCTGGGTCGTGCTAATCAGGTGCTAATCACATCGCATTCAACTCTCATTGGCCAGGAAAACAAAGGCGTGTACCCATGGATGATGAATCCAATTAGAGTTGTGTGTGTTTAATGTTTTTTGCACAAAACATAAACAGATCTGTTTCGGGTATTTGACATTAAATAAAAATCTATATTTAAAATAAAACCGTAGATAAAAGATGTTTATAGAGATTCACTGGTTAAAATATGGCTTCCTTTATTATGTGCCGACTGGCATGATGTCATCGATACGCGACGACGAGAGAACGAAGTTTGTTGTCAAGTTGGACGTTTTTCTGGATAAGAGATGACTTCCATTAAAAAGGCGTTAAAAACCAATTTTGGGTTCGATAAGTTCCGATCCCAGAAGCAGGAGGACGTTGTTACAGCAGTTGTTAAAAGGTGAGACCATAATAGACATGTTGAACTTACAATAACTTACCTATGAACGGCTCATTGGCTGTTACCTACTACTAGCTAGCATGATCAGTTATTGTCATTAAACATATCTGAGTAATGCCGTTGCCCAAATCGGACTGTCGATGGAATATTGTAAATTACTGCCCCTGTTGTGTGCAGGTGACAGGGATGTTTTTGTGTGTATGCCCACCGGGGCAGGGAAGTCCCTCTGCTACCAGCTTCCCGCAGTGTTGGCTAAGGGTATTACCTTGGTCATATCCCCTCTTATCGCTCTCATCCAGGTCAGTCTCTCTTCTTTAGTATTTTCTTCTGTTGTGTAATTTGTCCTGATTACATGATTGATTCTGATATATATATAACTGCATAGCTAGCTATGTATTTAGGTTTCTTCAATGATGATCCCTTTCTCTGTATCCACCATAACAGGACCAAGTGGACCACCTAAGGGACCTGAACATTCCTGCATGCTCCATCAACTCCAAGCTCCCTGCAGGGGAGCGCCGTCTGATCCTGGCCGATCTGGAGAGTGAGAGCCCCAGGTTGAAGCTGCTTTACATCACCCCAGAGATGGTGGCCTCCTCTGCCTTCCAGCCCTGCCTTACAGGCCTACTCTCCCGGAGCCTCCTCTCCTACCTGGCTGTGGACGAGGCTCACTGTGTCTCCCAGTGGGGGCATGACTTCAGACCAGACTAACTCAAACTGGGCAGTCTGCGTGCCTGTCTGCCCGGGGTACCCTGCGTGGCGCTGACAGCCACGGCACCCCAGAAGGTGCAGGAGGACATAGCAAAGTGTCCTGAGGCTGCGATCACCGCTGTCCTTTGCCACACCTGTGTTTCGCAGTAACCTGCATTATGAGGTGGTGTACAGGGAGGACCCCTGGAGGACCCCTACAAGCACCTGCATGCCTTCATCAGGGAGGCCCTGACCATGGGGGAATGCCCCAAAGGACAGGTTGGCGGACTAGATTCCCCTCTGACTCTTTCTTATATGCAGTATCTCTTCCTACTCTACCTAATGGATGGTGTAATCAGTTAGGGCTGGGCGTTGTGGCCTAAAAATCATAAGTCTATTTTTTATTATGGGCGATTCACGATATATATCTAGATTTAAAGGTCAAATACACTGTATTTCAAACAGTCAGCAATAACCTAATGAATTCAGGGCTTGTGATATTATACCTAGGGTTAATATAAGCCTTCCACAACCATAAAACCCACTAATAATGTAATTATTTTATCAAAATAGTTTAATCTGCTATTTTGCAATATTCACTGATCTGTCTGAAAATGCCCGTTTTGCAACAAACTGAACATAAATTTACCAGAATCAGTGTTCATTGATTCTCTGGTTTTAGTAGTGTATCCTCTGCATGCAATTTGAGGAGTTGAAAGGTTAACTTCTCCTCTATTACAGTAAAATCATGAATGGTGTAATCAGAGTAATGTATTTCGGTGTCCTTATGACCGATTCTGTTGGAACAAACCTTAAATGCAAATAGAGAGTTGAAACCACTTATCAGGGAGGAAGTGATCTGTCATCTTTGTTGTTGTTGTTGTTGTGTGAGAGAGTGTGTGAATGGGAAGGTGCATAGAAGGAGCAAAGGAGACAAGACCAAAAAGACATGAGAAAAAGCAGACGTAAACGGTCATAAAATACAAAAAGTGATTGTTGCGATATAGGCATTTGAAAAATTGCGCTAAAACATAAATTCAAATGAATTCAATATGTCATCCAGCCTTATAATCAGTGCAAGGTACTTAGTTTGGGATATTTATCTGTATGTCTTTCTTCAGGGTTGTGGAATTGTGTACTGTCGGACCAGAGATGGCTGTGAGACGGTGGCTTACCAACTGACTAAGCTGGGAGTCCTGGCCAAGCCTTACCATGCAGGTGAGACATTCCTCAAGGGCTTACAAACATTGTGGGGTAGGATAGTAAATGGTCAAGTTTAATAAAGACAAGAATCAAGCAGATCATTTTATTGATGGAGAGACGAGACATAACAAATTGGGCGGCATAACTCTTGACCTTTAACTCCTGCTTGTGTAGTGTTGAAGGCAGGAGATCGCACAGAGGCTCAGACTGATTGGATGCAGGGTAAGGTGCTTGTCATTGTGGTCACCATCAGTTGGCATGGGGGAACCTTGCCAAGTTACTACCAGGAATCTGGGCATGCGGGGCGAGACGGGCTGCCCACTTCCTGCAGGACATACTACTCCCCCAAGGACCGGGAGCAGTTGACCTTCCTCATCCGCAACAAGGTGGCCCGCAAACAGGTTACGTGTAGACTAACAGGCTTGTTATTAGTATAGAAATATGATGGTGCTGTAAATGCATGGGGATTGCAATTGGTGTGTACAGTGTTCAAATATTTTTATGTTTGTTTATTTAACTTTGAGCGAATGATTGTGTGACTTCTCTGCAGGCAAAGCGTGGCTCCAAGAAAGATCAGGACATGGCTTCCATCACAGACTTCGAGGCCATGGTGTCATTCTGTGAGCAAGAGGGGTGAGTGTTATATAACACAGGGGTTCCCAAACTTTTACACTCAAGCCCCCTCTTCCAGCATTGGGGAACATCTCTTGCTCCCCCTGCGCTCGCGCGCCACGTCTATTTCTGTGGGCACAAGCACTGTTCATGACACACCCCTCTTGTTGGAGGAGAGAAGATTTTGCAGGTTTATAAGCTTACAATATTTCCTGCAAATCTACACATTTTTTCATGGTGTGCAGAGAAACCTTTGCCGTTTTAAAGCAAATTTTCTTCCAATTCTATATGTTTTGTCATGTGATATTTGAGTGACTCACATTACAAAAAAATCAACAGGCTAGTTGATCTGGACATTTCGGACAAGTTATAAATGGCTCTCTAAGGTCTGCAATGACTGAGAAACTGATGATGCACTACATAATTATGAAATTGCAACTTGTGCATTCTATTATTTAAATGTTCAAGAGTGTGTGTGTGGGGGGCACAGCAGCAGCCCACAGTTTGGAAACCACTGATATAACTCACTACAATCATCTGCATTTTTGTTTTATTTCATGCAAGAGATACAAAAGCGTATTGCACTATTTTAGGCAGCCTAAGAAAATGCTTTTTCAGAAGGAAGAGATGCCATTTTTAACCTATGCAACAACTATACGGAAATGACAGCATGACTCTTTCTGTTTTTGTGTATAACTGTGAAGCATATTACAAGGCTTCCTCACTGCCTCAGTTCCATGTTTGTACAGCAGAGGGCAGGCATGGGCCTCTGAATCGCCTGAGGAATGAGGTTGTAGTTATTCACGTGCCGCGTTCAACCAGTTAGCAAGTCGGACATTTCTGAGTTTCCTAGTTTCATCTAGCAATTGAACAAGGCAATAAAGCAAAGGAAGTCCTTTACATAGGAGACATATGGCAACACTCTTACAAGGGGTTTGGCAAGATGCCTCCATTTAAGTGAGTTGTTGATGGAAACTGCAGAGGGCTCTTTCTTAGAGTCTATGAGCCTGTGGCAGAGGTTGAGTTGACACCCATACATCCTAGAACTGACAGACATTCATCTCCCCAAGCAATCTCCTGTGCTTCTATTGGGATCTTTTAGCTACATGTCCAGTTGTTTGTATTACTTGATGCCTTTGTGTGTGTGTGTGATTCCATGCTCCTGTGTTCCTTGTGTCCTTGTGTTGTGTGGATCAGTTGAAGCCGTCCTAGAGGTCTAGTCTTGTCCATCTCTCACGTCAAAGACTGCTTTGTTAGCCAGCAGAGCCCAGGGATGCCCCATGGAATGTTGATACTCCTGAAAGCCTGGAAGCCGGCCTGTTTTGCTGCTTCTCAGGGAGGCTCTGTGTGTGTTTTGTATGGAGGTGTGTTGTTCAAGGGCCGGGTTCCTTTATAGATGGGCCCCCCCCCCCCCCCCCCCCATTGGTCCTCCTCATTCCTCCGGGGTTAATAGGGCCATAGAGTGCTTTTCCAGAATGTCTCTCCTGGTGATATAGTGGTGACAGAGGGTTTTCAGTTCACACCTCTCTGCATGGGTCCTCATTCTTCTGGGGTTTAGAGGTCCATAGGGTGCCTGTCTAATGTCTCTCCTCATTATTGGGGGAAGTGGGGATTGTCTCAGGTTAGCTGACTATGTGGGCCCTTGGTTCTGGTTCTGTGACAGCAGCAGCACGTCAAACAGGTCATCAGCAGCATGAGCAGGAAGACCACTAGGAAAGAACACACCTTTTATAGTAGCTAGCCTACATATTTGAATTTTGTCCAGACAGGATGATTGATTTCACACTATCTAAAGTGTGAAATCAATGAAAGACACGACGTGGCTGGGTCTTTCAGCATGACAATGATCCTAAACACACTGCCTGGGCAACGAAGGAGTGGCTTCGTAAGCATTTCAAGGTCCTGGAGTGGCCTAGCCAGTCTCCGGATCTCAACCCCATAGAAAATCTTTGGAGGGAGTTGAAAGTCTGTGTTGCCCGGCAACAGCCCCAAAACATCACTGCTCTAGAGGAGATCTGCATGGAGGAATGGGCCAAAATACTAGCAACAGTGTGTGAAAACCTTGTGAAGACTTACAGAAAACGTTTGACCTCTGTCATTGCCAACAAAGGGTATATAACAAAGTATTGAGATAAACTTTTGTTATTGACCAAATACTTATTTTCCACCATAATTTGCAAATAAATTCGTTAAAGATCCTACAATGTGATTTCATTTTGTCTGTCATAGTTGAAGTGTACCTATGATGAAAATTACAGGCCTCTCTCTCATCTTTTTAAGTGGGAGAACTTGCACAATTGGTGGCTGACTAAATACTTTTTTGCCCCACTGTACATACATGCATGTATGTATATACGTGTGTGTGTGTGTGTGTGTGAGAGAGAGGTGTAGCTTACCGATAAAGAGGACGAGGACAGCGAAGGCCCCCATCTCCAGAGGGCTGGCGGTGGGAAGACCCTGCAGTTTGGCCCAGAGCTTCTGTAGCAGGGTCAGCATTTCCTCCCTGGCATCCATCATGTCCCTCACACTGAGGGTGGGTGCAACTCTGTAGTATCTGGGTGCAGGTTGTGTGATGTGACCACTTTGCTGAAGCCACAAATAAAGGGATAAAACTGGATGAAAGATGGATTATTGATTATTAATAATGGATAATTATTACAATATATTGTTAGAATTATTAGAATCTAGGGATTTGTTTCATTCCTTATTCTTCACCCATAATGGACTGTGAGTCTAAGTCAGAGATGCTGTATGTTACTGTCTAACTCTGTAGATGACCTGACACCAATGGAATGTTGACAGACCATTGTGTTCATCCTTGAATATATAGGAGAGCTGCTAGTGCATGTGTTTCTGATGAGTAGGTAGGACAGAGTGAAATCAACTGATTCCAGCTCCTCTTATAAGGAGGAGGATTGTGTCTGTTCCAGGCTTACTAGAGTAATTCTAGGGCTCTCCCAGCAGCATGGCTGTGGACTGACACACCACCGTTATCACAACAGTCATGAGACTGAGAGGAGGGTCCCACTGGCTGACTGTATAAAGGGAGGACTTTTATCTATGTTATGTCAAGGGCAGACACTGATATTTGCCTTGTTGTGTGTTAAAATATTTTCTAAGTTTCTGTCTATTCTTTATGCACATATGAGTAGGACATACAGTGCCTTGCGAAAGTATTCGGCCCCCTTGAACTTTGCGACCTTTTGCCACATTTCAGGCTTCAAACATAAAGATATAAAACTGTATTTTTTTGTGAAGAATCAACAACAAGTGGGACACAATCATGAAGTGGAACGACATTTATTGGATATTTCAAACTTTTTTAACAAATCAAAAACGTAAAAATCGGGCGTGCAAAATTATTCAGCCCCCTTAAGTTAATACTTTGTAGCGCCACCTTTTGCTGCGATTACAGCTGTAAGTCGCTTGGGGTATGTCTATCAGTTTTGCACATCGAGAGACTGACATTTTTTCCCATTCCTCCTTGCAAAACAGCTTGAGCTCAGTGAGGTTGGATGGAGAGAGAGCATTTGTGAACAGCAGTTTTCAGTTCTTTCCACAGATTCTCGATTGGATTCAGGTCTGGACTTTGACTTGGCCATTCTAACACCTGGATATGTTTATTTTTGAACCATTCCATTGTAGATTTTGCTTTATGTTTTGGATCATTGTCTTGTTGTAAAACAAATCTCCGTCCCAGTCTCAGGTCTTTTGCAGACTCCCTCAGGTTTTCTTCCAGAATGGTCCTGTATTTGGCTCCATCCATCTTCCCATCAATTTTAACCATCTTCCCTTTCCCTGCTGAAGAAAAGCAGGCCCAAACCATGATGCTGCCACCACCATGTTTGACAGTGGGGATGGTGTGTTCAGGGTGATGAGCTGTGTTGCTTTTACGCCAAACATAACGTTTTGCATTGTTGCCAAAAAGTTCAATTTTGGTTTCATCTGACCAGAGCACCTTTATTCCACATGTTTGGTGTGTCTCCCAGGTGGCTTGTGGCAAACTTTAAACGACACTTTTTATGGATATCTTTAAGAAATGGCTTTCTTCTTGCCACTCTTCCATAAAGGCCAGATTTGTGCAATATACGACTGATTGTTGTCCTATGGACAGAGTCTCCCACCTCAGCTGTAGATCTCTGCAGTTCATCCAGAGTGATCATGGGCCTCTTGGCTGCATCTCTGATCAGTCTTCTCCTTGTATGAGCTGAAAGTTTAGAGGGACGGCCAGGTCTTGGTAGATTTGCAGTGGTCTGATACTCCTTCCATTTCAATATTATCGCTTGCACAGTGCTCCTTGGGATGTTTAAAGCTTGGGAAATCTTTTTGTATCCAAATCCGGCTTTAAACTTCTTCACAACAGTATCTCGGACCTGCCTGGTGTGTTCCTTGTTCTTCATGATGCTCTCTGCGCTTTTAACGGACCTCTGAGACTATCACAGTGCAGGTGCATTTATACGGAGACTTGATTACACACAGGTGGATTGTATTTATCATCATTAGTCATTTAGGTCAACATTGGATCATTCAGAGATCCTCAATGAACTTCTGGAGAGAGTTTGCTGCACTGAAAGTAAAGGGGCTGAATAATTTTGCACGCCCAATTTTTCAGTTTTTGATCTGTTAAAAAGGTTTGAAATATCCAATAAATGTCATTCCACTTCATGATTGTGTCCCACTTGTTGTTGATTCTTCACAAAAAAATACAGTTTTATATCTTTATGTTTGAAGCCTGAAATGTGGCAAAGGGTCGCAAAGTTCAAGGGGGGCGAATACTTTCGCAAGGCACTGTATGTTGCTGTTGCTATGGGAAAGTATGTTCCCTATAAACTGTGAATAGCAGTTGGGTAATTGGACAATTGATGCCAAGACAGGATCCTGTTCATATGAATTATTTCATGGTCATCCCTTCACAGTTCTCCTCCTCATCACACTCTCTTTATCTTCTTCTCTCTAGTTATGCAGCTACACCACAGTGTTACTTCTCCTCTCCCAACCCTGATCACACTGTAGGCTACTAGATTACATTACCTGTCCGTTCTCTTCATCACAACACTAGATTGACTTGGATTAGGATAGAGTTTAATGTATTGATTCTATTAAAGGGGAAGTCTTTAGACAAATAGAATAGTGCTTCAATTCATTTGACAGTAATTTTTGTATTGACTATAGGAGTGGCATGTAAAACAGATACCAGACTGTTTTCTCAGTCTCTTTGTCCTGCTGTCCGTGTCCCTTTAAAGAGTTTCTGTTCCTGTTGTGTTGCTGGACCAGACCGAGTCCATCGTGGTGGAATGTGTTCTGGCCAATGTATTTTGTATGAATTCCGCTGACAATAGTTTTTACTTTAGTGCTGTTTCCCACAGATGCTCTGTCTCTCTCTCCCAGGTAGACTCCTACCAGCTGGTGTAGTGATAGATCCCAGTCAGACTGGGCTTTCACCAGTCTCCGGTTTCACGGCTAGGCCGGGGGGTATGGGAGCAAGTCTTCCCACAGTAGTAAAGTGTAGCTAAATATTCAGCTGTTAGAAATGTCATTATGATAATGACATACAGGAAGAGTGCTCTCCTTCTAGAGCTGTTCCAACTCTGGTCCACACTGTGTTCACATGTAAATAGCCTCCCTATTAATACACAGCTGGAATACACTGATGACAGCTAAATTACAAACTTCACATTCTTTTGGTTAGGCTATAAAGTATGCTAACACTGTTATTCTGGCCTGTATTTGCATGTATATAGGCTACATGTACACACTCACAACCAGCATACACTCTCCTGAACTGTATGGGTAGTTTGCAGATATGCAACAGAGTAAATAAAGGTGCTAAACTGTGCTTGTCTAATGAAGTGAATCAGTTAGTGATGTAACACAAGCACCAACACCTACCTGAGTGAGTGTGGAGAGCGAGTTCCCTGTGTGTTGCTGGGTGAGTTGGAGCCAGCAGTGAGACAGAGGTGGTGACCTCGCCTCCTCAACCCAGCGGTCTTTTCAGGATTAGGGTTAGCAGAGATAAGTCCTCAAGTAGCGATTTAGCATCGAAGCCAAGAGATGACCAAAACCCCATCCGCTGCACTGCTGTCCTCTGTACAGTCTGTTCTGGGTTTCAGAAAGGAAACAAATCGGGCTCGAGGTTAGCTTTCTCCAGCTGTCATTGGTTTAATTTCCACCGTCTCTCTCTCCACTCTTACTCTCTCCTTTTATTCTTGCTTCTCTCCCAGTTTGTAGTAGCTGATGTCGTCTCTTGGTGCCAGTGGAAAAGGCAGCGGTTGTGCAATAGCAACACTGTTTATCTCCACTTATAAAGGACTCCTGCTGTGTTTTTGTGCTCTCTGCCTGTTGTATTAATATAGGCTAGTTCATCATCTCCTCCTTCTGCTGTGGGTCATTTTCTTCTTCCTTCACTCCTCCTCTGGAAAGACTCTGTTGCTTCATGAGCTCTGTCTCTTGCTCGCTCTCTTTCTCTCTTGCTCTCGGTCGCTCTCTCTCTCGCTCTGTCTCTCTCACTCCCCTCCTCCCTTGGTGAGACTGCCTCTTTCCCCCTTCTTTGAAAACTGTGGAGACTGGGTTTCCATCCGAGGTAGTCTTACTTTGTGTGTTATGGAGGTGTCTTGACTAGTATTCCTCCAAGAGACACTAGCCTGTATGAATGTGTGTGTGTATACATTACATAATATTGTGTATTGAGTGAAAAAGCAAGCTGTTATACAAAGAAGCGGAACAGCCATACTCTAAAGAGTGAATAGACATTCAGATGTTGAAATCTATTTAAAAGTCATTTAGAACAGTAACATCCTCACCAACCACCACCCATGGCCAATCTCACTCACCTACAAGTCTCCTAAATTTTGGTTTGCTATTCAGACTAGACTCTAGGGAAGCAGTTATTTTATAGAACCTCGTCTCTGTTTCACATTATTCAAACGAGTCATTCCACACCCACAACCCCTTTTTCTCCTCATCAATCGAGTTTGTCAGAATAGAAGGGAGTGGTGTGTCTGAGTGATCAGAAACTGCATCCAGTTCACAGACGTATCGATAAACGGGTGTTCTTTTACTGGAGAATACACTTCACACTCCTGCAGAGTCACTGCATTTGATTTCAATAACTGTTTGACCGCACCCATTTTGATTTGAATGAAACTTTCCATACATATTTGCCCATGGTAGAAGTGGTCAGAAAGTGTCTTTTTTGGGGGGACCTGAATGCCAAAACATTCTAGCTCAAAGTTACCCATTGCTCAAAGTGAGTCATCAATGTCTTCATTCCTGGAAAAGATAAACAGTTGAGTTTTAAATCATTTAAAAGCTTACAAAAAGGGTTGTCAATATATTTGATCATTTCTTCGGCTGAGACACAACATGCTCTTGAATACAGGGTGGGTGTCATTTCAATCATAGAAATATAATTCATAGAATGTGCCTATCCCTTCAGACCCCTGCAATTAAGCTGATACACCATTGACATTTTAAATGTAATTAAAATGTTTACTTCCAATTAATACCATAAAGATGGCTGCTGGTCCACCCACCATTGAATGTCAACTTAAATGGGAATGTCTATTCTATGCTCTATATTTCTTTGATTTCAATAGGTTTCCTATGGAAGGTTGACAGTGTTATTTAAACAAACTGATATTCCCATTCAAGTCAACATTCTCTGATGTGTGGACCTCCAACCATTTTAAAAGTTGACATTTTTATTTTAGTCACATTTTAGTAAATGTATCAGCCCAAACATGACAACCACCCTGTATTCAAGAAAATGCTGTGTCTCAACCGATGGCAGGCACAACACACAAAAACCTCAGATGAGGAAAAATAGGGTCTACGCTACAACATACGGGAAAATTAGTTTTTGCTGTTGAGTTTACACGTTTTTAGATGATTGACATCAAAGGTAAGAAATGTTTTGGGAAAAATAATCAAATAGTTTGACAACCCTTTTTGTAAGCTTTTAAATTATTTAAAACTCAACTGTTTATCTTTTCCAGTGATTTTAAGACATTGATTATTTCTCATGTTATGGTGGGGTATGCAAAATAAGTCCATTTGAGCACCTATATCGCCTAAATGTTTTGGCATTCAGGTTTCAAAAAGCAGTGGTCTAAAGTACTTAAGTAAAAATACTTTAAAGTACTACTTAAGTAGTTTTTAAAATTTTACTTCACTACATTCCTAAAGAAAATTATGTACTTTTTAATCTTTACATTTTCCCTGACACCCAAAAGTACTCCTTACATTTTGACCGCTTAGCAGGACAGGTCATGAAAATTGTCCAATTCACGCACTAATCAAGAGACCATCCCTGGTCATCCCTACTGCCTCTTATCTGGTGGACTCACGAAACACAAATGCTTAGTTTGTAAATGAGTGTTGGAGCATGTCCCTGGCTATCCGTAAATTTAAAAATAAAAATAAAATAACATAATTGTGCCGTCTGGTTTGCTTAATATAAGGAATTTAAAATTATTTTTACTTTTGATACTTAAGTATATTTTAGCAATTGCATTTCCTTTTGATACTTAGGTATATTTAAAACCAAATACTTTTACTCAAGTAGTATTTTACTTGAGTCATTTTCTATTAAGGTATCTTTACTTTTACTCAAGTATGACAATTTGGGTACTTTTTCCACCACTGCCAAAAAGTCACTTTCTGACCACTTCTATCATGGGCAAATATGTATTGTAAGTTTTGTTCAAATCAAAAGGGGTGTGGTCAAACAGGCATTCAAATCAAATGGAACGACCCCTCTCTGCTCAAGTGTGATTAACATCTAGTGATAGCGAGTAGTGTCAAAGCCTTATTTGGCCAGTTGAGTGTGACCTTGTTTGATCACACGTCATGCACACACACACACACATCGATCATAGACAGAATCTGTTACACAATGGTAGCTATTGATCAATGATGATCCTCTTTTGTCATTTCTCCATGACACAATCATTTTAAAATTCCTCCTATCAGCAGCATTAGCTACTTTTCTGATGTCATGTACACTTTTCTGTTTTGTGAGTCTTAATGAGGAATGCAGAATATTTTGGCTCTGAGCATTTTGCCCTACTCTGTAAATGCTAGGCCTCCTAGGGGTTTGACCTCTAGCATATCTGTGCAATATGTTTGTCTCTCTCACACCTGTATTTCTGGGCTCTCTCAGCTGCCGCCCTACCACCATCTCCAAGTTCTTTGGGGACCAGAAGCCAGACTGTGCGGGGGCCTGTGACTACTGTCGTGACCCCAAGGCTGTGCGGGCCCAGCTGGAGAAGGGGGCTACTTTGTGCACCAAGACTGGAGCAGCTCGGAGCACACAGCCCAGGGGCCCGTTTGGGTTTGACCGTGATCTCTACGCCAGGGGGAGGAAGGGCTACGGCTTTGAGAGGTCAGAAATGCAACGGTCTAGTAGCCTGGAGGCCAGTCTAACTCTGTTGGTTAAAGTAGAAACAGACTGGCATCCAGGCTAACATTTGTTGTAGTTTTTAGTTGCTAACAGGCAAGAGCCTGTAAGTAAGCATTTCACTGTAAGAATACCTGTTGTATTCGGCGCATGTGACAAATACACTTTGATTTGAGATGGGGGGGGGGGGGGGGATCTTTCCTTCTGACTCGCTAGTCATGTTTTGGTTGCACTATTTGGTTGGGTTAGAATTATTTTCAAATGTACTGTTGACTTTAAAATGTGTTTTCTAGCTGTCACTCATAGACAGTACAGTAGGAATGCTGAGGTCTGTGGTGAAGTCATCTCCTCAGGCATGATGAGGAGGGCTGGGAGAGTGGAGGTGATGATGATGATGGCTCTGAGCATCGGAGGAAAGAGTTTGGAGATCTCTTCAAGAAACAAATGAACCTGTGCAAGGTGAAACCTCGCATTCATGTACAGTGTACATGCTGTACATGGACAGCCCTGCTGTCATACTGTTATACTCAACATCTGACTCATAAGCGTTCCATTGCTTCAGTAAACAAACCTTCATACACTGTAGCAGCTTCCTCTCTCTCCACATCTGTGTTCCAGCTGTGGCCAGCCAGTCAGCCAGGCAAGGAGGCTATGGGGCCCCTGTAAAGGCACCATGTGGTAAATCTATCCCAAATGTGGGGTAAAATCAGCACAACAGGGCTATTCAAATCCATACTATTAATCCTGACAAACAAAAGACGTGTTGAGTTGAGCCATTATTTTGAGACTGTTGGTTTGAGATGCTGCCAGCAACAGCATGGGGCTTGGAACACTGAAGCACTAGAAACTAGGTGAGAGAGGCAGCGGTCTAGTGCTGGAGTGAGGAATTTGAGGGGCCCTCTGTAGGTTCTCTGCTCTAACTGACAATAGAAGTGTGAGGGGGGTGTCTTATTTCCCTTTGTTTACTTCTCTCTCTTTCCTCTGTAGGTGTCTGAGGGACACAAAGATTCCTTTATCCCCCCAGGTGGGTTCTCTACTGTTGTAATATCAGTGTAGACAAGCAAAGTGACTGGCTAATAATACTGTTATGTGACTGAATGGGTTTGGATATTGTGTTCAACTGTGTCTGCAGATGATAACTGCCCACTCAGAGAGGCCAGCAGCCAGAAAATCCCCAGGCTCACTGTCAAGGTACAGCTCTAGTATGGAAACGTCTCACACACACGCATGCTCACATGCATGCTCACCTACGTGCAAAGCAATATGCACACTCACATGTTTTTGATGTTTAATGCACATGTCCTTGTGTATTCAGTGTCTCCACCATCATGAGCTCGTTAGAAACTATTTATTCATCCATAATTAAATTCTGCTGTAAATCATTCACCTAACAAGATGCTGGCTTATCCCGGGTCCCACACTCAATTTGTGAGGAAATGCACAGAGCACTGAACATCTATGTTTGCAGATGGAGGGAACAGAAAGGGGATCGTACTACCACTGTGGTTCATACATGTATTACAAGAATAGCCATTTTCAAGGAAAAACTTAGCCCCATTTGTATATTTTTTAGCTCGTGTCTGACTGATTGTATGTCATGATTTAAAAAAAGTTTAAATAAATGTATGTATAGTGTTGAGTTTATTCTGGAGCTGCTACTGACCAGTTCTCCCTTGTAAAGACATGCTTTAAATCTCAATGACACTTTCCTTTTAAATAGAGGATGAAATCAAATGAATACTTCTTCACTTGCCTTTAAAAAAAATATATAGTTTTGAGGAGTGTGTGCCAAATGTGTCATTGTGTGCATCAATTCTAGGCCCGGGAGCACTGTGTGGCCCTGTTACAGGAGGCTCTGAACAACCACCAGGTGGCAGCAGTACACACACACAGGTACCAGTCACTACTAACCACATGCACCTAGAATGCCAAGTCACTGATGCCACTGGGACAGCTGAACTGATACTTGGATTTCTTTCTTTGCCTCCCCCCCCCCCCCCCCCCCCCCCCCCCCCCCCGCACCTCACCCAGATCTGACACACTCTCCTTGACAGGGGATATTGAACATGAGGTCTTCAAGATCACCAATTCTTCCAACCTGTACAAAGCAGCTGTCCTGAAGAGAGTAAGTAGCTCCTGACTACTGTCTGGTTTATTGTACAACACTAAAGTCACTTAATGTATCGAGTCCTATGGAAGTTATTCTTTTGAAGTTATTCTTTCACTCATCTAACTTATCTTTTGTTCCTAAAGGCATCAGAGATGAAGAAGGGAGGGGTTGCCTCTGCAGGAGGAGGAGGACAAGGAGAAGGGGAATTCACAGAGATAAAGGCTGAATCCAAAGACGAAGCAGCCTCCTCCTCTTCCTCCTTGACTGAGGAGCAGCAGGGCTTCACGCCTGCCTCACAGATCTACTCAGTAAGGCCCAACACCACAGCACACAGAGGACTCTGCTTTTACTTCGCCTTAGAAAATACTGTAGTGCTCCTTTATAAGCAGCAATAATGACTAAATATGTATCTGCTGGCTAATGCATTGAGACTGCCTCAGCCCATTTAGTAACAGGATGCGGTCAGTGTTATTGTGAGTCAGCCTCATACTGGGTTCTATTAGTAACTAAGCATCCTTCCTTCTGTGTCTCCTTCTCTCCACCAGCTAAAGCGGAAGAGAATAGGAGCAGGTCTGAGGGGCTCCCCCAACCCCTTCCAGACTGCCAGTGAGCTGCTGAGGGCCTCTAACAGTGAGCTGCTGAGGGCCTCTAACTGTGAGGGCTCCACTACAGGTCCAGGGGCAAACAGGGGGGACAGGGAGCGGGGGCCCTGACTGCCTGGCTGGGTCTGGAGAGTCAGCCGGTGAGGAGGAGAGGGTGAAGAGGAAGGAGACAAAGACTGGAGATACAGCACCAACCATCAGCTCCTCCATCAGAGCTAAAGCCAGTGCAGTCTCTGCCTTCCTGAACAGTCCCACCAAGACAGGAGGCAAGGCCCTGAGCAAGAAGCAGAAGCTAGCGGAGGCTGCTAAGAACTCCTGCAACATTACCCAATACTTTGGGAAGAAACCAATTGAAAAGAGTCTAGAGGTGGGGATAAGAACCAATGATGTGTCTCTCAGGCCTTTTCAATACCACCCCAGTCACTCCCCTGCTACATGTCTCCATGGATACCATCCCTATGGACACTAGTCCCATGGAAATCATCCCCACGGAAACCATCCCCATTGAAACTATCCCTATGGACACCATCCCCACAGAAATCAACAACTTGGATAATGATGAGGAGGAGGTTAAAGAGGAAGCTAAACTGGACTCTATCACAGTGTAAGATGTCCCTCGGAAGTTGTAGATAGTCTTTGACTGGTTTATTCTGTTTTGCGCCTCTCTCTCTCTAAACTCCTTTGTCTTATTCACAGGCAAAATGCACATGAAAACAAGGCTAAATCATTGCTAAAACAAAGGGTATGGAGATCAATATTATATTGCCACAACAGTCTTATTGTGTCGTCCATGTTTTTTAACAGTAATGTAATGATGACATCATTGTTAACATCTACTACCACATGTTCTCTCTGTGTGTGTGTGTGTCAGCTATGTGAGGACAGTGAAGAGAGGGAGCCCCCCCCCCCCCAGCCAAACGTAGCTGCCCCCTACAGGACAGCAGGAAGAAGGTGACCTTTAACCCCAAAGTCCAGGAGACTGTACTGGAGCCAGGGAGCCCAAGCAAAGCCCCCAAGCCTGTGTCTCTGAAGGAGGTGGCTGACATCGTGGTGCGCTGTCTAGACCCTTTCTATACCAGGGCAAGTTTGCCACCAAGTTGAGGGAGAGAGGGAAGGGGCATAAGCTGTGATTATGATATTTAGTTCTTCATTTGTCACTTTTTCAAATTGTAGTATTCCAAATGTGAAATCTTCCTTGTTGTAGGAGCTATTCAAGTAATTTGCCTGCTACTTGTCTCATCTACTAGCAGAGGGGAGGAGTAGGGGAAGAGGTCAAGGTGAGGAAGACAAACATTGTGTGTGCGCACTAGCGCAAGCAGCCTTTTCTAATAATGAACTATATTTGTGTCCACAGTGAAAATGCAGGCCAGGAATCTGATATAGAAGTTCTTCAGCGGTGTGAAGCGCTGTGAGAGTGAAGCAGACTGGAAGCACCTGAAGGGACCACACAGCACTGAGACCGCTGAACACAGAGGGATGGGAGGAGGCGGGACTATGAACAGAAAGGTGGAGGAAGATAACAACCTGGGGGTCTGATCCCTTCATCCACTCTCTCTCTCTCCAACTGATTCCCTCCCTCACATCTCTCCCAGGCCAAGATACTGAGCTGTTTCAGAGATGATATGCTGCTATGCTGTGTCAACTCCAGGCTCGTGCTGTCGTGGCTTGGAGAGCCGCTGTAGTGGCTGCTATTAAACATGTACTGTATACAGCACGTCTGCTGGTGCTGCTATGGAATAAGTAGTCATCCATGCTCAACGCCGAACAGAGGTGGCTCTTTGTTTGATGTTAGCACCATGTGACTAGGACATGGATGCTATGGCTATACCAGGCCAAACCCTGCTGCTACCTGGTCTGTCATTCTGCCTGACTAAAGAGGACAGCCAGCTGGATGTGTAACAACCACACTCTATCCTTGATTGATTTAGGAGATGTAATTTCATCTATTTTTTGTTGTTAGTTTGTTATTAGTTGTTTTCATGAGATTCTCAATGAGAACTTTTGTTTATCCTGAGGAATCCTCCAAAATATGAATTAGTTTTTTCTCTTGCCCATATGGTACAAAGTTATCTTGTCTAAAAAGATCAGAGCTGGCCACGTCTGCCTGTGCTGGTTGGTGACTGGGTGGGTGCCTTTTCAAACAGTCAGTCATTTCAAACATGATGGAATCCAAAGAGCACTTGATGCACCAATGGGGAAAAACTCCCAGCCATCACAGAAATGTATCCAAAAAAAACAGCCTTCACACACTATTGCTCCATGTGAGACCTGTTTACAATAAAATCTCTAACACTGAATGTCTAGTGGCTGGTACTAAATGGCTCATGGGCTGTATACAATTAGATTAAGTGGAAAGACTGTTTTATGGAGCAGCATCTTCCCCTGTATAGGGAATGGGGTTGGGGATCGTTGCAGAATGGATCTGGGGAGATATCGATGCAAAGCACGAGTGAGTGGGGACTTGTAACAACAGCTGGAGGCCTACGTAAATCACAATGGCGGGGGGAATTATGAGTGGCATTTGCCAGTGTCACACATTTGCCTGTGTCACACGTCTCAATATTGTACAATTATTTCCTACGTTATTCTCTATTTTTATTGTAGGCCGAACGTGCTGTCGTTGCGTATAGGGACTTGGTTACAGTGTTCATTTTGTGCGTGCATTTGTCGGCCTTGAGATATTAATTTAGTGTCAGGTGCGGTAAATTGATGCATCTGTCACATTCGAATGGTTCATTGCAGAATGTTGGGGGCAGGTGCGCCCGCGGCTTTCTTAGTGAAATGGGTTACGGTTTGGGAGGCTGCGCTGTTCGAGATTTCTTGATCATACGAGCCATGCTTCCGGGCGAGCGGTCAGAGACGTTACAGAGCGCACGGTGAACAGCCACAACGATAGACCGAGCATCGATGCTTCGTGCAGTCAGGATGGAGGAGTTTGTTACGGAGGAAGATGAGCCATGGTACGACCAACGGGATTTGGAGCAGGGTGAGTAGACTGACACACCATTGTTGTTACTTTGTGGCGGTTGTGGTTATATTTGTTGCAGGTTTTGTTTAGCCTTGTATGCGAATCATTCCGATACAATAAAAACATTCCCAGCAAAAAGCAGCTGATGCTGGGTACCGACCTCATCGCTCATTTAATGCAACAACCTGAAGATGTATCAAAGGATGCTAATTGACACCTCAAGAAAAGAAGACAATATTATTGACATTGTTCATTTGAAGAATATATGACATGTTCTGCAATTTTAGCTCGATATACAAGCGTGCGTGTCTGGAACGGACTACTGTCTTCATTGTCGATATTATCCTTGATATGATCAAACTGAAATTTTCTGATTGCGCTCATGCACTTTAAAGACAGACCCCATCACCCCAAGTCCCATACATTTGAGAATGAGGCGTGGGATCCATCGAAATTCTGCTGCAGGTTTCACCTGTCAGACCATGTTACACTCTGTTATTCTCTCGTGTGTGTGTGTTTGTGTGTGTGTGTTGCTCTCTGACACACACAGGCCTACTTCCATTTCTCTCATTTCCTCCTCTGTGTATAGTCACTGCTCTAGACTTCCCCTTTATCCATTATCGAGCTCTTTGCCAATTATTCTGATCTTGTCAGTGACGTGCAGTGTTCTCAGAATAACCCTGCTGTCTGTCTGACTTCACCCTCCATCTCTCACATCATATATGATGAATGGCCACGTGCCAACCCTCTGTCCTTGGTTATTTTCCTCAAGTCACCAAAATGCTGAGTTGTGGTTCTCTCTTGCATGGGGATGTGCTGGTGAGGTATTAGGTGATGGAGCCTGACATCAGGCTGACAGACTGAGAGATGATTTAAAACAAGTGGGATATTCAGGGAGACAATTGGTTGACATTCGCAGGATTCTGTGGAATTTTGAACAAAGATCCTGTGCAATTGCAATCTCTGAGTGAGGAAAATGTCAGTTCTGTTTTTTAAAGTTTTTTTTTTATTACTGTCTAGACTGAAGACACAGGACATTTACTAACCTCATGTCTGTGCTCTGATAAATCATAGGGATCAACAATGGAGATGCTCCCAAATAATCTGTTTGGAGATGCTTGTTGAAAAGGCACATAATACACACAAACTTTTCCATTCACCCAGGGCTTAGTCTGATAATACATCCCTCCTATAGAGTAACACACCCCTTTTTGTATCTCTTCCTCAACTGTTTGATTTAGTTAACTCAGTTGAACCCCAATCGTCTGTCTCTTCCTCCACTAATGGCTAGATAGACATAGATGAGGGCCTGTGTAGTCTCTGCTCTCACTCCCTGTGTATTGATCTGGCAGAGCAGTGTCTCCCACCTCTGGTCTTATCCCCATATTTCGAAACAGAACGGGAAAGAAGCTATTGTTTTAGCATTTTAAATGTCCCCACCAGTTATGATATAGGTCAAAGCTGTATTTTCCTAGCAATCAGTCATTGTAAAGGGTAAGGTTGGTATATTAGGATAGTAGGCGGTGTGAGTTCCAGATGCTGGGATGAGGTACAGTATTTGTCCTCCCCCAGCCCTCGTCCTCCACATCACCCCATTGACTGATGACCCAGAGAATAAAAGTAGCTTTGCGTCTCATCAGTGTTTCCCTGGTCAGGGTTTGGGAACCAGGTGGGTCCTGCTGTTCTGCAGCCAGCAGCAGGCTCGATCTCATCTCACAGCGTTTTCCAAAATGGAGAGTCGGAGCATTAAGCCCAGCTGGATGATCTGTTTAGGGGGGCCTCAGACATGGCCTCTCAGGCTGGGATCAGAGATTTCAGCCTGGGGGTTAGAGGGATTTGAGGCGACACGGCATGTAAAATTGTAATAGTACAGTTTTAGCATGCTGTTCCAACCTAGGGAACAGCATGCTAAAACAGCCAGCAGCATACCACCCTGCATACCACTGCTGGCTTGCTTCTGAAGCTAAGCAAGGTTGGTCCTGGTCAGTTCCTGGATGGGAGACCAGATGCTGCTGGAAGTGGTGTGGGAGGGCCAGTAGGAGGCACTCTTTCCTCTGCTCTAAAAAAATATCCCAATTCCCCAGGGCAGTGACACTGCCCTGTGTAGGGTGCCGTCTTTCGGATGGGACGTTAAACGGGTGTCCTGACTCTCTGAGGTCATTAAAGATCCCATGGAACTTATCGTAAGAGTAGGGGTGTTAACCCCGGTGTCCTAGCTAAATTCCCAATCTGGCCCTCAAACCATCACGGTCACCTAATAATCCCCAGTTTAAATTGGCTCATTCATCCCCCTCCTCTCCCCTGTAACTATTCCCCAGGTCGTTGCTGCAAATAAGAACGTGTTCTTAGTTAACTTACCTGGTAAAATAACGGATAAATAAAAAATAAAAAGGGGTCATATTGTATTTGCTATGGACTATTTCCACTCACTTTCACACAGAGTGAATATGTGATTATTATGGAAGTGATCTGTATTCAGGTCTGCTCACCTATTGCACTCAGTGGTCATAATCATCAGCTCAACATGTGTATCCTGTCTGTCCAGGTGGTAGGGTATGATGTCATAGGTGTAGCAGCTGGTGCAGTGTGGTTGTGATGTGCTTCCATGATGCTATATAAGTTATACACATCTGAGGGCATAAGGATGATGCATAGCCACACGTGCACTGCAGCCTTCTGCACATGAGCTGTGTGTGTGCCAAGGTTGCCATGGGGAGATGTCAGTTTCAAAGTGTCATTGCTTTGTCCTGTTACAATTCTTATGTTATTCACTTGTATTCAATGAAGTGGGTACATGATTTCTCTTATTTACCGGGATATCTCTTGCCCTCTCAGAAAACTCTGATTCTTATCTGTTTGCCAGCACAAACAACCATTGTGTGGCAGCGTTTTGATTAAGGCACAACCATAAGATTACATAACTTTTAAGCTTAAGACAATGTGTACCAGGCACTTTTGTGTTGGTCACGTAGCGTCTGTGTTGTAGTGATTTATTTGGAATGCTCGCTCTATTGTCTCACACACAAGAGCTGGTACTGTTTATAATACAGACCCTTATCACTCTTCTAGTTCTCTCTAATGGTCTGTCCATTGTGTTAAAACAGGAAGATATGGTAGCCTACAGATGAGCTAATTACATTTTTAGCTACAGTACCAGTCAAAAGTTTGGAGACACCTACTCATTCAAGGGTTTTTCTTTATTTTTTACTATTTTCTACATTATAGAATAATAGTGAAGACATCAACTATGAAATAACAAATATGGAATCATGTAGTGACCAAAAGTGTTAAACAAATCAAAATATATTTGAGATTCTTCAAAGTAGCCACCCTTTGCCTTGACCGCTTTGCACACATGGCATTCTCTCAACCAGCTTCACCTGGAATGCTTTTCCAACAGTCTTGAAGGAGTTCCCACATATGCTGAGCACTTGTTGGCTGCTTTTCCTGTTGTTGGCTGCGGTCCAACTCATCCCAAACCATCTCAATTGGGTTGAGGTCAGGTAATTGTGGAGGCCAGGTCATATGATGCAGAACTCCATCACTCTCCTTCTTGGTCAAATAGCCCTTACACAGCCTGAATGTGTGTTTTGGATCATTGTCCTGTTGAAAAACAAATGATAGTCCCACTAAGTGCAAACCAGATGGGATGGCGTATCGCTGTAGTCATGCTGGTTAAGTGTGCTTTGAATTCTAAATAAATCACTGACCGTGTCACCAGCAAAGCACCATTACCACTCCTTCATGCTTCATGGTGGGAACCACACATGAGGAGATCATCCGTTCACCTACTCTGCGTCACACAAAGACACAGCGGTTGGAATCAAAAATCTAAAATTTGGACTCATCAGACCAAAGGACAGATTTTCACCGGTCTACTGTCCATTTCTTTTGTTTCTTGGCCCAAGCAACCCTCTTCTTCTTATTGGTGTCCTTTAGTAGTAGTTTCTTTGTAGCAATTTGACCATGAAGGCCTGATTCATGCAGTCTCATCTGAACAGTTGTTGAGATGTGTCTGTTACTTGAACTCTGAAGCATTTATTTGGGCTGCAATCTGGTGTGCAGTTAACTCTAATGAATTTATCCTTTGCAGCAGAGGTAACTCTGGGTCTTCCTTTCCTGTGGCAGTCCTCATGAGAGCCAGTTTCATCATATCGCTTGATGCTTTTTTTGACTGCACTTGAAGAAACTTTCAAACTTCTTAATTTTCTTTATTTATTGACCTTCATGCCTTAAATTAATGATGGACTATCATTTCTCTTTGCTTATTTGAGCTGTTCTTGCCATAATACGGACTTGGTCTTTTACCAAATAAGGATATCTTATGTATACCACCCCTACCTTGTCACAACACAACTGATTGGCTCAAACACATTAAGAAGGAAAGAAATTCCACAAATTAACTTTTAACAAGGGACACCTGTTAATTGAAATTCATTCCAGGTGACTACCTCATGAAGCTGGCTGAGGGAATGCCAATAGTGCAAAGCTGTCATCAAGGGTGGTTACAATAAAGAATCTCAAATATAAAATATATTTTGATTTAACACTTTTTTGGGGGATATTACATGATTCCAAATGTGTTATTTCATAGTTTTGATGTCTTCACTATTATTCTACAATGTAGAAAATTGTAAAAATAAAGAAAAACCCTTGAATGAGTAGGCGTCCAAACTTTTGACTGGTACTGTACACGTGTTGAAGACGGGCCTCTTGTCCTCTGCCTCTGTCCCTTTTGAATGGTTAACTCCTGTTGCCATTCATTGTATTATCTCTGATGCACACACACATGCGCGCACACACACAGCTACTGCTCCAGACAGCCATACTATAATTCAACTCATGTTCCTTAGATGTGTACTGTGCAGCAGCATGGTGTTCCCCACTGTTGTGTTCCTGTTAGTGCTGACACCATGCACTGTGCTGATTTTTAAATGCTGCATTCATGTTCTGTAATGGAGGTCAATTGTTCTCAGTTTAACACCCCCTCTCCTCCTCCCACTGTACTGTCATGGGCTCTGAGTAGTGGGGCAGGCATGTTGGAGCCAGGAGCCAGCACAGCTACCCTTTCATTCTTACTCTCAGTCCAAGTAGGCCTCGTCACTGCAGCACCCGATGAATAATGGATCCATCAAGCTGCTGGTGGAAACCAAGTGACTCGCTGCCCTTATCCCTCCCAGGTCTAAAATGGGATCATGTTTGTATGTGTGTTTATTTGTGGAAATGTCTGTCAAAGCAGATTGAGAGCAAAGATGTGCTGGAGTTGATTGGTTTCTGGGGAAAATGTTAAACAATGTTGTTGTGACAATAAAGATGTATGTGTACCAATTGGTGCAGCTAAAACCTTTACGCTTGTATGTACAGACTGTACAGCCGCTCTTCTTTTTGGAGTGGGGTAATAAGAACTAAGAGGGATATTTCTGTCATTCTGACCAGGAGTAATGGTGAACGAGCTCTGAGATGACCTGTATTGGTGTTTTGCCCTGTGTATTGGTGTTTTGCCCTGTGTATTGGTGTTTTGCCCTGTGTATTGGTGTTTTGCCCTGTGTATTAGTGTTTTGCCCTGTGTATTGGTGTTTTGCCCTGTGTATTGGTGTTTTGCCCTGTGTATTGGTGTTTTGCCCTGTGTATTGGTGTTTTGCCCTGTGTATTGGTGTTTTGCCCTGTGTATTGGTGTTTTGCCCTGTGTATTAGTGTTTTGCCCTGTGTATTGGTGTTTTGCCCTGTGTATTGGTGTTTTGCCCTGTGTATTGGTGTTTTGCCCTGTGTATTGGTGTTTTGCCCTGTGTATTGGTGTTTTGCTCTGTGTAATCCAGACAGAGCCTGTGCTAACTAGGTTTTCTCCCTTATCCTCCTCCTTTCCCCTGCAGTCAGACTCCATTTTCTTGAGCTCATCTTGGCAGAGATCACAGAAGCTGGTCTTAATCAGAGAAGATGGAGGATTATTTTTTTCTTTACTCCAGCAGGGGGAATTGAATGAGGGGATTTTCTCTATTGCTCGTTCTGATTTAATTTGAAATGAGGGGGCGAAGTCTTAAATTCATCACTTTAAGGAAAGCCAGAAAGCATTGCATTAATGGAGTTAAAACATTCCATAATGATCCAACGCAACACTTTAACTGAGCTGGGCTAATGCAGCAACTGACAATATTACTGGTGGATGAAATGTGAATGAAAGAGTTAAAATAGTTTTTCTGTATCCAGACCAGTACTCTCTCGACCTCTTCTCTGTCCCCTCACAGATCTGCACCTGGCAGCTGAGCTGGGGAAGACCCTGTTGGAGCGCAACAAGGAGCTGGAGGACTCCTTACAACAGATGTACATCAACAATGAGGAACAGGTGCAGGAGATCGAGGTATAGCATCATTACCACTTTCACTAACTGTGTGTGAGTGTGTGTACATGTCATGAATGATCCTGCAAAGTGCCCTGCCCTACCTCTTCAAACCGTATCTTAATTAATCCTCCTCATCACCTTGACCCCCCCCTCCACCCCCCCAATTTAAACTGAACCAGCACTTGGCCTCTCCCCCCTTTCTAGCTCTGACTCTACTGATAGCTACTTTATTGAGGAAACATTTACTTTCTATGCCTTATTGTGGTTGTCCCACCTAGCTATCTGAAGATGAATGTACTAACTGTAAGTTGCTCTGAATAATAGCGTCTGCTAAATGACTGAAATGTAAAAATACAATTAAATGTTGAATTGCTGAGAGGCCATATTGTCAAGCATGGCACCGGACTGGTGTGTTAGCTGGAGTGTTTGGGTTTTAAACTACTGACAGTGCACTTCATGATCCTGCAAAGTGTCTCTTCTCTCTAGGCTAGCACAATTACATTCTCCTTGACGCGCCATCAAGCCAATTAAACCCTGCAGAGCTCTGATAGGAGTGGAGCAGAGTGCAGCTGCATGAGAGAGGGATAGCGAGCGAGTGTGTGTTTCCTTAGTGTGGGAGAGGGGAACCCACTGACTCTGAGCTAGATCTGCCACCTCATTAGACAACAAAGACTGGCCTCCTTATTAGGCAACAACAAAGCTGCCTGCTAATGGCCGACTCAACCAATCACACACTTTAATCTGCTGGAGAAGAAGAATAAAGTTGATCCACACTTGTTTGTAGACAGGAATTAGGAAACTGTGATGCTATTTTGCTTAACCATCATGGAATACTGTCATATCTATGTGACTGATTAAAATTTTTTTTTTTACAGCAGTCTCTTGCATTGGGCGTGTCTCAGTAGTCTAAAACAGCTTCATCTCCTCCTCTCCATCTGCACTGATGCAACCTATAGATGTCCAGTTATTTTATATCTGTTTTAGACTCTTTAGATTGTCTCCCTGTAAGGTCCATGTCTATCCATGTCTAAGGTTCACATGTCTATTCCCCCTGCAGTACCTGTCCAAGCAGCTGGAGATGCTGAGGGAGATGAACGAGCAGCATGCCAAGGTCTACGAGCAGCTAGACGTGACGGCCAGAGAGCTGGAGATCACCAATGAGAAACTGGTTATAGAGAGCAAGGCCTCGCAGCAGAAGATAGACAGGTGAGGGTTAATACTCTCCCGAGTTGTTCTTACTGCTATGATCTACAATATGAGCATTCACTCTATGTAAGACTACCATGACCTCTTTCTTCATGGTGTTTATACCAAGGATTTGTAAGAAATATTTGGTTTAAGTGTTAACAAGCTTAGTTCTTGAATGGTTCCTACTGTTCATAGTAAATGAATGCGTCTCACCTTTGTTTTTGTAACACAGGCTCAGTATAGTCACGGTACAGTATTGTACATTATGTTGTGATGTAAATAAGATTTAGTCCACTTTCGTGTGTGTGCGTGCGCTTACAGGTTGACGGGTACCATGGAGACACTGCAGGCTCAGGTGGATACCATGACAGCTCGTGTGGAGGAACTACGTACACTAGAGGAGCTGAGGAACCACAGAGAGGAGCGGGAGCGACGCAAGACTGTCCACTCCTTCCCCTGCCTTAAAGAACTCTGCACTGCACCAAAGTACAGTAAAGAGCAATGCTCTATGTAGTCTCTCTCTCAAAAGTCCAAAGTACTGTATGTGAAAAAATGCTGAGTACATTTGACAAATGACCTGAATGTATGGTGTTCAGATTACATAAGAATGCAATCTCTCTGCTGTATCCTTGTGCTCCTCTGTGTGGTGTATTGCTCTACAGGTATGAGGATGGCTTCCTGGTGGCCAACCCCGGCAGTGTGGACCTGGTGTCTGAGCGTGAGCGCCGGCCGCTGGACGAGGAGAACGAGCGTCTAAAAGGTGTGGTCTCCTCCCTGAGGTCCGCCATGGTGGCAGAACGGGGCCGGAGGGAGGGGGCAGAGAGGGAGTGCACAGCTGTGCTGCAGGAGTTTGAGCTTATGGAACAACGCCTCCTGGGGGCTGAGGGCTGCCAGCTGCGAGTGCAGGAGCTGGAGGCAGAGCTACAGGAGATGCAGCAGCTGAGGAGGTCCCGGGTCTGTCTGTTGGATGAGGGTCTGGAGCAGACCCTGCTCAACAATGCCCCTGAGACCGACACACCCGAGGAGGGACCGGGGCAGAAGGAGGGAGGGGAGGGGACGGGGGAGTCCGGGGGGACAGGAGGAGGGGGGCAGCAGGGAGGCCCCGTGAGGAAGAGCTGCAGCGACACGGCGCTCAACGCCATCTCGGCCTGCGACGCCTCTGGCAGGCGACAGGGCAGCTACGCAATCCACGCCAACGGTGTGCGCAAGCGGGGCATGTCCATCCTGAGGGAAGTGGACGAGCAGTACCACGCCCTGCTGGAGAAATACGAGGAGCTGCTGGGGAAGTGCCGGCGCCACGAGGAGGGCATGTGCCACGCGGGGGTGCAGACGTCACGCCCTGTCTCCAGAGACCCCTCCATGAAGGACTACAGCATGGCCACCCCCGGCCCCTCAGCCATGGCTGCTGCACCCCCCACCCCGCCCCAGACCCCCTCCACCCCAGAGGCCCTGGAGGGCATCAGCCGGCAGGTAGACCAGGTGGACAAGAGGCTGGGCCAGAACACCCCAGAGTACAAGGCCCTGTTCAAAGAGATCTTCTCCCGCCTGCAGAAGACCAAGAGTGAAGTAAACTCCACCAAGGGAGTCCCCAAGGGTAGGAAGTCCCCACGGGTTGGAAGTCCTAAGGGAAGAAAGTCCAAAGACAAATGAGCTGCTTTCGTGATACTAGTGAACATGACCTCTCCTGATACTACTGAACATGCACTGAAAACAATGGGTACAAAAGCCACAGATTTTCTTTCAGAATTAGTTTCTCTTTGTTTGACTGTGTTTGTTCAAAGTGGTCACTTGATGACAGGTTACCTGTACTTCTGCACTGGGGAAATGATACAATCTACTGTGGATGATCCCCTCAGCTGTTTTATCCATCTCTCTGGATACAGCCACGGTTTATCCATCTCTCTGGACACTGCCACGTTTTATCCATCTCTGGATACTGCCACGTTTTATCCATCTCTCTGGACACTGCCACGTTTTATCCATCTCTCTGGACACTGCCACGTTTTATCCATCTCTCTGGACACTGCCACGTTTTATCCATCTCTCTGGACACTGACACGTTTTATCCATCTCTCTGGACACTGACACGTTTTATCCATCTCTCTGGACACTGACACGTTTTATCCATCTCTCTGGACACTGACACGTTTTATCCATCTCTCTGGACACTGACACGTTTTATCCATCTCTCTGGACACTGACACGTTTTATCCATCTCTCTGGACACTGACACGTTTTATCCATCTCTCTGGATACTGACACGTTTTATCCATCTCTCTGGACACTGACACGTTTCACCCATCCCAATATGAATGAATTGTACAGCTGATGACATTCATCATCTGGGTAGATGAAATGCCTTGATTATTGACCTAATTTAAGATAATTTGACAACCTAGTCGTGCACTAAAATCGGTTTGCCCTGTCTTTGTTCAAGACAATCCAGTACAATGTTTAAATGACTGAGCGTGTATACTGAGACTGCACTCATTTTATTTCAAATGTATAAATAATTGCTATTTAATGTTTTTGATGACTGACAATGAATAATATGTGCAGAGCTATTCATAAATTTTTTCAAAAACAATCTAGTTAAATATTCCTGATGTCAGTAACACTGTTGCCTTAACATCTTAGGCTTTACGTATGCATCTATCCAACATATACATTGGTTTTGAAATCAGTAGGTGAAGCCAGTAGACTTCAATTGAGGGAGCCCATGGTACTTGTTCTAAAATAAATACTGTATGTAAACTGTGAATTTACCTTTGTAAATTAGGTTGTCCAAGCTAGAGAACTGAGGACCTCCTGATGATGCACTGCATAGAAATGGAACTCTCACCCACACTTGACTAAGCTACTGTAACTGTGCTCTCTAAGCACTGATTCAGACCATGGGTACATCTCCATGACTCCTTGTTTCCTGGACTGCTTATTTCAAGTGCACAAGGGGCTCTAGCTGCCCTCTTATCAGTACTTTGGCTTTTTAATATTTTCCTTGTTCTCTTCTGCTCTTCATTGTGTACAAGCGTCATGTGAGATGGTTTTCTATGCATTTGTAGACGACCATCTAAATGTCTAACGTGGTTCTGTTCATAGAGAACGGTTGCTGGTGTGTTAGATGGAGCCTGATAGAAGGGTAAAGATGGTTTACGTTGTACTTTACAGCTGGATCAATAACAGAACAGTGTAAAAAGTAACATGACTTTATTGATTAAAAAGACACCGGGACCTCCAGTCTGAAGACTTTCATGTGACAGGTGAACAGTGTTCTCCAGGTGGCACAGAGGAGTAGATACAAAGAATCAAAACCATACTGAAACAACGATCCATTGAAACCAAACAATGCCCGAGCCCGACATCACAGGTTATGACGTTGAAAAATGGGAGTGTAGAAAAATACAACACGGTTATGTAGTAGTAAGAGGTCTTGGCTGTTCTCGTTCTACTTGAAACTCTGGGTCTGTGCACAAGTTAGACCTGACCTAAAACATCAGGTTCAAATAACTATTTGATGTTGAGCTCCCATTCTGAAGGTCAACAGACCTTAACAGAGAGCAGCTGGTGGTTGTAAAGGCTAGAGGCACAGCCAGTTTTGGTAATCCTGGAGGTGATTCATACTCAAGGTGAGCAGATTAACAACCCTTGTGTGACATTCCTCTCTGCTCACAAGGGCCACCAGCAAGGCCCCATAGGAGACGCTACTGTAATGGAGTTAGTGACTGGAAGAAGGCCTCAAGGTCTGCTTCGAGGGCATTTGACCAGGAGCTCATTTCTTAGTCTGCACTGAGACCACCTGATGCCGTGAGGAGGGAAGGGAGCAGAGATGGCTGCTGTTCACTTTCATAGTCTACTTCTACTGGCTAATCTGGAAAGAAGGTACAAGCATCTCAATGGTCTGATCATCTGTTCGCACCTGCACTCAGCCTAAAACTCTTTTACTCGAACCCTGTAGGAGGCTCTCGTAACAATCTGACAGTTCTGTTCTAAAGGCAAATGGCTCTTTGTGATCATTTCCTTCATTGTTAGTTCTACGGGAATCCTCTTTAAGGCCACATGGCTGCTGAATGAACTAGGTAGGGAGGTGAAAACCCTGACCAGGAAGAGGCACACTTGCACCTTCAGCAGGTGGTCACAGTGCCTCTGGTGGACTGCCGGTAAGTGCTGGTCATGCCACCTCTTAACGGTTAGGAATTCACACTAGTTCCAGAATAAACTAATTGTGTGGACTCTGGTACATATAATCTGCTCAAAGGCTTTCCACTGACAGAGGGCAACGTCCCCAACAAAGAGTACAGAGTGTGGACCTACCACAGCCTTTAACACACAGCAACACCTTTACAAGGCAGATCATGGTTGTATAAAACAAATCAGCAGGAAGGGGGGTAAAGAGGGGAAAGGATGGAATTCACACAGTTGATTGACATCCATATCAAGAGCATTAACAAATCAATCTTTCATTTAAAAAAAAAAGTTTATATACAAGCTAACCAAAACAAATTCATGATTGTGCACATGATTTGCTTCTCCACATATTCAATACTCAGCATCACAAGGAGTGTGTGTGTGTGTGGGGGGGGGGGCATGACAACGTGATTGGAATGAAACTACTGCAGGGATTGGGGTGGACGAGAGAGGAATTTGCCTTAATTACTTATCACATTATTATGAATTCAAAATAATGGAGGGGGAATAAGAAGAGGGGGAAGAATGAAGTTGACTGGGACTCAGTCTTTCCACTCTTTCTTGATGTTAAGGTTCCACTCCCAGGAGAGGTGGTCGTGCTTATCGTCATCAGTGAACTTGGACTTGATGTTGTAGGTGCCGCGGGCCAGCATGCCTTTAGGGGCCTCCTCCAGAGGGGTCAGGAACTCGTACTCTGCCGGCCGCGGCCCGTAGCTCCCCACCATGTAGTCTGACTTGTCAACTACACAGAGAGAAAGAGAGAAAAGAGAGGGGCTTAGATTTATTTTCCAAAGTTGCCTCTTGACAAAAACTTCTCTGCGTCATCAAATACAAATACTATGGCCACTCCAGAACTATTAACAAGTAATTTAATGACCGTTTAGGAATGCCAATGTAAATACCTCATCTACTAACTTGAGCTATTTACTGTGCACAGGCGAATACAGTCACCTGAGTTAACCAAGCCACTCCCAACATCCAATCCCAGATACATCCCTAACCCCTGTCTCCGATGCACTTGTTGTGGACATCTGAGATAATTGGATAAGTATAAGCAATATGGTCATATCCCCATGTTGTCCTCTAGATGGAAGGTACACTATATTGCTTAACCTTATCCGGCATTCTCAAATCCTCACAGTAGACAGAGCAAGAAAATGAAACAGCAGAACTTACCCTTGACTCCTTTCCTGTAGGTCTGCTGGGCATACTTCAGTCCCGACACAATCTCCTTGTTGACCTGCAGACAGAGACAACAGTCAGTGATGAGGTCACATCCTCTTTACACATCCACCTTTCGGATAAGACAGCAGCCCTTGCATGATGGGACATGGTGTGTGTATTCAGCTTACAATTGAATTTCAATGTCCAAAATAGCTTGATAGTGGCCAAGCTGACACTGGTCATGTTAGAAAAAAGGCCAGACTCATTCACCTTGAAGCTGATCTTTATCTTGTACTCCACGCCTTCCTTCAGGACAAAGGACTGTTTCTTAAAGGACTCCAGGTCTCCTGAGGAGGTTGAGCAGAGAGAAAGAGGTGGCCAGACCACAGAAAGAGAATGTCAGAGACCCTCAGGCAGAGTGAATGCAGGAGGAGTCTATCATTGTGTTCCAATATATGCAATGTACAAAGTTCTCCCCTGGAAGTAATTGTGTTAGACTGGATGGGTGAAAGGTGTCAGATCAGTGATTCAGCATCTTTAAAAATGCGAGCACAAAGGCAGGATTTTCTAAGTGTTCCAACAGGGTTGTAGCCTGCTATTATAGTGTCCACTAGATGGCACTTCCCTGTATGTGAGTTCAGCTCTATGGCCCTGGTTTCTTCCCTGTAGGTAGCTCTACAGGCCATATGAGGGCAGAAGAGTCTCAAACCAGCAGAAGAAATGCCTCATTAACTCGAATAATAAAACCAATCCATTAGGAATGGCCCATGGAATATGCCTGATATGTCTACTGGAAAACGTTTGTTTGTAAACCATAGGTGGCCAGGTGTTGCGGCTACTATGCACATTTGCGTCTACTATGAGGCAATGTCTTTTGTCCCCCCCAATGGTAAGCTTTAGTTCCACCCCCACACATTCATATGGAAAATATTACATGTGCTCACTAAAAAGGCTTCTTTTCACACTAAAACACATTAGAAGTCTTTCAATATGGAGCCTTTTCTCAAAAAGTACACCTCAGTGTATTCAGAAACACGCCCTCTAAATACCAGTACAACCACAGTGCTGCTCTACTCACCCTGTAGGTCAAGGGTCAGGGGCAGCGGCGCCGTCTCACACATCAGGGTCAAGCGTGTCACCTGGACATTGGGAGCGTTGGGGTCTACTGGGAGAAAGGGAAAAAAACAAAGCAAAGTACAAAAATGTAAAAATAGTTCATGGTAAACACAAAAAAAAGAAGACTATTATAAGCAGTGCATGTTTCATTCTTTAGAGTCTAAGACATTGTGGGGTTAAGATGCTCATACTATGGATCATTTAACTATTGATTTAGAATTTTAGGACACCTTTAGGTAATATTTTTTTTAAATAAAAGTTTGATTTAGGCCTTTAATACTAAAGCCCATAGAAACGCATTGAATAACACATTCATGAATGGAAAAAAGGTCAGTCAAAAACAAAATCATAAGAAATAAGGTTTTAAAGTGTCAGTCCTAGATCTAGGAGATAAAAAAATAGTTAAAAACTCTGGAAATATATTTTTTTTTTTACATATTAAACCATTTGTTTGGGTAGGCACATACTTCATACTTCCATTTGTTTTTAAAACCGGTGACACAAAATGGGTAATCTCCACTTTCAATGGCTCCCGAATGGCGCAGCGGTCTAAGGCACTGCATCTCAGTGCTAGAGTCGTCACTACAGACCTTGGTTCGATTCCAGGCTGTAACACAACTGGCCGTGATTGGGAGTCCCATAGGGCGTCTCTAACCCAAACCCTAACCCAGCATCTGGGTTAGGGTTTGGCCGGGGTAGGCAGTCATTGTAAATGAGAATTTGTTCTTAACTGACTTGCCTAGTTAAAAAAAAGAAAGAGTGGCCATCTAGCTACAGACATTTAACATGAGAAGACATTGTCCAGATGTCTCATGGTCTGACAAACATTGTTCAAGCTGTGCCAACTTTCAGATGCGGAAGTACGGCATGCATTGAGATGCATCCAAATGCAAAAAAAAACTTCTCTAGCTTAAATTGAATGATTTTGATGGGGATTTTTTGTTATGCACCGGAGCGTCAATCAACTCAAGGGGGCTAAGTCAATAGGCTAAAGCAGAAAACTACAACAGTTCATGAAGAACAGTTCAACTGTGAATAATGACATTTGCAACAGATGGAAGTGAGTATCAGACATAAAACAATGTGAAAATATTTCTACCAGCGATCAGTGGTTCATCGCAGTCTTTGATACCGCAGCTCTAACTAAAGCCCAGGTGGCTTGGCCTCCTTTCCAGTCAGCAGCCTGTATCTTGCCAGCCTGTATCTAGTTCACAGACTGTTGCAGGTGTCAGCTACTGACCCACCTGGGGGGGGTAACTCTGTCACTGCTGTACCCACTGAGCACCAAGACTGCCAGCCTGTTGCCCTCTCCCACCCTCTCTTATGGTATTTGCAAACTCATTCAATTAAATCCCTGAAAACAAAGCCTGCTGAAGGACTTGAAAGTAGGAGGGAATTATAAGAAAATAAACAAAGATGGTTGCACGAGATGTGCATTGAGGATCTGGGTTTGTTTGTTAATCAGGTCGAGAGGGAGAGAGAGAAACAGTCTGCAGGGCCGGTGTTTCCAAATTACATGAGTGTGTCTGCAGAGTGTGTGTCTCTACAATGTGTGTAATTGTAGCAGCAACACAAACCTGCAGCCGCGGCGGCGTTCCCCAGCAGGGCCTCCTTGTATTTGCGCAGGCTCTCGTCGTCCTTGTCCAGCTCCTGGATCTCCTGCAGACTCTTCTGAGCGGGGGGCTTGTAGTTGACCCCGCCCTCCGCTTCCTCGTTGGCCGCTGCGATGGCCGCCAGCTGTTCCGGGGTGGGATCCTGCTCTGCCATAGTCTACTGAGAGCGAGAGAGACATACACAGGTCAGGAGGTTTGGTCCAATATGTTGAAAATAGATCAACAAACTGCAAGGCAAAACACTGTTGTTGCGTAGTGAGCACAAAACACTTAAACCCCCCCCCCCCCCCCCCCCAAGGCACTGTCTTACCGAAAAATGTAAACGCCTTTATTAAGTTACATCGCAGGAGGACAAGATTAAAAACAGCACACCTCAAATCAAATCAAATCAAATTTATTTATATAGCCCTTCGTACATCAGCTGATATCTCAAAGTGCTGTACAGAAACCCAGCCTAAAACCCCAAACAGCAAGCAATGCAGGTGTAGAAGCACGGTGGCTAGGAAAAACTCCCTAGAAAAGGCCAATACCTAGGAAGAAACCTAGAGAGGAACCAGGCTATGTGGGGTGGCCAGTCCTCTTCTGGCTGTGCCGGGTGGAGATTATAACAGAACATGGCCAAGATGTTCAATGTTCATAAATGACCAGCATGGTCGAATAATAATAAGGCAGAACAGTTGAAACTAGAGCAGCAGCACAGTCAGGTGGAAGTTGAAACTGGAGCAGCAGCATGGCCAGGTAGACTGGGGACACCTGAGCGTACTCCCTGAATACTTTGTGAAGGTTGAAAAATTGGTCCTCCCTACAGTACCTCGTCTTCAGGTAAACCACTGGTCTGAAATGACTGCATTGGTAAAAGACGTGTAGTAGAGACCTCACATGCTACTAACTAATGAATCATGTGAGATTGGTTACTTTTACAAGGGAGGGAGGCGGTAAGGATGTTGTATTTCCAAACTATTCAAGCAGGGCCAGAGTTTGAAAGATGGTAGCAGCAAAGATGGTTTGGTATGAACCAATAAAAATCCCAGTTCACGCTTGTAGGCGATGTCATGGCGACGTTGGCTAGCTAAGTTCATGCGCAGAAACACATCATCAGGTCTAGCGGTCGTCTAGCGTGGATGTGCAGGCCATCAAATCAAAGGCACTCCTTTTGTAAGTCTTTTTGTAAGTTGTAACAACTAAGGAATACTTTTGCACTTCTCAAACCCTGGTCTGGCCTCCAGTCTGCTTCGCATGGGTTCCCGGAAGTCGTGTGATATTGGGCCACTGGGTTTAGAAACTATGTGGTAGCAGTCAACACGCCACTTCCCAGATGCTCATTAGGATCCTTTAAATAAATCTGATTTGCATGCATTGTGGGGCAGGCACCAGGTTAATAGGGTATCCTGGTAGATGATTATAGATTTACATCCTTCTCTCATTGCACTTTGACCTCAGCAGCCTCATTGCTGCTCTGAAACAATACCTAATCACACACACAGAGCCAGGGCATGTGACTGAGCCTAACCAGAACCTTCTATTGCGATAAAGATCTCTGGGCCTGATTCACACGTCCTGGCTTGGACTACATTGGACACAGTCCCAGCATGGAGGTCAGACCAGAGAGAGGCCAGCGCTGTACACGCGGGGGGGAACTACGGTGGGCTGGTTGGTCGAAAAGCAGAGCTTCATCTCAACTCAAACCCTCTCCCTCCCTCCTCTACCACGCTGTAGTGAGCTACAGTCAAGCAGATAACAACATGCTAATGTGGGGAGCAGCACCCAGCTGCACTGCATTACCAGTCAACATCAATTAGGGTCTGGGGAGAGTGATGCTACGCAGGAATCAGGACAATGATATTAGAGGGAGGGTCCTCTTGCCAGAGAGGTGGGTGTCGTGAGGAGAGAGCGGTTGGTGTTGAAATCAACCTTTCCCCACAGATGGGGAAGGGAAAGAGGATACCTAGTCACTTGCAAAACAGAATGCATTCAACTGAAATGTGTCTTCCGCATTTAACCCAAACCCTCTGAGTCAGAGAGGTGTGAGAGGGCTGCCTTAATCGACATCCCTGTCATCGGCGTCCAGGAGCAGTTGTTGTTGGGGGTTGACTGCCTTGCTCAAGGGCAGAACGGTAGATTTGTCCATCTTGCCAGCGACCTTTCGGTTACTGGCCCAAAACTCAACCACTTACTCAGGCCCCGTTCCAACATTGGGGAACATCCCGCACCACCCCTATTTCTATGGGTACAAGCACTATTCATGACACAAACTGTTCACACCCCTCTAGTTAGCGAAGATAACATTTTTGTTGGTTTAAAGCTAATTTCCTGCAATTCTACACATTTGGTCATGGGTACAAAAATGTTGTTGCAGTTTTAAAGCTAATGTTCTTGCAATTCTATACATTTTGCCATGTCTAATGTTTATTCATGTGTTATTTGAGTCACTCAGACATTACAAAAAAACAAACAAAAAAATCTTTAGCCGCAATGGCCCAGTTGATCTTTGGACATTTCTGACAAGTTATAAATAGCTCTCCAAGGTATACAATGACTGAGTAAAACTGATGATACACTACTCAATTTCTAAACCGCACCTTGTGCATTCTACTATTACAGCGGACACCCCTTACCCCACAGTTTGGGAACCACTGCGCTAGGCTACCTGCAGGTTAAGTAATGGAGTAAAATAGAGGCCTACGTCTAGCTGGTGTAATACCTCTGCTACACCGAGGTGATTTCATAACACTGCTGCTCTGTACTTTCTGTCTCCCTTCATGAAGACTGGCCTCCTTGTTCTTCGTGGTATTGTGAGTGATTGGCACAGAGTGCATCTCTGTATCCGTGTACACACCACAGACAGTCAGCAGCGTAGTCTTCAGTGGTAGCAGTTCAGCGTGATGGCGCCAATGCCATGCTGCATTTTATACTGATGCATTAGTGATTTACTGCAGTACTGCATCTAATACTTTAAAAGCTTCACTTTACCACAGACCAATAGCTTTTTCCCCACAGCAATAAATGACAGGGTAAAAATCTTAAACTCTGCACTGACAGGGCAGGTCAAGGCTACTTCTAGTGCTTGTATCAGCTTACTGTACTTTGTTAAGTGGAATTTCAACTGAGAGACTGTAAATCCATTGACTCAATGTGTTACTGGGGAACTGACACCAGCTGGCCCCAATTACATTGCAACAAAGCAAATCAACTCGGGGAAAAGCTAATCAACTTGGCCTGTGCTGTAGCACTGTGTAATTACACCGTAATACACAATTGTGTATTAGTGTAATACAATCAATTAACTAAGCAACATTGAGTATCTCTGACAAATTGTAAAACAGAAAATGGCAAGAGCAAGAATACTACTTTGACAAAGGGCCCTGGCAGACCTCCACAACACAGAACAATGCCAGTATGTTTGTGGATGTCAGTCAGTTCACAGGAAACCACCTAACCAACAACGAGACAGGAAGCCTAGGCTATGCTATATATCACACACTGTCATGCTCATGCAGCAGTCGAGTTTGAAACACACTTGTTCAAGGACCGTAGTAGCTCACACATTCCAATATAACGAGAGAAAACTTAGCAATGGTAGAAAAACATAACAAAACAGGCTAAAAAGCCACGTAGAACGCCTTGGGGGATGTGTGAAAGATGTTATTATTGGGCTACACAGAAACACGCAACTGCAAAGAGAAAAAAAACAAGTTCAACATTGATGTTGTGCCATGAGCAAGGCTCCAGATGTTGAACACAGACGCCGGTATTACCTTGGTGACATAACACACCATAAAAACCCCAGCTCAACACGCAATCCCAGCAATAGTACATTAAAATCACACCACTGCAAACATGGGCTCCTGTCTGGCTCTCAAACATCTCACCACACTAACCAGTTCCACCCCCCTCCTCGCTCTGTAATCTTCTCCCTCCCTCTGCCCCTCTCTGTTTTGCATAGCGCCTGACAGACGGACCTGCGCCAAGCAGGAACAGGGAGCACGTTGCACCGTTTTTCTGCAAACAGGGCCTCTCCACGTTCTCATTAAAGCAGAAATTCCTGTTCTGTTAGCAGTAGTGTGTTTTGGTAGCTCAGCTGTGCAAATGTGTGTGAAGTTGGAGAAATAGTGAGAAGGACTCGTTGTTAGGAGTGGGAGGACAGGACCAGATTCAGGGATACTGTGCCATCTTTCTCACGTCATCTCTATTCATCTCTAGTTGCTCCTCCTCATGTGCTAGCCTAGATCCAGACCTGAGCCTTGGTGGACTGCCGCTACATACCGAGTTGTCCCCCAGGATTGGTGTGGTGATAAATGAGAGGGACATACTTTAGGAGTGCTATATTTCTCTGCTGCTAACTCACACCACAACACAGCCCCTCATGACTGGCCTGCTGTTGGGTCAAGCGGCTTCAGCTGGAGGGGATGTGTGCTTCAGAATAAGTGGGTAGATAAAAAGAGGGGGTGAGGTGGGAGACATCAGGAAATAGTGACAAACAAGAGGGTGAAAAACAGAAATCATACTGTTGAGAGTACTAGGTTGTGAGTCAGGGTGGCTAGAGTTTTTTTTTAAATAGTACAATGCAACAATTATTATGACAACCTTAAAGAAATACATATTTTAGTAGAAAGTTACAACGGAAGTGAGGCACCATCCGAGCAGTGACCCACTTCAGTCTCACACGTTTATCAGTGTGGCCATTGCTTGGCATGACTGCCTAATGCCCATAGGCAAACAAGTAGACTATAAACACTGTTCAATAGTTGGCAGCCATCTCATTCTCAACAGTTTGGCTTGCATAGAATAAGTTATTGGAGCACGATCAGTTTCTGGCTTGACCAACCATGTCAAGATAATGATTCATATGCGATCTTCACTAAGCACGAAATGGATGATTGGGTCAATTATAGGTCCACTGAGCTCAATGAAATAGATTAGGCCAAGTTTCAACAATAGCATAAGTCCCAATACACATTTATCCAGCAGCTGACATTACACAAATACTGACTGACTACGGAAATAAATAGGCCTTGTTCACTCGTCACTGCTAATTGACATGTTTTGGTGTAACTGAGGTATAAATACAGGTAGTGATTGGCTTATGTGTCAACATTGAACCCCTCACACTGGTTCTTACCACTGGCTGCTAAATAAATACCAATAGCTTTAATTGGAGGATTATCCCCATTTGATCAGCTTCAGGAATAGTCATCCAAGCACTCTGGTTTCTAGAGTAGCTGACACCCAGATTAGGGCTGTTCCTTATCAACAATTAGAGCAGTAAGATTATTGTGACAGAGATTACTGCTAATAAGGCATTGGGGAATAGCAAAGGGGAAGTGTTTGGGGGTGTAAGTGGTGACACATCAAGAGGATTCCACTGACAAACCTCTTTGGTGTCCTATAGAGATTCAAGGGCCTTCATTACCAAATTTAACATGGGCGAGACACGCCTCCTGAGTTGATGAAAGTGGCTAAAGATATTGTGGTTGATGGAGGCTTTCTGTAAGCAGGACACAAACATAAAGAAATTCAGCACAGGTCAGAGTTGGAGGCAAAAGTGACAGGAACTCAAAGACAACGCCTTAAGTTCCTCTTTTCCTTCAAAGTTAGATCCGTTTAATCTTAAAATCAGAAGATTTCTTGGTCAGAAACCAGATCTTAATCCCCCAAAAAAGGCAAACAAGAAAGGGTTCCTCAAGAAATTTCCAGCTCATAAATCATTCTTCTGTAGTAAAGGTCTCATAGCTGTCTTTTCTTTTTTTGTCCAACTAACCCATTCACTGTGTACTCTCATAGGACTTCACCTTTGACATTTCACAGGGAAGAGTACAGGAAAAGGACAGCACAAGGCTGACAGCAATTTGAACAGAATTTTGATAGATGACAAGATACATTACAAATGCTAAAATATAAGCATTTACTGCAATCTAGTGTCTCAGCCATGTCCCAGTTCTAAGGCAGGGTAAAAAATAAAATAAAAAGTGATCCCCCAAGTGTATTCTGCAATAGAGAACAGCTGGCATTTCCAAAAGCTACAATTAGCTTTAAACCACAGAGGGGGGAGGAGAAATGGCAATCAGGAAATCAAGGATTACGTAATCATTCATTGGGCTGAACTCCAGCTCCAGGCAGGTCTCTGATAAACCTACCTAATCACTGACACAACCGCCTCCAGGAACGTTGTGCTGTACCAACCTTAGATTTGGCAAGCAGCCTGGATACTCTTTTTACTCCTAATGTCACACACAAAACATCTATGGCTAGTTTGATCCTCTCTGTTCTGTCTCCCTCTCTGCCATAGACCTAGCTCTGAGAGTGAACTTTAGCATTTCTCCCTTTCCTCCCCATAGGACGCCCCGTTTCATGTGTCCTTGTGATGTAGCTTTGTGACGCCCTTCTAGACTTATGTGCCATTCACCAGAGTGCTTGACTTCCTTGTGCTCTGCAGCACTTTTGTCAACTGTGATTGTATGTTTCCTTCATGTTCTGCCAACAACATGACTCACATCCGCCAGTTAGAGAAGAGGACTGTGTTTAACCACATGTTGGACTGCACTTAAACACACATAGTAATGCAAAAGGCTTCTAAATGATCCCCTTGACTTCCCCTGTAAGCCTTTCTCCACCTGACGTAAACCCCATTGCAGTCTTGATTTGTTAGCAGGTATTCAGGTAGGCAACACTGGCTTGATGTAATGTCAGACACGCTGGGCTGCTGCACAAAGCAGAGGATGCAGCGCTAAATGCAAAACAGTGCCTTCAGGAAGGAGGATTGTGCCTGACAGAGCTGATGCAATGCAGGAGGCACTCATTTCCACAGAGTGAGACATGAATAAACAGAGCAGAGAGGAGTCAAAATTTGAGGAAGTATCAGACGAAAGAGAAAAAATATTCTACCTCAAGGGGGAAAACTAGAACAAATACGGTCTGAGCATTAAAAATAGCCGGTCTGAGAAATCACTCTGTATAGACACAGCAGGAAGCTGAGAGTGAACGGGAGTGCCAAGGTGCCAGATGAAAGGTCAGGGCTCTCTCCCTGCATGGTGGGGGGGCTTAGCGAGTAGCAACACATGCCCAGATTATGTCTGCCTCCCTTGGTAACAAGGCAACAGCATCCACTATGGACAGTAATAAGCCTGCTGTTGTATGGTGGCTCCATTCAGTTGGGCTTTTTAATGTGGCGCCATTGACAGAGCAATGACCTGATGATGGGTGGTACACTTGATGGCACCTAGTCATGTAAAATTGTAATTATTCGCCTACCTCCTCATGCCTTTTGCACACAATGTATATAGACCCCTTTTTTTTCCTACTGTGTTATTGACTTGTTAATTGTTTACTCCATGTGTAACTCTGTGTTGTCTGTTCACACTGCTATGCTTTATCTTGGCCAGGTCGCAGTTGCAAATGAGAACTTGTTCTCAACTAGCCTACCTGGTTAAATAAAGGTGAAATAAAAATAAATAAAAAATGTGGTCAGAGGAACATCTCAACATCGGCAACAAGAAACTAAATAGTATGCAGTGTAACATTTGCCCTCTGGTGGATGACAGCAATGACTAAATAAGGACATATCCAGCATAAAGGGAAGCCATTTCCTTTTGAATGAGGTGTATGTGAAGGCTGATATCCCCTGGGGGACATTTGGGGGTTGTGTGGTCTGTTGTTCAGTCTAAGCCACAGTACAATGAGGAGGAACAGCAGAAGAGAAGAGCTAATCTTTAACACTGCTGTATGTGTGGAGATGGTGGCCAGTGTCCTCGTTTCTAGTCCCTTGCGAGTTACAGCAAAAACAGAAGGGACCGACGTGCCACTTAAAGGCAGTAAGAGGACAGATAGCCAAATGGCTCTGAGAGAAAAGGAGTCACCATCAGGCCTGGTTCTTGTCATGACAGGCTATATGAGGGGGTGGAATGTGTGGGAGGCGTCATTAAATGCCTCCATACCTTCATTGTAGCGAGTTGTCTTTATGTAGACTGTGTGCTACGTAAAGTAGGCCATCAGATGGTGCTGTGCTCAGCCCTGAATTTAATCTCCTTTGGTTTGCTACAATTTCCCCAGCCAGATCCCCTGCCTTAATGCAGAGTGACAGGGAAGTAGAGACAAGGAGAGAGAAGCGTAGTGATTACCCACAGCCATGTAGCCTATCCTGTAATGGAGGTTAGAAATCAGCTAGGAGATAGATGGAAGCTTGCTCACTTTTAAGAAGAAAAATAGCTGTGCATCTTGATCAAAAATCAGGTTAAGATTGGTTCCTGGAATCATGTGGAGTAATGTCCAAGGCATGTGGTTGTCGAATGAGAAGTTAACTTGCATCAATCCAGAGGCTGGAAAATTCTCAAAAAAGTCCTATTAAATAACATAGCTTAGAAAACATGAAACCAATTATTGTTGAAAGGGGTGTACTGAAAAACATCACATCAGATTTCAAATCTCTAGTCCTACTCAAAACAAAAAAAGCCTGTAGAAAAACAGCATTTCGGATGAGAAAGCAATGGTAGTTGTAGTGGTGAGCTGCCATTGATTGGATAGTGGTAAAGGGGACAGATGCCCAAAGTATCTCTATGGATCAATACCCCCCTCTCTCTCTACATTGCCACAAACTGACAGGGAAATACAAGATGTCACATGAACTGAATAACAGACTAGTGAAGCCCTAACGCTGAAAATATGAGGACGCAATTTGGCTTGAAGTGTATATCAATGAAGTCAACATTACATGTCCCTGGACCTCTGGAAAGATAAATATTAATATGTAGAGTTAATGTTTTTATTCCTGTTGCATAGAACATTTTAACCTGGTTAGGTTAACAAAAACAAGGCTAGGGGACCATTGAGCTGCTGAACATCCAGCAGATGCTATAGTGTTCTTATGTAGGTCGATAAGCGCAACAATTGGAGCAGCCAGGCTGTTGAAATGTTGGTATGTTTGGTTTACCTTACAGATACTATAAATCGTTTTACTTACAGTGAGTGAACTACCTGTAAATGGATAATACTAGGAGGAACGGGTTAAGTTTGGTGAAGACCTAAGACTCGCCCTGGCCTACTCTCCAACAGAAGGAACTAGAACTCTACCGCGCCATGCGTCAGAAACAGGAAGGAAAGGCTTCACGTTCGGAAAAAGCCAGCCCCCGTAGTTTTGCAAGCATGTCACCGCCAGTCTATCGGGTTACTTGGCCTAATGATTTTCAGAAAAGACACGTTTGTATGGCATAAAAACAGGTCCTAACATTTAGGCTGACTGGGTTTAAAAGTTGCATTATTTGAAGTGTGCCAAGTCAGTTGGTGAGTCCTCCTGGATCCGTCAGTGAAATCCGAACGTCACTAGGCCTATTTTAAATACACATCTGTATCAAACTCACTTTCAGAGAGGGTTTATAAATATTTGTAGGCGTTTACAGGATTCGCTCATTCCCCTCAATCAAGTTTAAGAAAAACATGTTCAATGATGAATCACCGCGAAAAATGAACTTCCATTCCAGGAAGTGTCGTCTGCTGACAGAACGTGAGCAACTTTCATGCGATGAAAAGTTAGCCTATACATACCCATCCATTGGGTCTGATAACTTTTTTCTCTTGAATAGTGTTGTTTTGAAATTCATTTGGCTTGCTTAGTCAACAGGATCTAATCACAGATCAATTTAGTGGATATTCACAAGGATATCCTACCTCCATGGAAAGAGATGACTTATCACTGTATAATTAAACTGGTAGCAACCGCAGAGCAAACATCAGTGACATCAGTTTATGGTCTGCGTCACAATTAAAATGAGTAATCTACACTAGTCGAATTAAAACTACACATCATGAAGTTGCTAGTTAGCATGTAAGAAGTTACACTAGTAACCAGAACTCGCGACCCTGTACTACCAAAAATTGACGTACAAATGAGCTATCAGCGTTTTAACTTAAATGTATAGACAAATGTTTGAAAAGTTGATTAAAGATTTTCTCGGTCCTTACCGTTATGCTGCTGCTACACTGGAGTACGCGCCACTGAATGGCGAGGAGGGAGCAGCTCAAATCAAACGTACAGCACACTTCCGGGAATATTGACTCGCACTACAAAGGCTGTAAGAACGTAGGCGGGCGCTCAGCAACAAACCTGGTGTAAAGTGCACTAGTCAGGTAAATGCTCGTTACTAATAACCTCGCAAATGTATTTGTAGACTAGAATACACGTATAGTAAATTAGCGCAATTACCTTAACAGTGTGAAAATTCGCAGCCAATCACGTCATTTGAGAGCTCAGACGGGACATGAATGACCTTATCAAGTACACGGAGTAAGAACAGACCAACAAGTTATTAAATATCAGTAATGGACAGACTGCAAAATTGACAAAGTAGCCTTAGCAAAGCAATGTTCACACTCAATGAACTATGCGGCCATCTAGTGGTTTAGCCTAGGTAATCCATATATCCTTTGGATCTGGGCGACATGCAACAACTTGCTAATCAAATTGTTCGCAGTTGCGTCAATTGGCCGAATTCTAGTAAACCGACAGGATATTTTACGTTTCCAAATGACAAATCTAGTGTCCCATGTCCTAGTGCACAGTTGGGTGCAGTGCACTTCAGCTAAGATTTGCATGACAACCGACGGTGTTACAATGTTTGGAACCAGGAAGACATTTGGCACTGCAAAACTATTTGGCGTAGAGCCCTCCAAGCCATAAGAAAGCAAAATAGTTGACTATACTGACCATCTTCATTGCCCCTTATATTTTTAGCTCCATGCACACTACTTGCTCACACTGACCAGACACGTTCTTCTGCTTGTTATCATATACCCCGATGCCTAATCACCTTCTCTACCACTAAGATCCCATTCCCTGCACATTGTAAATATGGTATTGGCACTAACCCAGTAGAAAGCTTACCTTTGTTGTGTGTTGTACCGATATTGAACACTGCATTGTTGGAATAATTGTCACATGCTTTGTAAACAGGTGTAGACAGTGTTGGAATAATTGTCACATGCTTTGTAAACAGGTGTAGACTATGAAATCCTTACTTGCAGGCCCTCCCAACAATGCAAGGGATTTCACTGTACTTGTGCACTTGACAATAAAAACAAAGCCATCAGAGTATGGTTAATATGTACTGCAGGGTTTATTACAATAATCTATGGGGAAAGGAATCAGATCAACAGGGAAAGCCCCACCCACCCCCTTAAACCTACAGTCAAAACCAATATTTTTTTTCCAAAAAACAAAAATTGGTAAAAAACACATTTAAAAGGATTGATACACAAATTTAAATCACATCAGAAGACATCCAAGTGTAAAATGTCCTGCATCTTCAACGCTGTAACAACTGCGACTGTCCTCATGTTCAGCCTGGAGTGTAATGCAGCCTGGAGGATTCACCCAGGCTTTGCTCTTAGCTTGTTTCCATCTGGGGTGGGTGGAGGAAACGCATCAGATAAGACACATGCTACCATAGTAGGCCTGTCCCAGCATTAATTTCCAACGCTATATACATGTAGGCAGACAAATGTTGTTTTTTAACTCTATAACCCCTTTCTCATTTTCAAACCGAGACTCACCCTGGCATTGTAGGCATCTAGCTGGGCATCCAGCTCTTCAGCGGAAAGTGGCTTAGTGCTTCCCCCGCGGCCACCTCGGCCCCTGCCTCCTCCACGTCCTGCTCCACGTCCTCTCTGCATCCCTCTAAACCCACCACCACGACCCCTGTTCATGCCACCACCTCCTCGGTTCATACTGTAGAACATCTGAACATTAGCACCTTCCATTCATGACACTTATCATTGAGCTGTTTTCCAAAACAACCTGAGCCAATCTTGACACTTACCCCTGCATGGGTGGTCGTCTTTGTGTGTCGATCTGTGATGTGACAAGTTGTATGTTCATGGGCCGCCCTGCAAGAAAGTATTCAGGTTATCACCAGCAAGAGTAGTGTGCTGAAGAAAGCTAAACATCTGTATGGCGCTGTAGTTCTTTGCATCAGTGTCGACTCCAGCGGTGTGGTTATTTGTTTAAATTGTTCTTTAAAAGCCATGAGCTAGCTTTGATGAGTTAAACGTCCATTTTCTGAAAGAGAACTAAGCAAAACAGGCTAACTACCTGGCCTGAACATGGATGGCAACCACCTGAGCACCCATTTTTGAAAGTTTTAACCTTCAGCATCTTGAAGGTTGGATGAATATACAGTGTAGCATGGTGGAAGACACCTCAACAGCACAAAACAAATAAATGTTTCAGCAAGGTACAAATGACATAATATTTGTGGCAACTGTCAAAGCCACTTGAGAAACCTACCATCAAGTGGTACACCGTTGTACTGTTTCATAGCTTTTAGAGCATCTGCCTTCCTCTCAAAGTGGACATCTGCAGTGCCTAAGCTCCTGCCCGACCGGTCATAGTGAACAGCTGCCTTCTTCAGTGTACCAAACTCTGCAAAGAGCTCCTGTAGTGAGAGAAACCATGTAGTGACTGTAAGTGATTTCAAGTGCCATTTTGGAAATGCTAAGCCAGGGTAAATATGCAATTTCTAAAGAGTCAACCAAGTCAAAGAAAATAAGCTGTACCTGAATATCTGCGTCTGAAACGCCAAAGTCGAGATTGGAGACAAGAAGCTTCCCTCCGGTTTCCACACCAGCGCCACCCCCGCCGCCCCCAACACTGGCATTGAAGCCATGATTGCCGTACATGTCGTGTTGCCATTTATCAGGAAGCTGCTTGGGCTGCAACAGATGAAAGAGAACGAACCTGCTGACTTCAGGCTCCCCTGTCTCTGCCAATCACAGAGTCCAGTCCACACAGCTGGGTAGGTGCTGGGGAGATCAGGGACTACACAGCCAACAGGGCCAGGTGGTTGGCACACTACTACCCCGTGGAGATTCCCAGCATTCCCCACCCCATTACTACAAGCAAGTAAACCAGTGCAAAAACAGGACACATGGCAACATATCAATTCTAGACACTAGACCAAGCTAACAGGCCATAAAGCATTTAGCTAAAACTGATGGGCCCCAATTATAAAAAATGAAACATTTCCCATACTAGAATGATGTATGCATTGACGTCTTGACGCTATTTTGAGCAACATTTAGCAGTAAACAAGTCATTAATAACAGTACACATTTACTCGCTACCATCTGCACTCCGCTCCCACCCCCTTGTTGGCTAACTAGGCTAGCAATGTCGCCCACTGTTCTCTTGCCACCTGCTCCTCCACCAAAGGCTCTCCAGGCGGCCATCCCCCAGCGAGAGTAGTATGCTGAAGAAAGTCATCCATCCGTATGGCGCTGTAGTACTTTGCATCAGTGTCAACTCCAGCTGTGTGGTTATTTGCTTAAATTGTTCTTTAAAAGCCATGAGTTAGCGTTGATGAGTTACATGTCCATTTTCTGAAAGAGACAACTAGCAAAATAAAGTAGACCAACTACCTGGCCTGAACATGGATGGCAACCATATAAGCGTCCATTTTGAAACCACGTCATTTTGATTGAGTTGTGACGAGTAACTAGAAATGTAGAGATAAAAATATGTAATAAGAGGGGAAAAGTCCACTGCTCCATCCATAAAGGACACCATTCTGTGTTGATATGGTGCTGCTCAAAGGGGATTGTGTTAACCCGCCAGCCACTCCCAAACAAAAAGAAAGGAGTGTAGGATGAAACTCCCCAAAAGTTGCCTCTGCTACAAAAATCATCCAGCTGCAACGATATTATTCGATGCAGTGCCATTCGGTGGTCCAACAAGTGACTTTCTGGGACAAAAGATACTGCGACAGACATGAAATAAATATTTCATTGATTGAAGATGCTGAATTCAAAATGGCGCTGTCTGGGCCTTGTAGGTAAGCAGCTATTCCAGAGTTAGCAACTAGCTAACCTGCTCCAAAAGCTTATTCTCAAAAAGTGGTAACAGACATGGGTTTGGGTGGACAAGGACACGTTATGTGCATTATATTTCCATATCAACCACAATTTAAAGGGTTTCCCTTCGTTAATTCGAGAGAAATTCGATTAGCTAGCTAAGTGCCTCTCGACTAGCAAGCTAGCCATTGATTGCATTGGGAGCAGCTAGCAAGCCTGAAGATTAGAGGACGTCGAGCAGGCATTTTCAGGTTACGAGGCGTTTTCCTTTCTCAGCCCATTCCTCTAAATTTCTCATACCCTGCTGTATGGCGTAGGTCTTGCTCTGCCACGGCTCAGGTTCGGTCGGTTCCTCATGGGGCCCGATCCTCCACCTCGGCCCCCAAAGCCTCCACCAGCTGCTCCACGGCCAACACCACCACCTCGGCCACCGCCAGAGCCTCCCCGGCCACGGCCTCTTCCACCACCACGGCCTCCTGCGCCCCCTCTCTGCTGCCTGTTCTGCTTGATGATGTCGTCTAGCGACATATCCATTTTATCGGCCATTATGAAGTTTCAATTACGCTAAGAAGAACTGTTAGCGAACTAAAAACTAGCCTGACTGAGCCCTGCCTTAAGTAAAAACCTTGGTAATAACCCTGCGGTACTACTCAGCTGCGTGAGAGAAAACAAAACGCTAAAATGGAGCACAAGCTGTCTTTATAGCCACGTGCCCTCGTTACGTGAGAACGGATGACGCTGTCAGTGTCCGCTTGTTGTGCGCCGCCCCTTTCAGTTTACTCAGGTTATGCTGTCAAATCAAGAAGGGACCATTTGAAATTGATCCCTTGAGTCATATCACTACAAAGACCTGTGCTGCTATTATCAGTGCAGCAGCGCAATGGTCTCGAATTTACTGTAGTGCTGGTTATACAAAAATAGATCTGACATATTCCTTGATAGTTGGTGCAACTCGGCTTGGCCCCTCAGCCATCCGAGACACGGCCTGGTCACCCATCTAGAAGGCCGAGACAGTACAGGTGCATCAAAGCCGGGACCGAGAGACTATAAAACAGCTTCTATCTCCAAGCCATCAGACTGTTAAATAGTCACCACTAGCCAGTTTCCCCCAGTACACTGCCCTGAACTTAGGGCACTTTTACTAGCCAGCTACCTTAGACTGCTGCCCTATGTAAATAAGTCATTGAACACTGGTCACTTTAATAACGTTTACCCACTTCATATGTATATACTGTATTCTAGTCCAGAATCATCCTATAACTACCGCTGTACACACTGTTCCTACCGTATACTAGCTATACTGTCTATATGTAACCGATGTGAAATGGCTAACTAGTTAGCGGTGGTGCGCGCTAATAGCATATCAATCGGTGACATCACTCGCTTTGAGACCTTGAAGTAGTGGTTCCCCTTGCTCTGCAAGGGCCGCGGCTTTTGTGGAGCGATGGGGAACGATGCTTCGTGGGTGTCAGTTGTTGATGTGTGCAGAGGGTCCCTGGTTCGCAGCGAGGGGACAGACTAAAGTTATACCGTTACATTGATGCTGTAGAAGGTGCTTCGAACATTGTTTTAGAGAATGCAGCAGTACGTCCAACTTGTTTTAGAGAATGCAGCAGTACGTCCAACCAGCCTCACAACCGCAGACAATGTGTAACCACGCAAGCCCAGGACCTCAACATCCGGCTTCTTCACCTGCAGGATCGTATGAGGGGGGTGTGGAGGGGTTGCTGAGGAGTATTTCTGTCTGTAATAATAGCCCTTCTGTGGGGAAAAACTCAGTGGGTGGGCCTATGCCCTCCAAGGCCCACCCATGGTTGCATTCCTGCCCAGTCATGTGAAATCCATAGATCAGGGCCGAATTAATTTATTTAAATTGACTGATTTCCTTATATGAACTGCATTCGGTAAAATCTTTGAAAATGTTGCAATTATATTTTTGTTCAGTAGCCTATTGCACTGTTTTCAGTAACAATGCACAAACAAAACAAAGAGCATGAGACAACAACTTACCATCCTACTGTAGGTTCTGTGATGTTTATACATACATCATTGGAGAGTATACAGGTAACACATCCAAAAAGAGAATTTAGGTCAGAACATCTATGACCAATGATTTGAGAGTGAAATATTGTAAAAGTATTTTATTCAATATTTTTTTTCAAGGCTGAGAAGTCAATGTGGAGATGTCTACTTTAAGTCCATTTTAGGGGCATTAATGTATATGAAAAATGTTGGCATTTATCCTAAACAATTTTTGGTTTCCAAAACTCGCCCGTACAATCGGATTCCATTCCAATATATCTACAATTCAACTATCTTCCAAAAAAAAAAGAATGTCAGCCCTTCAGCATTATCCTTTGTAGATTGAAAAGAAAACAGTTTATATTTAAGACCGCAGTCTTTTAAAGTGTCCCATAAAGAATTTGTACACAGTCTGTACTTCAGCATCAGGATGTCAGCATATTTCATTGAAACTCTGCATCAGTCCCATTCACATAAAAAAAAAGAAAGAGTGAAAAAGAAAAATTAATGGCTGTAAAACCAAGAACCGGAAGAGAGAATCCCTGGAAATCAAATGCCAGCTTTCCACGTCAACCAGATGAGAGGTAGGGTAAGAAAATATTGAGCCCAGACAGAGAAAGAACGGGGGGGGGGGGGGGGGGGGGGATAAGGGACTCCAAAAATGTTTTGGTTGTTAGGACATCAGCCCACTGCTGTTGAATGGGCAGGCTGTTAGTCCAGGTGGGCAGAAAGAGGACCGGCATTCTGGGCAGGAATGGCCAAAAGGTTGACTTGCTGGCTGACAGAGGAGGAGAAAGTTCTCAAGGATAATTAGTGCAGAAAAAAAGCTGTTGACTATAAAGAGAAAGACTAGGACTTCTTGGAGTCCTGTGTGTTGCGTTTCTTGAGGTCACTCAGGTCAACTGGTGTGAAAGCTGCAAGAAAGGATCAAAAATAACATTACTACTGTCTTTTTGACAAATATAGTAAATAGCCTGTTTAAATGACAAACCTACTCAGATCCATCAACTCACTTACAATTTAAGTTGGGATTTGGGTTCTTTTCCACATACTCCTGTGGTCCACGGTCTTTGCGTTCGCTGCTCTGTGGTGACCGGATGTCTCTGAGCACACACTGCCAGGCTGTAAAGAAGCATACACATGCCAGCTTTCAACCATCTCCTTACATACCACATTCCATCCAAATGGCTCATCTGAGCTCAGTGGTACAGGGGCTCTGTAAGGAGCTTTGGATCATGTTGATGGCCAACATATAAGCCTACTCAGGTGAGAGACGTTAAGGGCTAGTCTTAGTAAGAGATCGGCCTTATGAGGCAGACTCACTGTCGTGGATGAAGCGCACATTCTCTTCATGCGCTGGAGTGAAAAGCTCCCCACTGTTCGTAGGAGACCGAGGGCTGGAAGTCCGCTTGTAGTTGTTCACCATCCTGGGAGCAGATGAGCTGTAAAGCAGCAAAGATACAAATAAAAAAACAAACAGCAAGAAAGAATGAAAAAAACAGAAGACAGGCTAGAAAATAGAACATACGTTTTTCTGGCATGCAAGCAGTATACCTGATTCTACAAGATACAGCTTGATATACAGTTAGCACACAACACAACCATAACAGGTAAACAACTATCTTCCAACCTCATTCTGTGTGCAGTCTGTCTCTTGCTCCTTTCTAATGAATAGTTGGGGGGGAGGGGGAGGGGGGGGTTGAGAGAGTATGAAACTTCTTTATCCTCTGTCGGATAGCTAGTGGTGGAAACAAGGCGTGACATGATTCATTCTAAATAAAGACACCAATCACAAACAATAGAGGAATGTTGACATTTGAAAGCTAGCTAGCTAAAACAGATTGCAAAATACAGTTACTTAACTATACAGCCAGAAAGCTACATTGGATGCAACACTATCGACATTAGCTTGCTTATTGATGTTACTTATGCTTCAATGTTTACATGTTTGTATCTGACACTTCACGTTACACAAGCGAGCTAGCTAACGTTAGTTAAGACAGCTAACAAGAAATGATACTAGACAACCCATATTGACCAGTGACTCGTAAAATATAAAGCACCTACCTTGCTAACTAACGTTACCCAATATCGTATATTTTAAATTGACATTGTTGTTGGTTAGAAATTAGCTTGCGGTTGAAGTAGTGGGTGACAGATAAAGGATAACGTTAGCTAACTAACAAGCTAACGTCAGCTTATTCGGTAGCATAACGTTAGCTATCTAGCGAATGTTTGCTACACGTTAACAACATCTAATATTATTAGCTAAGCCATTTAACTTTATCTAGCTGAATATATCCAGACAATAGTACAAATTAAATGTTTCCAACAGCAGTGTCATATTAATTAATAACGCTATAGCCATCTTGAAATAATCTGTAAATTACCAAGATGTAAACTATGTTGACAAACCTGTCTTTAGATTCGGCTTCCTTTCCCTTTCTTTATTCAGCCAACAAGATGTAACTAGCGTTAGCGAGCTAGGCCTCCCATCGGCTAAAACGGTTGCCAATGCCAACCAATCATTTCTGGGCAAGTAATTTAAAGCGGAAGTCAACAAAACTTAATAGGTTTGTTGGTTCAAAATAATGCTACAATCCCAAAGGAATGCTTCTATGAATGCCTTCTCCACAACATTTACCCTCTCTGCTCGGATCTTTTTAGTACTTGTTTAAATAAAACAGACCATGGACCAGTTGCGAAGAAATTTGAAAAAGCATTGGCTAAAAATACCCTTACCTGAGATTATAGACCCGAACAAAATGCACCCTAGCAATTAAAAAACATCAATGCACCATAGTTATTAAAAATATCACAAATCCCTAGTCAGACCATTACTGTTCCAGCTGGCTTATAGGCGTTATTAGGTAGGTAATGTTAAGTGTAGCACAGATCATTTTCGACCAACTTGACGATGCTTCCTCAGTTCCCGACTTGGAAGAACGCATTTCTTCTAAATGTCCATGTGTAGTTGCAGGGGGGTTCGTTTGAATTTAGAAATTGCTCCAATATTATATTAAATACTTTTTTGGGGCCTTCATGAAGTAATCAAAAAAGTGTGTACACCACCATCTTGTCTGTTTAAAATATATTCTCATTGATCGAGAAAAGTGTGTTGCTTTCTTCTTCTTCGTGTAGTTTTCCGACAGACTAGAAGACACTTTGTTGCGTATTGCTGCCTTTCACAGTTTGGAAAGTGCATTGCACATTTGTTCACAATAAAAGGAAACTAAACCGCCATGTAACCCTATATTACCCCTGTAGTGGCCTACTACTCAAATTACATTTTATTTGTCACATGCTTCATAGACCAACAGTGAAATGCTTACTTATAGGTCCTTTTCTAACAATGAAGAGTTAACGATAACACGTTTTTTACATTTTTAAATAGCATGGCTATGTAGAGCCCCACACCATTTCCCCGTTTGACCGCTAGGTTTTATGGGTATTATGACACCTCCACTGTGGGGCTTCTAAACAGTGTTGCCAACTTCGCGACGCTGTCGCTATATGTAGCAAGTATTCAGACCCTTCTAGCGACACATTTTCAAAAAAGCGACTAGTGACAAATCTAGAGACTTTTTTCTGGTGTTCTTGGAGACTGACTTGAAAGCATGTATCGTTCTTACTCTTTCCAACGAGCAGCGGGTTCTGCCGTGGGCCCCACCCTCAGTATCAGGACTGCAAATGAATCGCGCATGCGGGAAGCGGCTGCTGGCTGATCCCGCCCTGGCTTACATTCAGGGCGGGATGTAAATGTAAAAAAAAATAAAAAAAATAATTTAAACTAAGTAACTCCGTCAGAGTTACACACTGCTCAAGAGCGTTTGCATTGCCAAGGGCTAAAATAGAAGTCATTCCTATTTCTGACGCAGGTCACGCTGCAAGTCCTGCCTCTCCCATCTCCTCATTGGTTTATAGAAGCAGGTACCCACGTGCCATCTCCTCATTGGTTATACCCACGTGGGTGATTGTAAGACTAAATATTTTGCAGGTTGTCGTGGTAATACTATGAACGTTTAGATGCCAATCACCATATAAATTCAAAGATGAAAAAGCTTGGAATCAAATCAAATCAAATTTATTTATATAGCCCTTCGTACATCAGCTGATATCTCAAAGTGCTGTACAGAAACCCAGCCTAAAACCCCAAACAGCAAGCAATGCAGGTGGAGAAGCACGGTGGCTAGGAAAAACTCCCTAGAAAGGCCAATACCTAGGAAGAAACCTAGAGAGGAACCAGGCTATGTGGGGTGGCCAGTCCTCTTCTGGCTGTGCCGGGTGGAGATTATAACAGAACATGGTCAAGATGTTCAATGTTCATAAATGACCAGCATGGTCGAATAATAATAAGGCAGAACAGTTGAAACTAGAGCAGCAGCACAGTCAGGTGGAAGTTGAAACTGGAGCAGCAGCATGGCCAGGTAGACTGGGGACAGCAAGGAGTCATCATGTCAGGTAGTCCTGGGGCATGGTCCTAGGGCTCAGGTCAGTTGAAACTGGAACAGCAGCATGGCCAGGTGGACTGGGGACAGCAAGGAGTCATCATGTCAGGTAGTCCTGGGGCATGGTCCTAGGGCTCAGGTCCTCCGAGAGAGAGAAAGAAAGAGAGAAGGAGAGAATTAGAGAACGCACACTTAGATTCACACAGGACACCGAATAGGACAGGAGAAGTACTCCAGATATAACAAACTGACCCCAGCCCCCCGACACATAAACTACTGCAGCATAAATACTGGAGGCTGAGACAGGAGGGGTCAGGAGACACTGTGGCCCCATCCGAGGACACCCCCGGACAGGGCCAAACAGGAAGGATATAACCCCACCCACTTTGCCAAAGCACAGCCCCCACACCACTAGAGGGATATCTTCAACCACCAACTTACCATCCTGAGACAAGGCTGAGTATAGCCCACAAAGATCTCCGCCACGGCACAACCCAAGGGGGGGGGGGGGGGGGGGGCGCCAACCCAGACAGGATGACCACAACAGTGAATCAACCCACTCAGGTGACGCACCCCCTCCAGGGACGGCATGAGAGAGCCCCAGCAAGCCAGTGACTCAGCCCCTGTAATAGGGTTAGAGGCAGAGAATCCCAGTGGAAAGAGGGGAACCGGCCAGGCAGAGACAGCAAGGGCGGTTCGTTGCTGAAGGAGGAGAGATGACTAGAAACGATTCGGTTGGCCGTTTTATGTGTGGATTAATTGTCGGAGTAGAGGACCTTGTGCATTTCAGGCAAAATAACAACTCAATGTTTATATCTCAGGACAAATTAGCTAGCAACAGCAATCTAGCTAAATAGGACAAATAAGCTAGCAAGTGCAAGCTAACTAGCTAAATTGCCATACATGTTTAATGCTTTTCGACCTGTCCCAAAATTTATGTCATTGGTTCAGAGTTTGTTTTGATATTTTAACCTGCGTGTCGTGATCGCGTTTGGTGTAGGGGGACAAAATAAATGTATGCACGATAGCACACGATGGAGCACGCGCGCAGCCGGTTTGGGTTCCGTGTTAACCAAATACATTTAAACTCACTTTTTCACAATTCCTGACATTTAATCCTAGTAAAAATTCAGTGTCTTGGGCCAGTTAAGATCACCACTTTATTTTAAGAATGTGAAATGTCAGAATAATAGTAGAGATAAGGATTTATTTCAGCTTTTATTTCTTACATCACATTCCCAGTGGGTCAGAAGATAGCATACATCAATTAGTATTTGGCTACCTGAACCATTTGTTTCAGGTAGCCTTCCAAAAGCTTTCCACAATAAGTTGGGCAAATTTTGGCCCATTCATCCTGACAGAGCTGGTGTAACTGAGTCAGGTTTTTAGGCCTCCTTGCTCACGCACGCCTTTTCAATTCTGCCCACACATTTTCTATGGGATTGAGGTCAGAGCTTTGTGATGGCCACTCCAGTACCTTGACTTTGTTGTCCTTAAGCCATTTTGCCACAACTTTGGAAGTATGCTTGGGGTCAATGTCCATTTGGAAGCCCCATTTGCGACCACGCTTGAACTTCCTGACTAATGTCTTGAGATGTTGCTTCAATATATATCCACATCATTTCCCCTCCTCATGCACCAGGCCCTCCTGCAGCAAAGCACCCCCAGAACATGATGCTGCCACCCCCGTGCTTCACGGTTGGGATGTTGTTCTTCAGCTTGCAAGCCTCTCCCTTTTTCCTCCAAACATAACGATGGTCATTATGGCCAAACAGTTCTATTTTTGTTTCATCAGACCAGAGGACATTTCTCAAAAAGTACGATCTTTGTCCCCATTTGCAGTTGCAAACCATAGTCTGGCTTTTTTATAGCGGTTTTGGAGCAGTGGCTTCTTCCTTGCTGAGCAGCCTTTCAGGTTATATCGATATAGGACTCGTTTTACTGTGGATATAGATACTTTTGTACCTGTTTCCTCCAGCATCTTCACAGGGTCCTTTGCTGTTGTTCTGGGATTGATTTGCACTTTTCTCACCAAAGTACATTCATCTCTAGGAGACAGAACGCGTCTCCTTCCTGCATAGGAGGCTGGTTCATAAAATGTCAGAAATTGAGAAAATGGAATGGCATCCAACATATGGAAACTATGTGTTTCATGTATTTCATACTATTCGTCTGATTCCGCTTCAACCATTACCATGAGACAGTCCTCCCCAATTAAGGTACGACCAACCTCTTGTGGTTTGTGGTAAGTGTGAAAGCGAGTGTGTGGCGTCAGTATGCATGTGTGTGCATGTTGTGTGTGTGTGTGTGTGTGTGCGTATCTAGTGTCTGTGTGTTGGGGTGTCAGTGTGAGTGTGTGTGTAAAGTCTGTGCAAGAGAGTTAGTGCAAAAAAAGGATCAATGCAGGTAGTCAAAGTAATCATTTGATTAGCTATTTAGCAGTCGTTTAGAAGACTTATGGCTTGGGGGTAGAAGCTGTTCATGGTCCTGTTGGTTCCAGACTTGGTGCATTGGTACCACTTGTCAGCTTGGGTGGCTGGAGAGTCTGAAAATTTTTGGTGCCTTCTTCTGACACAGCCTCATATGACAGGAAGCTCTCAGCCCCAGTGATGTACTGGGCTGTACGCACTACCTCCTGTAACGCCTTGCGGTCGAATGCCAAGCAATTGTCATACCAAGCGTTGATGCAGCCAGTCAAGGTGATCTCGATGGTGCAGCTGTCAAACCTTTTAAAGATCTGAGGGCCCATGACAAAGATTTTCAGCCTCCTGAGAGGGAAGAGGCGTCGTCTTGCCCTCTTCACGACTGTGTTGGTGTATTTGGACCATGATAGATATTTAGTGTTGTGGACACCGAGGAACTTGAAGCTCTCAATCCGCTCCACTACAGCCCCATCGATGTGAATGGGGGCGTGCCCGGCCCTCCGTTTCTTGTAGTCCACGATCAGCTCCTTTTTCTTACTGACGTTGAGGGAGAGATTCTTGTCCTGCCAGGTCTCTGACCTCCTCCCTATAGGCTACCTATCATCACGGTCGGTGATCAGGCCTACCACTATCGTGTCATTTGCAGTCGTGGGTGAACAGGGAGTACAGGGACTAAGCACACACCCCTGAGGGCCCCCCGTGTTGAGGGTCAGCGTGGCGGATGTGTTGTTGCCTACCCTCACCATCTGGGGACGGCCTGTCAGGAAGTCCAGGATTCAGTTGCAGAGGGAGGTGTTCAGTCCCAGGGACATTAGCTTAGTGATGAGCTTCAAGGGCTCTATGGTGTTGAACGCTGAACAGCATTCTCACATTGGTGTTCCTTTTGTCCAAGTGGGAAAGGGCAGTGTGGAGTGCTATAGAATTGCATCATCTATGGATCTGTTGGGGCGGTATGCAAAATGCAGTGGGTCCACAGTTTCTGGGAGGATGGTGTTGATGTGAGCTATGACCAGCATTTCATGGCTACAGTTGTGAGTGCTACGGGGCGATAGTCATTTAAACAGGTTATCTTGGCGTTCTTGGGGACAGGGACTATGGTGGTCTGCTTGAAACATGTAGGTATTACAGACTGGGTTAGGGAGAGGTTGAAAATGTCAGTGAAGACACTTGTCACCTGGTCAGCGCATGCTCTGAGTACGCATCCTGGTAATCCGTCTGGCCCTGTGAATTTTAACCTGTTTAAAAGTCTTACTCACATCAGCTATGGGGAGCGGGATCCCACAGTCATTCGGAACAGCTGGTGGTCTCATGCATGTTTCAGTGTTGCTTGCCTCAAAGCGAGTATAGAATATATCTAGCTCGTCGGGCAGGCTCGTGTCAATGGACAGCTCGCAGCTGGGTTTCCCTTTGTAATCCGTGATAGTTTGCAAGCCCTGCCACATCTGCCAAGCATCAGAGCTTCTGTAGTAGGATTCGATCTTAGTCCTTTATTGACGCGTTGCCTGTTTGATGGTTTGTCGGAGAGCATACGGGTTAGTGCGCCACTCCTTAAAAGCGCCAGGTCTGGGGGCCTCCCGGGTGGCGCAGTGGTTAAGGGCGCTGTACTGCAGCGCCAGCTGTGCCATCAGAGACTCTGGGTTTCTTCGCCCAGGCTCTGTCGTAACCGGCCACGACCGGGAGGTCCATGGGGCGATGCACAATTGGCTTAGTGTCGTCCGGGTTAGGGAGGGCTTGGTTGGTAGGGATGTCCTTGTCTCATCGCGCACCAGCGACTCCTGTGGTGGGCCGGGAGCAGTGCACGCTAACCAAGGTTGCCAGGTGCACAGTGTTTCCTCCGACACATTGGTGCGGCTGGCTTCCGGGTTGGATGCACGCTGTGTTAAGAAGCAGTGTGGCTAGGTTGGGTTGTGTATCGGAGGACGCATGACTTTCAACCTTCGTCTCTCCCGAGCCCGTACGGAAGTTGTAGCGATGAGACAAGATAGTAGCTACTACAACAATTGGACACCACGAAATTGGGGAGAAAAAGGGGTAAAAAATATATAGATATATTTTTTAAAAGCGCCAGGTCTGGCCTTTAGCTCAGTGTGGATGTTGTCTGTAATCCATGGCTTCTAGTTGGGATATGTAGTACGCAAGCCCTGCCACATACGACTAGCGTCAGAGCCGGTGTAGTAGAATTCGATCTTAGTTTTTTATTGATGCTTTGTCTGTTTGATGGTTCGTCGGAGGGCATCCTGGTTATGGTCCCACTCCTTGAAAGTGGCAGCTCTAGCCTTTAGCTCAGTGCGTATGTTGCCTGTCATTCATGGCTTCTGGTTGGGATATGTACGTACGGTTACTGTGGGGACGACGTCGTCGATGCACTTATTAATGAAACTGTTTACTGATGTGGTAAAACACCACAATGCCATGAATCCAATAACATATTCCAGTCAGGTGATGTCAATTTTTTTGCCCTCTAGTTGCACAGGTGACATGCTGGTAGAAATGAAGTAAAACAGATTTCAGTTTTCCTGCATTAAAATCACCAGCCAGTAGGAGCGCTGCCTCTGGATGAGCAATTTCTTGTTGGCTTATGGTCCTATATAGCTCGTTGAGTGCGTTCTTAGTGCCAGCATCGGTTTGTGGTAGTAAATAGAAATACTCACAGGGATCCTCTCATGCTCCCTCATACTTTGCCCATCAACCTCTACTTTCCTTACTGTCTCAGCATATGACACTTTCTGCACTGCTCTCACCCTGGAAAATTCCATCTGTCTCACTTGCACAGGACATTTCTGATCCCCAGCAACATGGCCACCCCCACAATTGAAATACTCCCCCAGCCCACTCCCATATGTACACTTCTCACATTTAGGAATCTCCCTCCTACATACTGCTGCAACATGACCATAAACTTGGCACCTGAAACACCATAGTGATTTCGGAACAAAAGCTCTCAACCGGAAAATGTATATACCCTAGCATGACTTTATCCGGCAAACACTCTAGTCTGCACCGCACTAAATAACATATGTCACAAACACCGGGGACCCCCAACTTCAGTTGATTCACTCAACCTCACCCCAGCTATCACTCCTGTCAGTGGCGGTCTGCTCCGGAGTTCAGTCCCCAGACTAGAAATGCGCAAAGACCTTTCCCTCTGAGCAGCAGACACACACAAAAATCAACACATGTCCATCTCTGGATACTTTGACTGAATTGACAGAACCCCACTCCTTCACCCAGCCTGATACCACAAACGGATTGGCTAAAAGGCATGGTTCCACTTTCTCCATGAATTGTACTCCCACTGAGCCAGAGTCATCTCATGCATTTTCCTGATCATTGCGGTGAGGCTTGGAAGTCTTCACTTCACCTGACAACGCAGGTTCTTTCGCCTCACTTTTGTCAGGATAAATTTCAAGTTCATTATCCGTTGACTGCTCAGGATCTTCAGGTGCGTAACATGCATTTTTCTCTCCTGTACTTGACCCAAAGGAGAAAGTACTCAGCTTGTATTTCCCCTTCAGTTCAGGTTTGCACCTCGCACCCTTCTTTCTGCCTCGCTTCTTCTCGCCATACATCCTCTTGCTCGCCCAGTCCTCCGACAAAGGTGTGTTACCGTGTGGTTTCCAGCAGAGTAGACGCTGTGTTGTGTATTGCTGCCTTTCGCAGGTCGGAGTGCAGATTGCACATTTTGGTCACAAACAAAAAAGGGAAAAGGGAATGGGAAAATCTTAAATTGCACCACCATCTAAACCTGCACCTATACACTATCCCCCAAAACCCACCACCCCATCCGACTACTTTGACCCTAAACGAAATAAATGCTTTCTCATTGGAAGAAACATGATGGAATTTTGTCATTAAAATTGTATGCTTGTATTATTATATACCTGTGTAATTGCATCATTCAAGTCATGAGTGTGTCCCGAAGTTGATGGGTTTATTTGGTCCCCTCGCCACTTTTGAAGTCACACTTGGAATTTTATCAGTAACACGTAAAATTGAGGGCTCTACAAATGAGTTAGTTGGTAGGGGCGAGGGCTTGGTTTGGGATTCACCATACGACTTACGTTCAAGTGAAACCTCCAAGTCAGAACTCCACACTTCAGAGATCTCTGACAGCATGTGAATGCCACAGTAAGTCTAAACATAAACCTCAGGTTGATATGAAATGACTATTCAAAAAACGTAAAAACATTATTTTAATGAAATGATGTAAATTAGCAGCTCGTTACCTTTTTCCTCTAGGTGATCCTTATCATGACCTATAATAGGCTACATAGATTTTTCCATCAAGGGTCAATCAGTGAGATAGAAAAGAGTTGCGTCCCCACCAATTAATTTCATCAATATTTATAAAAAGCACCCTTATTTATGACAATATTTTGTAAAAAAATAAGACTTTCATTGGTGAAATTCATTAGATTAGTTGAAATGGGCAGAATACATTGTTAGCTATTTCAGAAAATAACAACTGCCAAGCATAATAGGAAAAATGCCAATACAGCAGCACCAGTGCATGTATGACATAGTAACTATTTTCCAATGATCTCTGGCCTACCAAATGTAATTTTTGATGTGAATTGCTATTGACACCCTCTCTCTGCTCAGCAGAGATGATACACACAACTTTTCCCAAGCCATAAACACACAGGCTAAGTGCAGAGAACAATGCCAAATACAGTCTGTACTCTATCTGTATTTTGGAAGCAGTGAGTTGAAAATAGTCTCTGCCCATATGCAGGAACTATCCTTAATGCTGCGTAGTTTTGTGGAAAATTCAAGCAATGGACAGTCAGATTTTTATAAGATTGATCACAGAATTGGGCTGGATGATCTCATTGGGTAATCAGAATGAAGACATACCCTATTGATTCATTACACAGATTAAATAACTGTTTACTGTGGTGTGTCACACTGTATTTTTTGGTATGTGGTGCTACATGATCTGGGAAACTGAAAGCTGCTGGTGCTATGAACAGCCTGAGATGCTGTTTGTGACAACTAAAGTGACAAGACTGGTTTGCATGTTTTTGTGGAAAAGCACCAAACAAAAAGTAGCCAACTTTCTTTAAGCAAAGAATGAAAAAGATACAAAAAATAATAACCTTTACAAAGCATTGTCCACCTTGATATACAAAACCGCTCCAAAAAGCATTGTGAGTCACAATTATGCATTTAGCAAAGAATAGGCTACAAGTGTTCTGTAGCAGGAAAAGTGGGCTGGTCCCTTGTCCCAGTCTTTCTCCTTCTCTCTGGCTGGGATTTTCCATTCCAAGAAGCTAGTCTCAGGACCAGGGTACACTATCCATCTGTCCACATCAAGCTCCTTCAGGTCCTGTTCTATAGGTGGCCAGTGAGTTACACACAGCCTGCCTCAAATAGATTGACCAGCTCCTTACAGTCTGGGTCAATGAGGTCCACTGGCTTCTCCCCGTTCTCGTTCTCTGCAAATGCACTGGCACCAAGAGAGAGCAGGTAGCTAAGGAGGGACAAAATACAGTGTTGTTCAGCACAAGTCACATTCAAGGCATCTTCATTGTCTATATTCACACTGGTTATGAAATGCTGCATGTCTGGTTCAATCAGGTCACCGAGGTCAGTATGGTTCACTACCTGCCTTTTGTCAGAAGAGTTATTTCTCAAAGAGGCAGCAATGTTGCATGATAGATAAATTGAATATTGTGTTTTGTGGTCTCCGTACTGTAGGGAAATATTTCTGTGGACGTTTGTGTTTCATTTGTACACCAACCTGGCGATTTCGGGGAAGCCATCACTGCAGGCCATGTGCAGCGGCGTCCAGCCGTCCTCATCTCTCTGGTGGACATCAGCTCCATATTTCACCAGCAGCTTCACACAATCCAGGTTCCCTGTGAGTACGGCCTCATGGAGTGCTGCCATACCTGTACACAGAGCACCATACATGGGCACAGTCAGAAGAGGGCTCAGCTGCCCTGTACATACCCTTACACTGCTTTTCTGTCATTTCAACCTCTGCTTTTAACTTCAGAACTTTTCTGAACTTTCTCTATGCATTTGTCAAACAATTATTTCAAGCTTTTATTCTTTTACTGGTTTAGAATATAAATACATATTTGAGACCCTTTAACTTCTCAGTAGTTTTATATTTGTCAACACAATATCGCTCCGAAAAAGAAGCTGTTGTAGTTAGTGACTATATTTTCATGCAGACAGTTGTAGGTGCCATTGCCTGCTGTGGTAACTCCTGTCAATCTCTCAACACTTTTCCTCTGTCTTTATGTATTTGTAGATTCACTCACCAGATGGGAAGAGGGTATGCAGACGTACTTTCTTCGCTCTCATAAAGCGTCCAATCTGCTCCATCTCACCATGTCGGACAAGGTCCTGGAAGATAATGTCATTGGAGAAGTGTACAGCCCGGACTGGCTTGAGTGGTAGAGGTGCAGGAGTCTGCTGTGCAGGTATGTGTGCTGTGTGACGTGCAGCAGCACTGTAGCGTGTTCCTTTGCTGTACGAAGGGGTGTAACTGGAACTGGTTTTGTGTGTAGGTGTGTAAAGTGATGGGGTGTAGCTTGTGGGGGTGTAGTGAGTTGAGCTGTACTTTGTTGGGGTATATGAAGTGGGTGTGTATTTGGTGGGGGTGTAGTGCGTAGGTGTGTAATTGGTGGGGGTGTAGTGCGTAGGTGTGTAATTGCTGGGGGTGTAGTGCGTAGGTGTGTAATTGGTGGGGGTGTAGTGTGTTGGTGTGTACGTCATTGGTGTGTACTGACTGTATCGCGTGGTGTACGATGACACTGGTAGCTGGTAGCTATACTTCATCCCTGCGGTCAATACGGTTCTTCCTCCCCCTATGCGCTCAGCCCAGGAGGAGGGGTGGGAGAAATCCAAGAAAACTTTGCAATCCAGTCAGGGGAAACAATTTCCTTTGTCCTTTTCACGCTTATCGTCCTTGACTTCTTTCTGATCCTTGAGTTTCCAACCAGAGTAGCACTGCTACTCTCTCTGCAAAGTACCAAAACTTTCCCAAAGTCAATTCTCACTGGCCAAACTTCCTCTGTTTATTTATTTATTTCCTTCTGGTTCTCTGGATTTCTCCCTCGTGCCTCCTGTCTTGTTTCTCCAGTCCTTTTGTATGTCACTACAGTTTCCTCTGGCTTTGTACAGGCTGGTGGTCTGATGGAGCAGGTGGGAGAGGGTCCCTATATACACTCTGGAGGGCTATTTTGGTGCCCGTCATCCCTCATATCGAGTGACTTTAGCTTGGAACGGAGTGGTCTCTGCCAGGCCAGGCTCCTCCCACTATGCGGTCACATGACCCCTGACACTGCCTCCACCCCTATCCCCATAACACAAACACATTGGGGTCTTTATTGAGCTTGCCCAACATGTCTAATACCACATCACATCAAAATGTCCATGATCAACATCAGCAGAGGAACAAACTGTCATTAACAGTTGAGGGAAATGAAATGTTTACAGTTCAGTGTAGATGTGTTTTATGGCCCCTGGGTTCAGGTCAGGCAGCCTTTTTTGGAATTTCACAAGCGACAGCAATGACACATGGTCATGGTGGTCAACAGTGTGAGAGTCACATGTCGAGTCACATGGCTTATATATGATTTTCAGAATTAGTGACATTTTGTTTTTGTTACTTTGGAAAGGTTCAAGAACTCTCGCCTCAAAACAACAAAAACCTGAATACTTGAACTATTTCAACAGAGGTAATGTACGAGAATTTAGGACACGTTATTTGACATTAAGAAAATAGCAGACAAACAAGGTCTTCAAAAGTTATTTTATTTGCAATGAAAGGATAACATACTTTTTGGTTGCTTGAACAACTACTGTATCTATTCTTATTGTGACAGGTCTTGAAACTTTGGAAGGATCAATATTTTGACCGTAGCATCTCTGCCATTAGAGCAAACAGTAACCCCATCACATGGTTGACATCTGATCTACACTCATTTGCCTGGACCCATTGGACCAATAGTAACTTGCCATACAGGACGTTCAGGAACCACTGGGCCAATAGTATCCAGCCATTCAGGGAGTTCAGTGCAGGAGCAGTCTTGGCCAACAGTTGTGTCATAGGGACATAAATCTATGCTGCGAAATGTAACCCATTTCTCTAGATGGCATTAAAAGATCAGATGGTTTTGGTGTAAAAAAGAAGGCCCTTTACAGTGCAGTGATCTTTCAATCTGTGTGACCTTCAATCTTATAGGAAAATCTGATTAGCTCAAATCCCAAATTAATGTTTTGAAATGTAGTAAAGTTGGTACTGTGATTACTCCATTTTCATGTCATATGATTTTGTGAGTTGGAAGTTGTGCGTGTGAACCATGACAGCCGGGACATTGTGCCAGTGCCAGCTGTTCTCAGCAGACAGGCAGGAACTTCTAAGAGTGGCAGAGCTGGTTCAAGCTGGATTTCAAAGGCTTTGGACTTGGACATTTCACAGGAGCTGCTCCATGCTAGCCAACGAAAATAGCATGGCTACCATCCCACTGGTTTTCTCTTACCAAGGTCTCGCAGGGTAGACTTTACTGTGCCCTAAGGGGCAACCTTTATGGTTGACTAGAATCCACAACATAGGCCTCATCTTACTATCAGGCCTGGCTTGAGAAGCAGTGCATTATACTGTAATGTACATCCTGTTATGTGTGTCCTGCATATCTGTCATTAGGTACAATTCCACTATAAGGATCCACTGGCTCACTTATCATCAAGATGTTAAGGCTTATGTTATATCACATCATGGCAAATTGTATTACAAAGAGAGAGGAGATATAAGCTTGTTGCAAAACCATCCTTCTTCTAGAACTGTTGATTGTAATTAGGGGTATAATAGGCTTGTGTATTCAGTTACAAAGAAATGAAGTTACATACATCCATTAACTCCATCCATTACCTAACTGGAGGGGCCCTTTAAACTCATTATGATTATCCACATTTGTCACGACCGTTATCTTGAAAATGACCTGACCAAGGTGCAGTGTGTTGAGCGTACATTTGTCTTTATTATGAAATGTCACTAACAAAACAAGAAACAACAAACACAAAGTTTACTGGGGCTACACAGGCCACTAACAAATACAACTACCCACAAAATACAAAAGGAAAAAATGCAAAGTATGATTCCCAATCAGAGACAACGATAGACAGCTGTCCCTGATTGAGAACCATACCCGGCCAAAACATAGAAACACAGAACATAGAGTTTCCCACCCGAGTCACACCCTGACCAACCAAACATAGAGAATAAAAAGATCTCTACGGTCAGGGCGTGACAACGTTGGGATTGGAACTGTATGGGTGACTTTACCTTCGGATTAGAACTGATCCCGGCCCTGAACATAAACCTTTTTTAGCCCTGCACTGTCTCCACCCAGCACAGCTGACCATTCTGCACAGAGGAGCTGGTGGAAAAGTCTTAGAGCTCATGTCTAGACAAATTTAGGTGAGAGTAATTTATAACCGCAGCTCGGGGAAGAGACTTTATGCACTGATTATCGAGTTCACCAGTCTCTCATAAAGACGTGTGGTGAGAGGGTGGTGGAGTTCCATGAACTATGGTGCTACCCCTTCCCAAAGCCCCTACCCACCCAAGACCGAGAAGGGCCTCATTTGGTGGGAGTTGTTTGTTTGTTGTCCTCTTGCATCACCCTTGGGTACATGCCAAAAGGATTGCTCACGTATCTGTAGGGGTTGAATCACCCTCCACTCAGTGTGCTATAGATAGATACAGGCCCACCTCCCGCATGCCTTATAGGGCACATACAGTATTGCATACTGTCAATTACCACCAAACAGTTCCATGTTAAAAGCTTCCTGGTGTGTGAATCGCTGTAGTGTTTCAAGTTAGTAATCACTATAATCACTATAGCAGTAGCGTATGTGGTGAGTGGGTCTGTGCATGGTGATGAGTGTAAGTGTGTGGTGTCAGTTGTGAGTGTGGGTGCATGTGTGTGTGTATGCGTGTGTGAGAAGAGTGTCAGTGTGTGCCTTAGTGTATGCCTGTAGGCGTGAGTGTCTTAGTGGGTAGACACAAACATAGGCACACACACACACACACACACACACACACACACACACACACACACACACACACACACACACACACACACACACACACACACACACACACACACACACACACACGATAACAGCAGCTAATGAGGATCCATAAGAAATTCCTGTGGATGAGCATAGAGGCCGTGCAGGTAGTACAGTGGTAGCTGTCTATTGAAAGGTCTTATGGCTTGGGGAAAGAACCTGTCTCTGAGCCTTTTGGTCCGAGACCCGATGCTTCGGTACCGCCTGCCGGACGGGAGCAGAGAGAACAGTCCACGAGAAAAGAGAGAACAGTCCATGTTTTCCAATTGCAGCTGTGTCATGACTTATGTATACAGTGCATTCGGAAAGTATTCAGACCCCTTGACTTGTTCCACATTTTGTTACGTTACTGCCTTATTCTATAATGGATCAACAAAATTCCTCATCAATCTACACACAATACCCCATAATGACAATTTATTTATTTTTGCCCAAAAAATTTATAATAAAAATATTAAAAACAATATTTACATTAGTATTTAGACCCTTTACTCAGTACTTTGTTGAAGCACTTTTGGCAGCGATTACAGCCTCAAGTCTTCTTGGGTATGACGCTACAGACTTCGAACACCAGTATTTGGGGAGTTTCTCTCATTCATCTCTGCTGATCCTCTCAAGCTCTGTCAGGTTGGATGGAGAGCATCGCTGCACAACTATTTTTAGGCCTCTCCAGAGATGTTCAATTGGGTTCAATTCCGGGCTCTGGCTGGGCCACTCAAGGACATTCAGAGACTTGTCCCGAAGCCACTCCTGAGTTGTCTTGGCTGTGTGCTTAGGGTCGTTGTCCTATTGGAAGGTGAACCTTCACCCAAGTCTGAGGTCCTGAGTGCTCTGGAGCAGGTTTTCATCAATGATCTCTCTGTACTTTGCTCCGTTTATCCCTCCAATGATCCTTACTAATCTCCCAGTCCCTACTACTGAAAAACATCCCCACAGCATGCTTCACCGTAGGGATGGCGCCAGGTTTCCTCCAGAAGTGATGCTTGATATTTAGGCCAAAGAGTTCAATCTTGGTTTCATAAGACCAGAGAATCTTGTTTCTCATGGTCTGAGAGTCTTTAGGTGCCTTTTGGCAAACTCTAACCAGTCATGCAGCCTTATGTGCCTTTTACTGAGGAGTGGCTTCAGAGATGGTTGTACTTCTGGAAGGTTCTCCCATCTCCACAGAGGAACTCTGGAGCTCTGTCAGGGTGACCATCGGGTTCTTGGTCACCTCCCTGATCAATGCCCTTCTCCCCATCTCTAGGAAGAGGCCGGTTCTAGGAAGACTCTTGGTAGTTCCACATTTCTGGTCGGAGGGAGAAAAAAACCAATTTAATACATTTTAGAATAATGCTGTAACGTAATAAAATGTGGAAAAAGTCAAGCGGTCTGAATACTTTCCAAATGCACTGTATAGTTTAAGATCTATGTTATAAATGATCTGGCAATGCACATTTTCCTTCTATAAATAAGCGGTTGAAACAGTCAGGTATCTGTACCCACAGCAAAGTATTAGGATCCTTATAACGACAGACCTTCAATAACAGACCAAAGGTTTAGGACACAGCCGAGGACAGACAGAGGCATCGTGATGTTAACAACCTGTCAAATAGGCTTATCATGTTGACCGGACAGCTATGGATTCCAAAACACTTTGATGTTGACTTTCATCAAGCTGGTGGCTGGACAGTTGGTGACTCACTCTCTAAATATGTTCAAGGTGAGATGAAACCATAGAAACAAGAACAGTGAAACAACCAATGTCAGCAAAGATTTCACAAGTATTCATGGAATATTGGCTATTCCTGGATCAACACTGGAGTCCCCTGCTGCACTTCATTGTATGATTGACATACACATTATTTTCAGGATCATCCTTAGATATGAGCATACATACAGAGTAAACAAAACATTAGGAACACCTGCTCACTTACCAGGTGAGTCTAGGTGAAAGCTATGATCCCTTATTGATCCACTTCAGTCAGTGTAGATGAAAGGGAGGAGACCGGTTAAGTATTTTTCAACCTTGAGACAATTGAGACATTGTGTATGTGTGCCATTCAAATGGTGAATGGGAAAGACAAAAGATTTAAGTGCCTTTGAACGGGTATGGCAGTAGGTGCCAAGCACACCAGTTTGAGTGTGTCAAGAACTTCAGCGCTGCTGGGTTTTTCACCCGCAACAGTTTCCTGTGTGTCAAGAATGGTCCACCACTCAAAGGACATCCAGCCAACTTGGGAAGCATTTGAGTTAACATGGGCCATCTTCCCTGTGGAACGCTTTCGACACCGTGTAGAGTCCATGCCCCAACAAATTGAGGCTGTTCTGAGGGAAAAAGGGTGTTCTAATGTTTTGTACACTCAGTGCATATTCTGAGCTTTGATTAATTTCCTAACAGATTTTGAGCAGGACTAGGGCATGGGGCTGTCTGAAAAATGCATACATATTGCAAAGTTGGCAGACAGCATTCTTGTACTGATGATGGGGTGCCAGGTACCGCGTGCTTCCTGTGCATGGCGTGATGAGCCTCTTCTCAGAACAGCCTGGCCTGCCCCGGTCACAGTGAGCCCCATTGGTGGCAGCACTATGCTCTCATCAAGGGGGCAGAGACAGGGAGCAGACTGACACACCTGGATTACTGGACAGTGAACACTGTGGGACTGGATCTCAGTCTGGATCCTCCAGGCCCAGTGGGAGATACACGCTCGGGCCGGCTGGATCCAGTTACGGCACGTGTGGCTAGGCCAGAATAGGAAGCCTACATCTAAATCAGGAGCCAGTAATCCTCAGTCCTTGCACAGGGAGCCTCCACCATGCCAGCTGCAGTCACCAGTAACAGTGGCAGAAGGGTGAGACTGAATCGACAGCAGACATGAGGTCATTTATAGTAGGGAAGTTTGCATGTTAGAAAAAGTGATGAGAAAGCATGTCCATGACTTCTCGATTTTCCCCCAACAACTGGTTGAGCCACACATTTAGGGCCCTGAATATATCCCCCTAGAGTCGGTTGACGCATCGGTGCATCAATCTAAGTGACATTTAAACAAAATCCCCATAAAAATCAGTCAGTTTCAGCTAGAGATATCAGTTTTCCATTGGATGCGTCTCAATCTACCGCATCTGCCGATGTCGCACTTCCCCATCTGAGGTGAAAGGTGGCAGAGCTAGATTGGTCTTCTCACGAAAACGTCTGTAGCATCCCAACTGATACTACAAACTAGTATGACCACTCTATGGAAATGTCTCACGAGCCTCTCACGAACACTATGGGGTTCTATGTTTTGTTCTACGACACCCACAAGTGTCAGGGGACTCGTCTCAAGTCAGTACCGTCGATGTGTCAACTTCAGTTTTTAGCGTATGATCCGTTTTGGCTACAAAGTGTCACAGGACTCGTCTGAAGGTAACCGGTACCAGTTGTAAACATTAATGGAAGTATGGAGGTGGTTTTGTGCCTACTCAAAAAATGGGGTTAAATATGTGTAAAAAATATATACAGTACCAGTCAAAAGTTTGGACACACCTACTCATTCAAGTTTTTTAATTATTTTTTAAATAGTTTCTACATTGTAGAATAATAGTGAAGACATCAAATCTATGAAATAACAGATATGGCATCGTGTATTAAGCAAAAAAGTGTTAAACAAATCAAAATATATTTTTGATTTTATTCTTCAAAGTAGCCACCCTTTGCCTTGATGACAGCTTTGCACACTCTTGGCATTCTCTCAACCAGCTTCACCTGGAATGCTTTTCCAACCGTCTTGAAGGAGTTCCCACATATGCTGAGCACTTGTTGGCTGCTTTTCCTTCACTCTGCGGTCCAGCTCATCCCAAACCATCTCAATTGGGTTAAGGTTGGATGATTGTGGAGGCCAGGTCATCTGATGGCCTTCTTGGTCAAATAGCTCTTACACAGCCTGAAGGTGTGTTGGGTCATTGTTCTGTTGAAAGTAAATGTCCCACTAAGTGCAAACCAGATGGGATGGCGTATCACTGCAGAATGCTGTTGTAGCCATGATGGTTAACTCTGCCTCACAGACAGTGTCACCAGCAAAGCACACCCACACCATCACACCTCCTCATCCATGCTTCACGGTGGGAACTACACATGCAGAGATCATCCGTTAACCGACTCTGCATCTCACAAATACAAGGCGGATGTAACCAAAAATCTCACATTTGGACTCATCAGACCAAAGGACAGATGTCCACCAGTCTAATGTCTATTGGCGTGTTTCTTGGCCCAAGCAAGTCTCTTCTTATTATTGGTGTCCTTTAATAGTGGTTTCTGTGCAGCAATTTGACCATAAAGGCCGGATTCACGCAGTCTGCTTTGAATAGTTGATGTTGAGATGTGTCTGTTACTTGAATTTATTTGGCCTGCAATCGGAGGTGCAGTTAACTCTAATGAATTTATCCTCTGCAGCAGAGGTAACTCTTGCCCTTCCTTTCCTGTGGCGGTCCTCATGAGAGCCAGTTTCATCATAGCTCCTAATTTGTTTTGCTACTGAACTTGAAGAAACTTTCAAAGTTTTTGAAATTTTCCGCATTGACTGACCTTCATGTCATAAAGTAATGATGGACTATTGTTTCTCTTTGCTTTTTTGAGCTGTTCTTGCCATAATATGGACTTGGTCTTTTCCCAAATAAGGCTATCTTATGTATACCACACTTACCTTGTCACAACACAACTGATTGGCTCAAATGCATTAAGAAGGAAAGAAATTCCACAAATGAACTTTTAACAAGGCACACCTGTTAATTGAAATGCATTCCAAATGACTACCTCATGAAGCTGGTTGAGAGAATGTCAATAGTGTGTAAAGCTGTCATCAAGACAAAGGGTATATAAATAAAAATATATTTTGATTTGTTAAAAAGAATTGGTTACTACATGATTCTAAATGTGTTATTTCATAGTTGTGATGTCTTCACTATTATTCTTCAATATAGAAAATAGAACAAATAAAGAAAAACCCTTCAATGAGTAGGTGTGTCCAAACTTTTGACTGGTACTGTATATACATATTTCATGAGCTTTCTTATATCTCCTAGATATAGGACAGACACTTCAAAACCTTATTCCTTATGAATTATTTTTGATTGTCTTTTTTGCCATTTATGAATGTGTTACTCAATGTGTTTCTGTGGGTGGTAGTAAAGGCCAAATCATTTGTTTATATTTCTTTTTCATACCTAAAGGGGTCCTAAAACTCAAAATCAACTACCTAAATGATCCATGGTATGACCATCTTAAAACTATTCCATATGTCATCTTAAATTAAACAGCATGATCATTACAAAGGTGCACCTTGTGTTGTGGACTATAAAAGGCCACTCTAAAACATGCAGTTTTATCCCATAACACAATGCCACAGATGTCTCAAGTTTTGAGGGAGCGTGCAAATTGCATGCTGACTTCAGGAATGTCCACCAGAGCTGTTGCCAGAGAATTGAATGTTAATTTCTCTACCATAAACTGCCTCCATCCACAGACCACATGTAACCACGCCAGCCCAAGACCTCCACATCCGGCTTCTTCACCTGCGTGATCGTCTGAGACCAGCCACCTGACTTCCATTCATGCCATTCAGTCGTGCCATTCATCCGCCGCCATCACCTCAAGGTTTCATAATGATAATGCACAGCCCCATGTCGCAAAGATCTGCGCACAATTCCTGGAAGCTGAAAATGTCCCAGTTCTTCCATGGCCTGCATACTCACCAGATATGTCACCAATTGAGCATATTTGGGATGCTCTGGATTGACATGTAAGACGCCGTGTTCCATTTCCCGCCAATATCCAGCCATTGAAGAGGAGTGGGACCCTTTCACAGGCCACAATCAACAGCCTGATCAACTCTGTGCGAAGGAGACGTGTCGTGCTGCATGAGGCAAATGGTGGTCACACCAGATAATGACTGGTTTTGTAATCCACACACCTGCTTTTTTAAAAGGTATCTGTGGACAAACAGATGCATATCAGTATTCCCATTCATAAATGAGTGCCTAATTTATTTCAATTGACAGATTTACTTATATGAACTGTAACTCAGTAATATTGTTGCATGTTGCGGTTAAAATTTTTGTTCAGTGTTGATGAAAAGCCGAAATCAGTATGAGATGCTGGTATTTTAAAGCATACTTAATTTTCGGAATATCACATACTCTCAAACGTTCTATTTTCGAATATTCAATCAGCTTATTATTTGGAATGCAAGTACACATATTCAGACACGGCCATCCTCTTTTCTGGTTTGATGAGTTTACAGGATTGTAATAATCAAGGCCAAAGGTACCCTGGATATGTGACCCTTCTCACAGCCCATGGAAGTGGTGACCGACAGTTACACCTACATTTCTGTGCATTCATTGTAGGCATCAACTATTGCAAAACATGGAGGCTACAAAGTCTGCTGTGCATCACATAATGTGGCAAATTTCCATTGACTGCTTATCAGCACTGCCCTCTATGCCTGTCTTTGAACATGCTGTGGCAGGCATCCACAAACGGATGATCTGACAGCTTTCAGAGCCTCTAATCTGAGCCTTGCTCCTAACACGGAAGGCAGACCACCCCAAACTAAATCGGGCTATTTGCTCTGCAAATGGGAGCGTCCGGCGTCCACCACCTGGCCCGAGATGTATGGCATGGCCATCATGGTTCCCATGCCTCTGGACTCTAGAGTTGCTGAGCCCTCAAGGCACAAGGACATAGTTTCCATGGGAATTGGTCAATATTTTCTTACAGAGAGAAGACCAAAATAGTGTTGCCCGGAAAAATCTCAATGATAAATTAATTTGTTTGACTTTCAGTGTTGCCTTTGCTTATTTTAAGTTGACATAAAAGAGACAGGAAAGTTACGGCATATTTAACAGCACATAGAAAAATGAATTGTGTACTTTGGCTTGGAGGCACTTCGATTGTGGACATTTTGCCTGAAAACTGTTATAGGTAGGCTTATCATATGATGTGCTCAGACCCAGAGAAACTAAGACACACGTCTTCAAGAACACAAACAGTAGGCCTGCTGCTGCACCCATCACACAAGGAGGGCACCATGGGAATTTCAAGGCTATATTTAGTTGGGGCTCAGTTTTAAATAACACCCTTTCTGTGTAAACACACCAATCAATTTAAAAGTCAAGGCTCCAAAGATTGTTGGAGAGTATTCCTTGAGGTAATTTAAGCTGAAAGAAAGAGAGTTAGAATGGTGACTATTTGTGGTCACAATTCATGGCTGAAATATATCACCTTGACTTTCAAGGAGGTTCACTGGTACTCTGAAGTGTATGCCTATACCATGGTCTGCCAACAATGGTTTAGAGCAGGCTATTAGACATGAGCATATGCTTAATACAGGGATACAGGGATATATAGTTAATGCTAATTATGATCACATAGATTAATGCAGATGTTTCTGACCACGACTCCATTTTGTTGCTCCCAGCCTATAGACAGAAACTAAAACAGGAAAGGCTCATAATCAGGTCTGTTCAACGCTGGTCCGACCAATCTGACTTCACGCTTCAAAATTGCTTCAATCACGTGGACTGGGATATGTTCCGCATAGCATCGGAAAACAACATTGATGAATACGCTGATTCGGTGAGTGAGTTTATTAGCAAGTGCATCGGTGATGTTGTACCCACAGCAACTATTAAAACCTTCCCCAACCAGAAACAGTGGATTGATGGCAGCATTCGTGCAAAACTGAAAGCGCGAACCACTGTTTTTATTCAGGGCAAGGCGACCGGTAACATGACCGAATACAAACAGTGTAGCTATTCCCTCCGCAAGGCAATCAAACAAGCTAAGCGTCAGTATAGAGACAAAGTAGAGTCACAGTTCAACGGCTCAGACACGAGAGGTATGTGGCAGGGTCTACAGTCAATCACGGACTAAAAAGAAAACCAGCCCTGTCGCAGACCACGATGTCCTGCTCCCAGACAAACTAAACAACTTCTTTGCTCGCTTTGAGGTCAATACAGTGCCAATGACACGGCCCGCCAAAACCTGTGGTTTGAGTAAAACATTTAAACGTGTTAACCCTTGCAAGGCTGCCGGCCCAGACGGCATCCCTAGCCGCGTCCTCAGAGCATGCGCAGACCAATTGGCTGGTGTGTTTAAAGACATATTCAATCAATCCTTATTCCAGTCTGCTGTTCCCACATGGGTCTCGACCCCGCCCTGTGCAACTGGGTCCTGGACTTCCTGACGGGCCGCCCCCACCTCAACAATGGGGCCCCACAAGGGTGCGTTCTCAGCCCTCTCCTGTACTCCCTGTTCACCCATGACTGCGTGGCCATGTACGCCTCCAACTCAATCATCAAGTTTGCAGACAACACTACAGTGGTAGGCTTGATTACCAACAACAACGAGACAGCCTACAGGGAGGAGGTGAGGGCCCTCGGAGTGTGGTGTCAGGAAAACCTCACACCAAACTGTCAACACAAGGAGATGATCGTGGACTTCAGGAAACAGCTGAGGGTGCACCCCCCTATCCACATCGACGGGACAGTAGTGGAGAAGGTGGAAAGTTTTAAGTTCCTCGGCGTACACATCACGGACAAACTGAAATGGTCCACACACACAGACAGCGTGGTGAAACAGGTGCAGCAGCGCCTCAGGAGTCCGAAGAAATTCGGCTTGTCACCAAAAACACTCACAAACTTTTACAAATGCACAATCGAGAGCATCCTGTTGGGCTGTACCATCGCCTGGTATGGCAACTGCTCCGCCCACAACCGTAAGGCTCTCCAGAGGGTAGTGAGGTCTGCATCGCCGGGGGCAAACTACCTGCTGTCCAGGACACCTACACCACCCGATGTCACAGGAAGGCCAAAAAGATCAACAAGGACAACAACCACTCGAGCCACTACCTGTTCACCCCGCTATCATCCAGAAGGCGAGGTCAGTACAGGTGCATTAAAGCTGGGACCGAGAGACTGAAAAACAGCTTTTATCTCAAGGCCATCAGACTGTTAAAACTTCTGATGGCTGGGGGGCAGTATTGAGTAGCTTGGATGAATAAGGTGCCCAGAGTAAACTGCCTGCTACTCAGGCCCAGAAGCTAAGATATGCATATTATTAGTATATTTGGATAGAAAACACTCTGAAGTTTCTAAAACTGTTTGAATGATGTCTGTGAGTATAACAGAACTCATATGGCAGGCAAAAACCTGAGACAAAATCCAACCATGAAGTGGGAAATCTAGTTTTTCAACTCATTGCCTATCGAATATACAGTGTCTATGGGGTCATATTGCACTTCCTAAGTCTTCCACTAGATGTCAACAGTCTTTAGAACCTTGTTTCAGGCTTCTACTGTGAAGGAGGGGGGAATGAGTCAGTCAGGTGTCTGCCATGAGCTGATCACACGCGCTCCTGTGAGAGGTAGCTGCATTCTGTTTCTAAAGACAAAGGAATTCTCCGGTTGAAACATTATTGAAGATTTATGTGAAAAACATCCTAAAGATTGATTCTATACATCGTTTGACATGTTTCTACGAACTTCAATGGCATTTTTTGACTTTTCGTCTGACCTGCACGTCGTGAATTTGGATTTGTGAACTCAAGGCGCGAACAAAAAGGAGGTATTTGGACATAAATTATGAACTTTATCGAACAAAACAAACATTTATTGTGGAACTGGGATTCCTGGAAGTGCATTCTGATGAAGGTCATCAAAGGTAAGGGAATATTTAAAATGCTATTTCTGACTTTTACTGACTCCACAACATGGCGGATATCTGTATGGCTTGGTTTTGTGTCTGAGCGCCATACTCAGATTATTGCATGGTGTGCTTTTTGGTAAAGCTTTTTTGAAATCTGACACAGCGGTTGCATTAAGGAGAAGTATATCTAAAGTTCCATGCATAACACTTATATTTTCATCAACATTTATGATGAGTATTTCTGTAAATTGATGTGGCTCTCTGCAAAATCACCGGTTGTTTTGGAAGCAAAACATTACTGAGCGTAACACGCCAACGTAAACTGAGATTTTTGGATATAAATATGAACTTTATCGAACAAAACATACATGTATTGTGTAACATGAAGTCCTATGAGTGTCATCTGATGAAGATCCTCAAAGGTTAGTGATTCATTTTCTCTATTTCTGTTTTTTTGACTCCTCTCTTTGGCTGGAAAAATGGCTGTGTTTTTCTGTGACTAGGTACTGACCTAACATAATCGTTTGGTGTGCTTTCGTCTAAATCCTTTTTGAAATCGGACACTGTGATGGGACTAACAACAAGTTTATTTTTAAAATGATGTAAAATACTTGTATGTTTGAGGAATTTAAATTACGAGATTTCTGTCGTTTGAATTTGGCGCCCTGCACTTTCACTGGCTGTTGTCATATCGATCCCCATAGTGGGATCTAAGCAATAAGAAGTTTTAAACAGCCATCACTAACATTGAGTGGGTGCTGCCAACATACTGACTCAATCTCTAGCCACTTTAATAATTACAAATCGGATGTAATAAATGTATCACTAGTCACTTTAAACTATGCCACTTTATATAATGTTTACATACCCTACACTACTCATCTCAAATGTATATACTCTACTCTATACCATCTACTGCATCTTGCCTTTGCCGTTCGGCCATCGCTCATCCATATATATTTGTATGTACATATTCTTATTCATTCCTTTACACTTGTGTGTATAAGGTAGTTGCTGTGAAATTGTTAGATTACTTGTTAGATATTACTGCATGGTCGGAACTAGAAGCACAAGCATTTCGCTACACTCATTAACATTAACATCTGCTAACCATGTGTATGTGACAAATAACATTTGATTTGATTTGATGTGTAAATCCACTAGAAGGTGGAAATGAGATTGCATTCCTTAATAATATAATGGTTATAGGTAGGTAATAAACATTTAGAAAGACCAATGTTTGTTAGTGTAATGGCTTTCTTCCTGGGAAGGAGAGGCGGATCAAAACGCAGCGTGGTTAGAGTTCATGTTAATTTAATAAGTTAACTCAAACATGAACAGGATACAAAACAATAAACGTGAAAACCAAAACAGTCCTAACTGGTGCATAAAACACAAAGACAGGAAACAACCACCCACAAATCCCAACACAAAACAGGCTACCTAAATATGGTTCCCAATCAGAGACAATGACTAACACCTGCCTCTGATTGAGAACCATATCAGGCCAAACATAGAAATAGACAAACCAGTAAACACTAAAACAAGGAAAACACACAAGAACTATGGTCAGAACGTGACAGTTAGTGAACACTTTCACTGAGGCTCATTATTTTGAGTGTGTAAAGTGTGAAGTTGGCCAAACACTTGACTAGCCATACCTTTCCTTTATTCCCATATAGCAGATATTAGAGAGTGAGAGTATGTTATTTGTTCTGAGATAAAGCTTGCAAAAGTATTCACCCCCTTTGGCATTTTTCTTATTTTGTTGCCTTACAACCTGAAATTAAAATTGATTTTTTGGGGGGGTTTGTATCATTTTATTTACACAACATGCCTACCACTTTGAAGATTTTAACATATTTTTACTTGTAAAACAAAGAAGAAATAAGTTAAAAAAACAGAAAACCTGAGCATGCATAACTATTCACCCCCTCCCCCACACCCAAAGTCAATACTTTGTAGAGCCACCTTTTGCAGCAATTACAGCTGCAAGTCTCTTGGGGTATGTCTCTACAAGCTTGGCACATCTAGACACTAGGATTTTTGCCCATTCTTCAAGGCAAAACTGCTCCAGCTCCTTCAAGTTGGATGGGTTCCACTTGTGTACATCAATCTTTAAATCATACCACAGATTCTCAATTGAATTGAGGTCTGGGCTTTGACTAGGCCATTCCAAGACATTTAAATGTTTCCCCTTAAACCCCTCGAGTGTTGCTTTAGCAGTATGCTTAGGGTCATTGTCCTGCTGGAAGGTGAACCTCCGTCCCAGTCTCAAATCTCTGGAAGACAAACAGGTTTCCTTCAAGAATTTCCCTGTATTTAGTGCCATCCACCATGCCTTAAATTCTGACCAGTTTCCCAGTCCCTGCCGATGAAATACAACCCCACAGCATGATGCTTCCACCACCATGCTTCACTGTGGGGATGGTGTTCTCTGGGTGATGAGAGTGGTTGGGTTTGCGCCAGACAGGGCATTTTCCTTGATGGCCAAAAAGCTCAATTTTAGTCTCATCTGACCAGAGTACCTTCTTCCATATGTTTGGGGAGTCTCCCACATGCCTTTTGGCGAACACCAAATGCGTTTGCTTATTTTTTTCTTTAAGCAATGGCTTTTTTCTGGCCACTCTTCCATAAAGCCCAGCTCTGTGGAGTGTACGGCTTAAAGTGGTCCTATGGACAGATACTCCAATCTCTGCTGTGGAGCTTTGCTGCTCTTTCAGGATTATCTTAGGTCTCTTTGTTGCCTCTCTGATTAATGCCCTCCTTGCCTGGTCCATGAGTTTTGGTGGACGGCCCTCTCTTGGCAGGTTTGTTGTGGTGCCATATTCTTTCCATTTTTTAATAATGGATTCAACGGTGCTCCGTGGGATGTTCAAAGTTTCTGATATTTTTTTATAACCCAACCCTGATCTGTACTTCTCCACAACTTTGTCCCTGACCTGTTTGGAGAGCTCCTTGGTCGTCATGGTGCCGCTTGCTTGGTGGTTCCCCTTGCTTTGTGGTGTTGCAGACGCTGGGGCCTTTCAGAACAGGTGTATATATACTCATGTGACACATAGATTTCACACAGGTGGTTTCATAGCAAAGGGGGTGAATACATATACACGCACCACTTTTCAGTTGTTGTTTTTTGAGAATCTTTTGAAACAAGTAATCTTTTTCATTTCACTTCACTATTTTGTGTATATCTATTACATGAAACCCAAATAAAAATCCATTTAAATTGCAGGTTGTAATGCAACAAAATAGGAAAACATCAAGGGGGATGAATACTTTTGCAAGGCACTGTATAATGGAGCAGAACATTTGAGCCTGGGAACATACTGACCGTACATATCACCCCATTAACACCGCTCCCCTAATAGTTTCCTATGACCGAAAGCAAACCAATGTTAAAAGGCTTCCCACTTCACAAAGCCAAATATGTTCCAAAGGGGGATCAATAGTTTTATGTGTTTAGTATGTTTAGAATAGTGCTTTGTGTGCTCCCTTTGGAGACACGGGCCACAGTGAGGGGCTGTAGCTGCTGACAGTGATCAGGTATGAAGAATGCTAACCCGTGAAGGGCCACAGCAGTAAACAGGGCCAGCAGCTGTCCAGTCCACAGCCAGAGCAGGAGTGTCCGGACTTCACACGGAGGGAAGAGAGCCAGGGTGCAGGCCTGGGATAGGGTTACCTGAGCCGGGCCTCCATGGAAAATGAGGGTGGGGTGAAAGGCCAGCCGTGTGGGCATTTCAAATGGTAGATGTTTGATTACACAATGGGGGCATGTGACTGAGTTTTGCCCTGGGAATGGTTGGCATTCAGCAACCAATGGATAGGAGGACAGATCGTGATTAAAACAAGTAACATGCAGTAACTAACCTTTACAAACTTGTACCCTCCACATCAAAGAACAATGGCATTCTGGACAATCTTCAGATGGCATCCTCTATAGCAAAGTGCAGACAAGACCATTTACCAGTCATCATTCCTACCTAGGAGAGGACACTGACATAAGTGCAAAATATAAGATCCCGTGTCATGGTGGACACACAGGTCCATAATAACCGTGACAACTAATGGATTTATTGAAACTTACCTCAAAACGAATCCCTCCTTAATCTCTGACACAATATCTATGTAGTGTGTGCCCTTATCAACACTGCTCCCAACATGGAGGATCAGCCTGCAGGAGCTCTCGCCCCTGTGACCTCCTCTTATTGTCACACCATTGGGGCATATCTCTGGCATACCGTTCCTCGTTAGTAGCTGTGGAGGTTTCATGACAGGAATGAATTCAACTGAGTAGCCAGCGGGCAAAAGATTGGATGGTAAAAAAAGGGGGAAGCAAGCTGCATGACTTAATTACGGAACACAAATAGAATTTCCAGCTGGAGTTTGACCTATTGCGGGACAGCAGGTTGGGGCTGTGCTGTCTTCAGTCATGCACCTGCCAAGAGAGCTTTTCAAGGAAACACAGAGGTTATGTAAAATATACACACCTATCTATAGCCAAGCTGACAGGACTTATTAGTCCTATTAAAGATGACGACCACACGCAGTCAATCTCTGCCTTGCAGCCATCCATGCTTATCAAACCTCAGCTCTGCTCTTCAATCATCATGTCTACCGTTTACCAGTGGACAGAGAGACCAACCTATGAAAGGTCATATGAAGAGTTGATGTGAGAACTTAAGGTTCCTACCACCAGTTTAGAATGAGTTGCTATTAGGGATGAAATAACGCATGATATTATGAAGAGACAGATATTATTAGGCCAAATAATTAGTTATTCAATTAGTTATATTCATTATTCTAAATACAATTTCATAGTATTGACTACTTTAGATACAAATCATATAAGAATTGATAATTGATTGGTTATTATTGTTTATACAATGGGTGGTTTGGAATTCCCATTGTTAGAGTCTATCCTGTCCATGATATACTAGACAACATACACATGGTCACTAGAGTCTGGACTAGACAGACTAGCGCCCAATTGACTCCTTGAAGGAGAGTTCTCCTTGTCGGACTTTACCCAGAATGCACCGCACGGCCCATTGTCAACGGACGGGCAACGTACACAGTGGGTATTAATAGGATTCCAATAACATGTTATATCGGTGGTTGTCTACCCCACAGGACTCCCGAGTGGTGCAGTGTTCTAAGGCACTGCATCTCAGCACAAGTGGCGGCACTGTAGTCCCTGGATCAAATCCAGGATGCAACACATCTGGCCGTGATTGGAAGTCCAATAGGGCGGCGCATAATTGGCCCAGCGTCATCCAGGTTAGGCCAGGGTAAGCCGTCATTGTAGTAAGAATTTGTTCTTAAGTGACTTGCCTAGTTAAATAAAGGTAAAAAAAGATTCCTTAAGTAATTACCATTTTACTATGTAAATAACTGTGCTACAAAAAAAGTACTACACAAGTATGATATATCCAATATCTGAACATGCGAATGATCTAAATCAAAGCTTCACCCTCTGTAGTTATACTGAACAAAACTATAAACACAACATGTAAAGTGTTGGTCCCATGTTTCATTAACTGAAATAAAATATCTCAGAAATGTTCCATACTCACAAAAAGCTTATTTCTCTCAAATTCTGTGAACAAATTTGCTTACATCCTTGTTAGTGAGCATTTCTCCTTTGTCAAGATAATCCATCCACATGACAGGAGTGGCATATCAAGAAGCGGATGAAAAAAAAAAGTAGAATTTCAAATCAAATACCTAAATAATCCATGGTATTACCATCTTAAAACAATTCCATATGTCATCTTAAATTAAACAGCATGATCATTAAACAGGTGCACCTTGTGCTGGGGACAATAAAAGGCAACTCTAAAATGTGTAGTTTTGTCACATAACACAATGCACAACACAAAGTTTAGAGGGAGCGTGCAATTGGCATGCTGACTTCAGGAATGTCCACCAGAGCTTTTGCCAGAGAATTGAATGTTCATTTTATTACAATAAGCCACCTCCAACGTCATTTTAGAGAATTTGCAGTACGTCCAACCGGCCTCACCATGTGTAACCACCCCAGCACAGGACCTCCACATCCATCGAATTTCTGCACAAAGCTCTATCAAGTACATTACTCGTTGTCCTCACCAAGGTCTTGATCTGACTGCAGTTTGGCGTCGTAACCGACTTCAGTGGGAAAATGCTCACCTTCGATGGCCACTGGCACGTAGGAGAAGGTTGCTTTTCACGGATTAATTCCGGTTTCAACTGTCCGGACAGATGGCTGATGGTGTCGTGTGGGCGAGCGGTTTGCTGATGTCAATGTTGTGAATAGAGTACCCCATGTTGGCGCTGAGGTTATGGTATGGACATGCATAAGCTACGAACAATGAACACAATTGCATTTTAACAATGACAATTTGAATGCACAGAGAGACCGTGAAGAGATTCTGAGGCCCATTGTCGTGCCATTCATCCGCCGCCATCACCTAATTTTTCAGCATGATAATACACGGCCCCATGTCGCAAAGATCTGCACACAATTCCTGGAAGCTGAAAATGTGCCACTTCTTCCATGGCCTGCATACTCACCAGGCATGTCACCCATTGAGTATGTTTGGGATGCACTGGATTGACGTGTATGACAGCGTGTTCCAGTTCCCGCCAATATCCAGCAACTTCACACAGCCATTGAAAAGGAGTGGAACAACATTCCACAGGTCACAATCACCAGCCTGATCAACTCTATGCGAAGGAAATGTTGCACTACATAAGGTAAGTGGTGGTCACACCAGATACTGACTGGTTTTCGATCTACACCCCTACCTTTTTTGTTAAGGAATCTATGGCCAATAGATGCATATCTGTATTCCCAGTTATTAGGGCCTAATTCATTTATTTAAATTGACTGATTTGCTTATATGAACTGTACCTCAGAAAAATCTTTGAAATTGTTGCATGTTGCATTTTATATTTTTGTTCAGTGAAGATGGGGGAATAGATAGTAGCCACCTGTTTAACATTGCAGGAGTTATATTATCACTGTTCTGGTATGAGACAAGAGGTCAATGTTAGGATAAAGATGTGTAAATTACAAATGTAGGACTATGGGAGCTGGGCTTGTTTGTGTAAACCTGCTCTATTTTCCATATGTAGTGTCATATAGTATGACATACCTTGTTGCTTGTTTACATGACTTAAATTACTGTCTGAGATTTGAATCAGATGAGCTGATCCATTACTCATGAAAGGGGGAAAATGAACATAAAGTTTACATCCAAAATGTATGCATGGAAACACGAATACCAGGTAATATTGAGAGCAGGGTAGAAATTGAAGGAGCAGTTGTACTGAGAAGAGTTAGAGAAGAGATGATTGAATCTCCGCGTTTCCTGGTGACTTGTGTCTAATGATAGGCAAGTCAGGTAACTCGCCACACCATGAGGGGGAAGCAAAAAAGGTGTAAGTGTAAGTTTGCTTCACCTGATCGAGTCTGACCACATGTCAGAGACCACTATGATGACACAACACATGTGTTTGATGGATCCTTTCTATATCCTCCTCTAGTCTACAGACTGTGTCAGTGTATCATGTTGACAATCTGCCCTCAGGTCTTTGATTATAATCATTTTTTTTTTTAAATGAAAGCATGTATTGCAGAGGCAGTGCTTAGTGTGCTTCTGTGGGCAGATATCTATCAAGTACATTACTAAAAGGGGCTTTAGCTGTAACTGTGGTGTCTGCTAATAGCAGTATTTTGCAACATCTGTAAAACACAGTAAACTTGAACACTGTATACAACTGGAAAGCACAAACTCATAAGTACCTGGAAACGTCTACATTTGTGATAGTAGCAAATCTAAGAACAATGAACCTGCTGCCGCAATGACCTCACCACTGAGTCTCAGCAGTGTACAACACTGGCCCCATAAGGCCAAGTGAAAAAACATAATATTCATAGGGGTTAACGTGCCAATTTTAGCAGCGTAGCCAATGGTGTAGCTGGAATCCTGCTTCAGATACAGGAGGGGCCAGATCAGGTTTCCTTGCTGAGACACGAACACACAGGCAGTAAAAATAAAGGGACACAGCGTCCCACACTTCTAAATGTGAAGAGTCCCAAAGACACATTTATCACTCTCTCCTACTGTATCAACATTATAAAGACATTAAGAAAACCTGTCCTATCTAGTTACCACGCCAGAGGTCTTATGACTATGGAGGACATACAGTCTGGTCTTCTCCTGTGCAGATGGGCAGATGACATGTAACAAGAATCCACAGCGTCTATGACAGCACATGACCTCACATGATGGATGCATGAACATGGTAAATGCAGCAGCGTGTATTTGACAGGGTAGACAGGCTCTTCAAACATCAGACCAGGCCCTCTGAAGAGGACAGCGCCATCCATGGCCAGGATATGTCAGGGTTTGGAGAGGAGGGTGGCCGGGTTGAGGCTGCGAGGTATGCAGGAGATTCACCAAACATGGGGTTATTTCTGTATGTTCTGTCCTTGCAGAGGAAAAGAGGACACAGGGTGTAAGCATATAGCATTTTGGCTTTATTATTGTGCAGTTGAAAATTAAAAACCCAATCTGAGCTATAATAAATGTCTTCGAAAAATTGCTTGCTCAGGTTAAGAACCCGCTCATTAATACCCAGACACCATATTCTTATTTATTCTACTTCTGCTACAGTCATTTTAATTCCATAGCGGCACATGACCTCCCGCTGCCAGTTCTCAAAATATGCTGCTAACCGCTGTCAAGGCAGACCTGCTAAGTAATATGATTCATTCACCCACACTCTAAAAGCTGAAACTGCAGCGTGTGATGTAACGATACAGTAATAACAACCTGCAGAGATCCAGACTGCTGAGACATGGAGATGGATTCGGTTTTCATTTTGGAACACATTCTGGAAAACTATCCATTCATAGATTGGACCCAAGGCCTCCTCTTAAAGGGGCCGTCTTTATCGATAGTTTTGTCTTCCCCTTGGGGGATTACCTAAAATAGCAGTACTTATTTTCTTTCTTACCGTATCATATTACAAAATAGATTTGCATGGACATGAAATATTATAGTGTTTTGTTACATTTTGAACTTCCCAGTACGAGAACCAATAGTGAATAGTTTGACTACACTAAAGGTGGCTGGACTTGTCACTCTGAACTTTTCCTTACATTTATGCTTGCTAGGATGGCGATTCAAACTCAACATGACCCGAGGTGGGGAAGGAGGAGCCCTAGCTTAGACACACTGTCACTAGAGCTCTCTCTTTCCCTCTCTCTCTCTCTTGGGTTCACCCTTACTTCCCCCTCTGTACTGCTCCCTCTCTGTCACACACAGGTGCGCACACAAACATACACACAGCTGAAACATGCACACACAAATAACTGAAACATAATCCAAACAAGGGACTGGGCTATCTCTAATGAAGATAAATGCTTCATCCTAAGGGCGGTGGTATACAGTATACGTTAGACTGAACTGGGAATGTAGTTGAGAGCATTTAAGTGGGTGGCAGGCTGAGGATGTTTAGCTGTGTTGTCGGGATTGTATGGCTTTTCACACAGGGTTGGTCAGTCTTTCAACTTCCCTAAGAGCTTCCTGTCAAAAGACAAATCCACATGAGCTGGACTGTCAACAACATGTGCCATGACATTAATGAACGAATCAACCTCTTGTGGGCTATAGGCCTTTGTTGTTCAGATCACCTTGGTGATGTCTCATTAAGCTTTTTGAATAAACAAAGACAATATAGCTAATATAGATGTTTAGATTTTGTGATCAAGGATATGTGATGGCACAGACCTTACTAATGTAATGTTGTTGTGTTCCCTTGGGCATGATGACTCCACTAGCCTTCCGGACTGAAGAGAGGTTCTGAAAGTACTGCAGTTCGGTGTACACCTTTGTACAAAGACAATATAGCCTACAATTTAAAGTTTGTTTGTCTGTTTTTAATCTCCTCTGGTAACCAACTACTGAGAAAAGGAATGAAAGGATGGAAACTGAAATTGAAATGCATTGATGCTAAAACACAGTGGAAACCTCTCACATGAGTTCAGCAGTGTGGCACCAAGTTTTCCTACTGAATCGTAAGCAAGGTGCTGCCCTCCTCTGGTCAGGAGAGGGAGAGTGGTTTGCCTGGTATAGACTTTATTTTCTCATATTGTCACATTTCTCTACGGGGGTGTCACAGTGCATGACTGTCACTACATCCTGCAGGCTTCAAAGGTTTCCTTCCTGTCCATGGAGCTCAGCTCACAATGGAGGAAAATGTATTTGTGTGTATTTTCCTCTAGGTAACAACACACATCCTATGTGCACGTTCTCAGGAGAGGTGACGGAAACCGTCAATAACAATTTTTTTCTCATTGAGACACAGGACAAGGTCTCCCATTCTGCTGCATTGTTTTATTCTCAATTCACAAAGGCATAATTACAGGCATTTAAAGACTGTACAAAAGGTTAAGAAGAAGTGGTGTAAAAAATATAGAAAATATACAAATGCATTCAAATCAATAACAGCCCAATGGGCTGAATAAATCAGAGAATAAATATTGATGGTGGTCATTCAAGTTGTCCGTCTTGTTCTGACCCTTGTTCTGGTTCTGGCTCTGGTTCAGGCCGGGGTTCGTGCTCTGGTTCTTCTGACTCGTGGTCATTGTGGTTTAACTGGGCATACTCAACTGAGCCTTGCTGAAATAGACAAAATAAAATAAAAATTACAAGAAGAAGCCAGTGTCTGTTTCTGTGTATTCCAGCAGTTTCCTCCTCCTGTGTTGAATCTGATTGTCTCCATAAGGGGTCCCTCTAAGACAAAACAAAGTCATAAGGTCTATGTACTGTATGTAAAACAGTACTGTTACGTACATGAGTGTATTTGTTAGTACATTGCTCTACTTACGCCGTCAGCTTGTTCGGACGCTGACTCACCTGCAAAAACAAGAGCAGGAGACAAGCTCAGGAAAATAACACCCTCCACCCAGAGCCTCCCCCTTCCCCAAAACAACACCCTCCACCCAGAGCCTCCCCCTTCCCCAAAACAACACCCTCCACCCAGAGCCTCCTCCTTCCCCAAAACAACACCCTCCACTCAGAGCCTCCCCCTTCCCCAAAACAACACCCTACACCCAGAGCCTCCCCCTTCCCCAAAACAACACCCTCCACCCAGAGCCTCCCCCTTTCCCAAAACAACACCATCCACCCAGAGCCTCCCCCTTTCCTAAAACAACAACCTCCACCCAGAGCCTCCCCCTTCCCCAAAACAACACCCTCCACCCAGAGCCTCCCCCTTTCCCAAAACAACACCCTCCACCCAGAGCCTCCCCCTTCCCCAAAACAACACCCTCCACCCAGAGCCTCCCCCTTCCCCAAAACAACACCCTCCACCCAGAGCCTCCCCCTTCCCTAAAACAACACCCTCCACCCAGAGCCTCCCCCTTCCCCAAAACAACACCCTCCACCCAGAGCCTCCCCCTTCCCTAAAACAACACCCTCCACCCAGAACCTCGACCTCTCCTCAAGACTGACACCTTGGGCTTATCGCATTACAACCACTAATGGGTGTGTTACTAGTCAGTTTCCCTGCCGACAAGCCCATTGTTTGACAATATAGAGGCAGGCCAAAGCCCATGATTGTTTTCTCTTCCCCTGCGCCGCAACATTGTTTGATACAAATACCATTGACATTTGCAAGGAGTAGGTCAATTACTCAACAATGGGCAATATGGTTGGCGTGTGGGTTCTTATTTCAGGGGTAAACAAGGGAGCAGTCTGTCCTCTGACTCCACTTGACAGATGCACCCTGTGTTTGGGTTGGATTGTAATAACAGGAAGTTCCCTTTGACGAGAGCAGGAAGTGGACAGCTGGCTAAGCGGCTGGCTTAACGGCACCCTCTCTCACTGACAATGCAGATGTTTAGAGTTAGGCTTGGCCTGGTTTCCTGCATGGCACATTTCTCAAACCCCAGAGAAGAGGCCCATCTAATTTCTGTTTCTTAGTGTGTAGAGGGCTTCAGTGAACGTTGAACAGGATGTTAGTCTTACCTTGATTCGAATTCCGCACTTCGCTGTACACAGTGTCTGTGCCTTTCTTCACGGGGGCTAGAAATGCAAAAACAAATGCTTCATAGGGACATAATCAAAAAATGCAAGTGGACAGCTCATGATTATTTGACATTAAGCAATAGATCAATAATAATGTTGCCATGCGTATTTGAAGCCTAGCACCTCCCAGCTAAGAGGATGGGTCAGTCTCTTACCTCTGGTGGGGCCTACCTCCTGGGGATGGACCTCAGTGTATTGTGGCTCCGGTACCTCAGTAGTTTCCTCGCTGGTCTGGTCGTCAGACTCTACAAGTCACACTTAATGTTAGACATGAATAGTCACATAGTTAATGCTCCTACTGTTGAAATGAAAGAGTTGACCTCATGAACTCTGGTACACTCACCTGAGCCTGAGACGTGATCACTCCAGACGCTCCTTCCCATGACCCCAGGAGTGACTGTAAAACACAGAGACCAGGGGTCAGTCATACAGGACACCGGTCACATCCAATTGGATGCCATATTAGGTATGCATCCCCTCACCTGCTCTTTACCCATAGCCAAGCTAGGAGGAAGGAACATACAGAATGGAAAGATGACATCCTGAGAGGATGAAGGGTTGGAGCAAGGTTAGGGCTGAGATGGTAGGGGTCTGCAAGACTCTATAAACCTTCTATCATGGGCCAATGGTTTAGTAGTGTGAAGTCCTGACAGCAGATATAGGTTCTACTGTACAGTAAATCAGTAGACAGATCTTACCATTGGCAGCCTCATTGACTTCTCCATGGGTCAGCCTCAGAGTCTCGTCTGTTTTAGTGCTTGCTGGCTTCCTGAGAGAGGGGGGAACAAGAAAACACAATGAACAATGAAACAGGAAACTCCTATATGACCTTTATCGCTTTAATATTCACATCTTCCCAAACAAAGAATTGTGCAACACTGTACATTCAATGGTTTGTGAATAGACTATGGTAGTATGATGAAGTCAAAGTCAGGCCTACTCACACTGACAGTTCCACTGTTCTCTCTCTTCTGAATGGAAGAAGGCATTTCTTAACGAGGATGATGATGATGAGAGACACTGTGAGCAGGATGCAGAAGGCTGCGATCAGCCCCTTCTTCCAGCCAGCCAACTTCACTGCAGACAGCAAGGTTACAGAGGTTACCTCAGGTCAAGTTCAGCCACAGTGGATTTAGCTAAATTACTTGTAGTCACACACCAGTGTGTTTGTGTGATAATACTTTCATCTGCAAGATCCCTTCCCCTCTCACCTCCAACAGTGACCATGGCACTCCTCTGGCTGTCATTGGATGGGTTGTTAGTGACGCAGTAGTATCCGCCTCCATGCTCTCTACTGACACCTTGAAACGAGTGGGATAATCGCATGTCATTGGTGATCTTGGACAGCAGGGGCAGGGCACTCTTTGTGTGATACCATGTGTAGGTGATGGGGGGCGTGCCCCGCTGGACAGTGCAGGTTAGGGTCAGGTCCTCCCCCTCAGCCACGTCCCCCATTTTGGGTGTCAAGGTCAGTACTGGCCTGGACACTGGCTCTATGGGGAATTAATGTTGTTGAGTCATTACAGTAAATCTACTATGTCATCAGTTAGACTGACTGTACCAGCATCTCCCTTTTATAAACCAGAGCCATATGTAGGTGTGTGTATGTATGTATGTATGTATGTATGTATGTATGTATGTATGTATGTATGTATGTATGTATGTATGTATGTATGTATGTATGTATGTATACATTTGGTTCTGTTATAAACAGGTGGTGTGGCCAACTCACCTATGATGGTGGCAGTGCGTCGGAGGTGATCTCCTGAGCTCTTCATGTAGGGCTGACTGGGGTTGTTCTCGGCTTTGCAGGAGAAGCTGTGGATGTCAGAGCTCCTGTGGATGGAGGTGATGTTGAAGAGGGCCAGATCCCAGGGTCTGCGGACCACCCTGAACTCAGCTTGTCTGTGGGGGCTCAGCAGGGTGTAGGTAATGGGCAGACTACCGTTGTCACTCTGACACTGGAGCTGGAAGGGCTTGCCCAGGATCAACCTGTCCCCTACCACGCTCAGAAGAGGGACTGACACAGGCACTGACAGAGGGAGAGGGGGAACAAAAAAGAGAACAAATAAGACAGAAAGCGACCAGAGAAGAGAAAAACGGTTAGAAAATCAAGCACATGCAATGTTTGAGAATGTTGAATGAGAGTGTTTTTAAGAGTGTTTTGACCCCATCCACTGTCACAACAGAAATTACACGATTGTTATAAGGCTGTTATTGCATCAAATGGTTGTTTTATCCAACATAATAAGGGGTTGTTAGAACACTCATCTATCTGTGTGTGTTAAACCTAACAAGGCCGCATTCCATAGCATGATTAGTGTCTGTGTGCCTGACTAGAAGCCACCAGGGAGAGATGGCTCGGGGCCAGACCCTGGTTTCTACACAATGAGAAGTTTTTACAGCGGATACTTATAATTCACAGCAGACAGTATCTTTCAAACCAATCTTAAACTTGTAACCCATTCCATACATCTGTTGTTTGTCATGTAGACTGAAGGGGGTATATCTCGGCTATAAAATACCTTTGTACCTTTGTCTCGAGGCTCTCAACGAATTATCTGAGGGTGACCAGCCATCATTATCTTAGGGCACTCAATCGATTCACTTTATATGTGTGTGTTGTATTGACCTGCTCCCTTATTAATAAGTGAATAAAGATTCAGTTTAAGCATATCTCTGACTTGTGTGATAAGTTTGTCTCTCCTCATTTGAAAGTAAAGAAATTAACCACCACACCACACAACGAGACTCACGTTTCGCCTTGAGGACAATCTGTGTGCTGTTTTTGAAGATCTTTTTGGTTTGGCCTCTTCCTTGGGCTTGGGCCTGGCAGGAGTAATTTCCATTAAGGGAGGGGTGTGCTGTGGCAGTGTAGTTCCCTCCTGATGTCAGTAGGACTTGGTTCCTGTACAGGGAGAACTTCACGTCCCCAATGTTGATTCTCTCATGGGAATAGCGGTCAGTATCACAGTTCAGTGTGAAGCGCTCTGTCTCAAACACCTCTCTGGGCTTCATCACCAGGACTGGCTTGGAAAACAACTCTGTGGGAATCAGACAGAAAAAGAAGAGTGTCAAACATTAAATTCAAAGACACTTTGGCATGGTGAAACATTAAATTAAGTTAGAAAACGCTCACACGCTGTGGCCCAACCTTTTACAACACAGTCAGACATCTAATACTTGCCTTTGACTTTGATGCTCTCATAGGCTTCTTTCTGCACATTGCCTCTTTCCACCTTGCACACATACTCCCCAGAGTCCTCTGCCAGAACTCTGAGCGAATGACTGAGACTAATGGAGGCTGTCTTAAGCACCCTCTTGTCCTTGTTCAGGAAGACCGTCACATTGGATGGGGGGTTCACCACTCGACAGACAAACTCGACAATGTCACCCTCAATCACGTCTTTACCAGGAAGAATGTTCATGACAGGTGTGATGAAAAGTTCTAATGATACAACAGAAGAACAGGGAAACTCTTTAACCCAACATTTATTTTCTTACAGGTGATCAAATATTGAAGCACACAGAAGCATAATGCCCATAGCTACTGTAAATCTGAACCGGTACCTTCGAATAAAAAATGCAACAGTTATAGTCAGCATTCAACCCCACACTTACCTTTGACCATGACCATGACAGTGTTACTGTTGTTGGACCTCCCAGCGTCAGGCAGCATGGTGATTTCAAAGTAACAGCGCAGGTGTTTGTCCCCAGCATGCTTCAGCTCCAGCCTGGTCCCCACTGAGTTCCCACTGGCCCTCACCTGCTTGATCTTCTCCTGGTCCTGGTAGAAGTGGAAGAGCAGGGAGCCAGACTCATCTGGGGCGCTGCAGGTAGCTGTCACCTCATCCCCCTCAAACAGGATCTGGGAGGTCACCTGCAGCACAGGCGTCTGCAAGCCTGTGGTCGAACAATCAGTGTCAGTCACTAGGATGTCACATACCATGCATCATCAGGAGGAAAATACTTGATACTGTATGTACCTACATATAATGGATTACGAATGAAATATTTTTTATTTTATTTTATTTAACCTTTATTTAAAAAGACAAGTCAATTAAGAACAAATTCTTATTTACAATGGCGGCCTACCCCGTCCAAACCCTAACCCGGACAATGCTGGGCCAATTGTGCACCGCCCTACGGGATCTAGAGATCTAGAGAGTTTTACCAGAAAGTCAATATAATCATGGATCCATTTCAGCAGTACCTGTGACTGTGAGTCTGTGGGTTCTGCTGCCTTTGCTCTTGTCTTGAACTATGACCTGGCACTTGTAAGTGCCAGAGTTGGCAGCCCTGGCCGGGTTGAGCTGGTGAAGGGCCGCAGATTCGGTGGTGTTTTTGGAGTAGACCAGGACATCGTCTCGCAGGAAGTTGAAGCTGTGTGTCATGGGGTTGGACTGGTCATGGCTGACGCTGACCTCACAGTTCAGGTTCATCAAGGTCCCACTGGTTACCTCACCACTTGGGTCCAGTTTGAGTGTCACACTATCTATGGTGAATACTGGACAAACACACACAGACACACAAAGACACAATGACATCCAAAGCTAATGCAAACAACTATTTGGGGTGCAAAATAACCAAGGCTAAATGGACTATTCTTCAAGACTAGCCAGGGAGTTCCCTGTCCTCCAGACAGAGGAAGGCCCTTCCCTGGTGCCTGGCGGCCCTCCACAGTAAGCAGGAGTTGTGCCTGGTGGCCCTCCACAGTAAGCAGGAGGTGTGCCTGGTGGCCCTCCACAGTAAGCAGGAGGTGTGCCTGGTGGCCCTCCACAGTAAGCAGGAGGTGTGCCTGGTGGCCATCCACAGTAAGCAGGAGGTGTGCCTGGTGGCCCTCCACAGTAAGCAGGAGGTGTGCCTGGTGGCCATCCACAGTAAGCAGGAGGTGTGCCTGGTGGCCCTCCACAGTAAGCAGGAGGTGTGCCTGGTGGCCCTCCACAGTAAGCAGGAGGTGTGCCTGGTGGCCCTCCACAGTAAGCAGGAGGTGTGCCTGGTGGCCCTCCACAGTAAGCAGGAGGTGTGCCTGGTGGCCCTCCACAGTAAGCAGGAGGTGTGCCTGGTGGCCATCCACAGTAAGCAGGAGGTGTGCCTGGTGGCCCTCCACAGTAAGCAGGAGGTGTGCCTGGTGGCCCTCCACAGTAAGCAGGAGGTGTGCCTGGTGGCCCTCCACAGTAAGCAGGAGGTGTGCCTAGTGGCCCTCCACAGTAAGCAGGAGGTGTGCCTGGTGGCCCTCCACAGTAAGCAGGAGGTGTGCCTGGTGGCCCTCCACAGTAAGCAGGAGGTGTGCCTGGTGGCCCTCCACAGTAAGCAGGAGGTGTGCCTGGTGGCCATCCACAGTAAGCAGGAGGTGTGCCTGGTGGCCCTCCACAGTAAGCAGGAGGTGTGCCTGGTGGCCCTCCACAGTAAGCAGGAGGTGTGCCTGGTGGCCCTCCACAGTAAGCAGGAGGTGTGCCTGGTGGCCCTCCACAGTAAGCAGGAGGTGTGCCTGGTGGCCCTCCACAGTAAGCAGGAGGTGTGCCTGGTGGCCCTCCACAGTAAGCAGGAGGTGTGCCTGGTGGCCATCCACAGTAAGCAGGAGGTGTGCCTGGTGGCCCTCCACAGTAAGCAGGAGGTGTGCCTGGTGGCCCTCCACAGTAAGCAGGAGGTGTGCCTGGTGGCCCTCCACAGTAAGCAGGAGGTGTGCCTAGTGGCCCTCCACAGTAAGCAGGAGGTGTGCCTGGTGGCCCTCCACAGTAAGCAGGAGGTGTGCCTGGTGGCCCTCCACAGTAAGCAGGAGGTGTGCCTGGTGGCCCTCCACAGTAAGCAGGAGGTGTGCCTGGTGGCCCTCCACAGTAAGCAGGAGGTGTGCCTGGTGGCCCTCCACAGTAAGCAGGAGGTGTGCCTGGTGGCCCTCCACAGTAAGCAGGAGGTGTGCCTGGTGGCCCTCCACAGTAAGCAGGAGGTGTGCCTGGTGGCCCTCCACAGTAAGCAGGAGGTGTGCCTGGTGGCCCTCCACAGTAAGCAGGAGGTGTGCCTGGTGGCCCTCCACAGTAAGCAGGAGGTGTGCCTGGTGGCCCTCCACAGTAAGCAGGAGGTGTGCCTGGTGGCCCTCCACAGTAAGCAGGAGGTGTGCCTGGTGGCCCTCCACAGTAAGCAGGAGGTGTGCCTGGTGGCCCTCCACAGTAAGCAGGAGGTGTGCCTGGTGCCCCTCCACAGTAAGCAGGAGGTGTGCCTAGTGGCCCTCCACAGTAAGCAGGAGGTGTGCCTGGTGGCCCTCCACAGTAAGCAGGAGGTGTGCCTGGTGGCCCTCCACAGTAAGCAGGAGGTGTGCCTGGTGGCCCTCCACAGTAAGCAGGAGGTGTGCCTGGTGGCCCTCCACAGTAAGCAGGAGGTGTGCCTGGTGGCCCTCCACAGTAAGCAGGAGGTGTGCCTGGTGGCCCTCCACAGTAAGCAGGAGGTGTGCCTGGTGGCCCTCCACAGTAAGCAGGAGGTGTGCCTGGTGGCCCTCCACAGTAAGCAGGAGGTGTGCCTGGTGGCCCTCCACAGTAAGCAGGAGGTGTGCCTGGTGGCCCTCCACAGTAAGCAGGAGGTGTGCCTGGTGGCCCTCCACAGTAAGCAGGAGGTGTGCCTGGTGGCCCTCCACAGTAAGCAGGAGGTGTGCCTGGTGGCCCTCCACAGTAAGCAGGAGGTGTGCCTGGTGGCCCTCCACAGTAAGCAGGAATTGTAGGAGGAAGGAAAGGAGGAAAACACTTTAACAAACACAGACCAACTGTCCCCTCCCCTGGAAGGTCTGTGGCCTTACCTTGGCTCCTGTTCGCACTCAATACCAACAACATTATTGCGCCTGAGCTGACACAACAAAGTGCTCCACATCCTCCTTGGCAATGCTTTTAGAATAGGTAACACATACAGCTCAGCCATGCAGGAGAAAAGGCTGAGACCTGAGCCAAAAGTACTTTGGAGCCAAATGTATGACTCAGCCTTCGGGGAATAGATACGGTCTGTTATTACAGTTATATGCCATCAGCTCCCTCTCAATACCCCACCAAGAGCTCAGAATGAACTAAGTTGCTGAGAAAAATAAAACCATTACAGTATCTGAGAATGTAGGTGGATCAAAGAGGTTCAACATCTCAGAAGCTTGTTCACATGCTGACACAAAACAATGAAACCAGCTGCGTATTCCGCTTAAAATACCTTCAATAAATCGAATGAAAAATATGAAAATGTCAAGGAAGCCAGATGCTCACAATACCCATTTCCTACAAAAATAACTATTTTGTGTGAGGCATAAAAATAGCCGCTTATCAACCGTAGAGAGGACCAACTGCCCTCAAACTGTCTCTATGCCGGGACTCTTCCAGCTCTCTGGTGCATTTATTCATCAAACACAGAAAGTAATTGTATCTCATACTTACATGACTGAGCTCCTGCCCCTTGCCCTGTGAGTGGAGATAGGTGGAGGGAGACAGAGGAGGAGGAATAAGAATAGAAAGCAAGTGATGTGAGAGACAGACATACATATGAACTAAAGGTAACCTATCTGAGCTCAGAAAGTAGAGTAGAGTGCTGGATCCTTACAGAAGGTGAGCAGACAGGTCAGCAGCAGCAGAGGCAGGTAGAGTGGTGGGGAGTCCATCCTGAGTGATGACACTGATGCAGCACCACAGCCAGGAGCCAGAGTGGCAGGCGCTCACATAGGGACAGGGGAAGAAGGGAAAGACGGGCCGGGCCACAGGGAATGAGAGGTGGAGTACGCAAGGAGCAGGAAGGCGGAGAGGGCGGGGCATAATTGTCTATGTGTGTGTGTTACGCCTTCGTCTTATCATTGGCCTTCTTTTTGTTTCATTGACCAGGAAATGACCGCTGCTTCCTCAGGATGTGCAAGTTCCTAAATGTAAAGTGCCTTGACTTACCCCAAATTTTTGTTGTGTTACAGCTTGAATTCAAAGATAATTAAATTGTTTTTTCCCCCTCACCCACCTACACACAATACCCAATAATGGCAAAGTGACATTTTTGCAAATTGATTGAAAATTAAGTACAGAAATATTTAATTTACGTAAGTATTCACACCACTGAGTCAATACAGGTTTGAATCACCTTTGGCAGTGATTACAGCTGTGAGTCTTTCTGGGTAAGTCTCTAAGAGCTTTGCACACCTGGATTGTACAATATCTGCCCATTATTCATTTCAAAATTCTTCAAGATCTGTCAAATTATTTGTGGATCATTGCTGGACAACCATTTCAGGTCTTGCCATAGATTTTCAAGCAGATTTAAGTAAAAACTATTTCGGCCACTCAGGAACATTCACTGTCTTCTTGGTAAGCAACTCCAATGTAGATTTGGCCTTGTGTTTTAGGTTATTGTCATACAGAAATGTGAATTCATTTCCCAGTAACTGGTGGAAGCAGACTGAACCAGGTTTTCGTCTAGCATTTTTTCTGTGCTACATTCAGTAAAAAATGTTATCCTGAAAACTCTCCAGTCTTAACGATTGCAAGCATACACATTACATGAACAGCCACCACTATGCTTCAAAATATGTAGAGTGGTACTCAGTAACGTGCTGTATTAGATTTGCCCTAAACATAAAGTGAATTGCTTTGCCACATTTTTTGCAGTATTACTTTAGTGCGTTGTTGCAAACAGGATGAATGTTTTGGAATATATTTATTCTGTACAGGCTTCCTTCTTTTCACTCTGTCCATTAGGTTAGTATTGTGGAGTAACTACAATGTTGTTGATCCATCCTCAGTTTTCTTCTATCACAGCCATTAAACTCTGTAACTATTTTAATGTCACCTTCGTCCTCATGGTAAAATCCTCTCTGGCAACTGAGTTAGGAAGGCCGCCTGTATCTTTGTAGTGACTGGGTGTATTGATACACCCTCCAAAGTCTAATTAATACCCTCACCATGCTCAAAGGGATACTCAATGTCTGCTTTATTCATATTTTTACCAATCCACCAATAGGTGCCCTTCTTTGCAAGGCTTTTGAAAACCTCCCTGGTCTTTGTGGTTGAATCTGTGTTTGATATTCACTGCTCGACTGAGGGATCTTAGAAATAGTTGTATGTGTGGGGTACAGAGGTAAGGTAGTCAGCCAAAAATCATGTTAAACACTATTATTGCACAGAGTGAGTCCATGCAATTTATTATGTGATTGGTTTAGCAAATCTGGACTCCTGAGCGTTTTTAAGCTTGCCACAATAGAGGGGTTGAATACTTATTGACTCAAACATTTCAGCTTTTCATTTATTTATTATTATTTGTATATATATATATTCAAATCATAATTCCACTTTGACATTATGGGGTATTGTGTGTAGGCCAGTGACCAAAAACATCTACATTTGATCAATTTTAAATTCAGGCTGTAACACAAGAAAATGTGGAAAAAGGGGTGTGAATACTTTCTGAAGGAACTGTATTTGTTATTGTCAGTAGTTGAGTATTAATTAAGCCTTGCCTGGCTTTGTTAGTGTACATAGAGGGATGAAGTCATGACTTCAACAAGTGTGGATTTTAGCCAGTAGATAGGACCCTGGTTGATTGGCAGACATGATATGATGCTACGATATGATGAGTCTGAGTGTTGACATTGAAGCCAAACCCATGCAGGAGTGTGATGAGTGACTACTCAATGTAGTCTTTGATACCACCTGCTGTTAATCTTCCAGCAACACAGCAGGGGTTCATACAGTACGATCTGAATCTTATTCTAACCTCTCATTACAATGTTGTTCAAAATAATGAAAGATGACAAGAATCCTTAGATGAACTCCTTCAAGATATATAAATTGAGTTTTGAATTAGATATCCCCAAATACAGACCAAAATGTACTTTGCCCATGTGCTTATTGTTTCTGAATGCTTGGCAACTCCAACAAAACCCCCGCTAGGTTTTAAGGCAGTATGACCATACAACACATAAAGGGTTAACCTAAAAGGTTATGTCTGTAGCCAGGAAATTCAATTTTACAGTCAGTGGGAGAAAGTCAAACCAAAAGACTGTGCTTCATTACTGCTTACCTTGTTAGGACAACTTCTTTGCTCCCCTCAGACAAAAGCCTTGGGCTAGTGTGGTTCTGATGAGATCTACATAGTACACTAATAGGAACTTGACAAACCGCGAATGTCTGAAATAACCACTCTGTCCAAAGAGCATATAGGGGCATTTTACATAAACTGTCTGTCTGTCCACATTGTAGTGTGAATTCCTGCTCAGTCCTGATTGCAATTCTCATATCCCACCACTAAGAGGTGCTAAAGGCTCACAGGGAAAAGGCTACAGCAGCAACATCACCTACTCTACGTTCTTATCACCACATCCACATCTGCATATGCCCGTAGCCTGTAATGTTTATGTAGCATTGCAATTTTAAGTGAAATTGGGGGGAGCTGGAATGAACCTGCCAACATTCTGGAATTGTACCTTTGCTGTAGGTATTACTACAGGAGTCATGTAATGAAACATAAAGCCAGTACAGAGCCTGAGGTGTTGCCCTAATTGCTGCTGTCCTTGTGTTGTGTTGTGTTCTGTTATGTTTTGCTGTGCTGTGGTGTGTTCTGTTCTGTTCTGTTTTGCTGTGCTGTGGTGTGTTCTGTTCTGTTCTGTTCTGTTCTGTTTTGCTGTGCTGTGGTGTGTTCTGTTCTGTTCTGTTTTGCTGTGGTGTGTTCTGTTCTGTTCTGTTCTGTTTTGCTGTGCTGTGGTGTGTTCTGTTCTGTTCTGTTTTGCTGTGGTGTGTTCTGTTCTGTTCTGTTTTGCTGTGGTGTGTTCTGTTCTGTTCTGTTCTGTTTTGCTGTGGTGTGTTCTGTTCTGTTCTGTTCTGTTCTGTTTTGCTGTGCTGTGGTGTGTTCTGTTCTGTTCTGTTCTGTTCTGTTTTGCTGTGGTGTGTTCTGTTCTGTTCTGTTTTGCTGTGGTGTGTTCTGTTCTGTTCTGTTTTGCTGTGCTGTGTTGTGTTCTGTGCTGTTTTGCTGTGCTGTGCTGTGGTGTGTTGTGTTCTGTTTTGCTGTGCTGTGTTATGTTCTGTTTTGCTGTGCTGTGCTGTGGTGTGGTGTGTTGTGTTCTGTTCTGTTTTTCTTTTTTGCTGTGTTGTGTTGTGTTGTGGTGTTGTGCTGTGTTCTGTTCTGTTTTGCTGTGCTGTGCTGTGTTGTGTTGTGTTCTGTTCTGTTTGCTCTGCTGTGTTGTGGTGTGTTGTGTTGTGGTGCGGTGTGTGTCTTTGCGTCTCCATATGACCCAGGACCTGAGTGATGACCTGTATTCGTTAAACATTCATGGGACAGGTCAGTGTTTAATTGCACCGCTGGCTCATGGGTTAGTGTCAAAAAGATGTGTTTTCTCACAAAGTCACTGAGGGGTCCAGCACCCACCCACATACTGTACCCTAAGTCCTTCAGACTCAATGTTGCAATATAGCTGGAAGCTAGCATGCATATATAGATGTAACATCCCCTGTGCAGTCATTTGCTTACATTGCTTACATAAAATGCCTTATTTCATGTTTTGCACTCATGCTTTTAAGTTTTCACACATTGGACAAACTGACTTTTCAAAGTCACCTGCCTTACACATACTGTATATTAACATAGACTCCTTCTTCACCCAATTTAAGCTAAAACATACTGTTTCGCTGCTCTAGATTGTCATTAACAGCGTAGTTGTCAAACATTCTTCTAACAAGGATGCTGCTGTGTGTAATTGGCGCCCGTGGCCAGTCTGTCTGTCCACACGAAGGTGCACAGCTGACTGTGGCTGATGTACAGTAGAGATGGAGCTGACTGTCTGAATGGATCTGGCTGAGCTCCTCGTCATGATGCTCAGTCACTTGGAAATCATCCTACAGGTCCCACAGGGAGGGGAAGAGTCACCCACCTGCTGCGGCAGAGGCAGGGCTGAGTGCAGCAGGGAGGTGGTGGGGGGTGTTATTTGAGCAGAATGTCTGTCTACTTGACATTTTCTCATGGTTTCTCTTATCAGGCATACATTACATTCAGTGAATGACCTCCAAAACTGACGATAGTGTTGTTGAGAGAATAGAGTGGCAGGCTGCATGTGTTTGTATTCGCCATTAAAGAGCATTCACATATGAGAGTGATTGATGGTGCCCTGTAGCGCTGCTGTTGAGGCGGTCAGTTCTCTGTGGGTTGTGGGTACAGAGGTCTGATTGATGTCATAGCCCTGGGCGGCATTGCCAAATCTCCCCTCCTCTCTTCTGACTGGCTCAGGCTCTACACACCGCACTGCTATGCTTCTGCCTATAAGACCTCTCACCGTGCCAGTAATGCATGTCATCAATACCAGAGGGAGAGAGAGGGAGGCAGGGAGGGAGCAAGCGAGCGAGGGAGAGAAAGAGAGAGTGGTAAAGGGCTAGAGAGAGAGAGGCATGGAGGGAGAGAGAGAATCATGTAAACTGCACATTAGCAGCCTACTAAATGAGAGCACCATTGTCTTATAACTCAATCAGACCAGCAGAGCCAGTATCCTCTTACTAACTCGTTAGCATTTCTCTTTGTGATGTTACCCTGGAATTCATCTCTCACTTTGAATTAGTCTCAGCTAATTTAGCTTGTATTAGATTCAACCTTCAAAAACTGTAATGTACTAGCCTCATTTCAAGCTTCTAATACACATTTTTTTCATAGGTTCTGCACAACAACTAGTGAAGTAGCATGACACATGACGACAACTTTTGGGCCTTGAAGCAGTAGAGCACATCTCTAGCTGAACGCAAACATTTCCTACTGTCCAATTGGACTGGTATGAGAGTGAATTGTTATTGACATTGTCATTATTGAATTGGTGTAACACAGTAAAATAACACAGATATATACATAAATCATTGCAATGATCAATGTAGCCACCTCTAGCTACAGCCTTTTATCAATACGTGGCACTATAGTTCACATAGGCAGCTATAGGAAAGCAGTGATATTCCATTACACCGTACTCCATGGTTTGACAGTTCCCACCAACAGGTGATGCTTTATTGAGTCAACAACTTCACAGACATTAACGATTTTTCTAAAGCAAATTAAGTTGCCAAATTTCTCTTGCTTCTGACACACTGAAGTAGAGACAATGATGCCAATCAGTCATTCTTACAGTAAGTTAGTCTGGCACATTTTGAATCATTCGTTTCCCTAGTTTGTGCTCTCACATTTGAATTGTGTTTCTGGTGCCTTATAGACCAATAGCCCTTTAAAAGAGGTGGAAAAACTGTACTGGAATCTAAGTTCATGTATCAAGTCAGAAATCATATTCAAATAGTATTCAAATAGAAACACTACAGAGGTCTTTCTCTACAGGAAGAACAAGGACTTAACTTTCAAAAATATATATCATATATATCATAAACAACATTTTCCTCATCACCTCAACAGTGTAGTCAAGCGAGGCTGACAGCCACGGTTCTCATGTCGAGAGCTTGGGACTATTTTGGTTCTATCTGCATTTTTGTCAAACTTTAGGTATTGACATAGCTTTCTACCTATACCAATGTTCTCTACCCATTCAGTACTCTAAATAAATCAAATAAAAATAGAATGTTATTTGTCACGTGCTGAATACACCTTACAGTGAAATGCTTACTTACAAGCCCTTAACCAACAATGCAGTTGTAAAAAAGACCTACAAAAATAAGAATAAGAATGAAAAGTAACAAATAATTAAAGAGCAGCAGCAAAATAACAATAGGGAGGCTATATACAGGGGGTACCGGTACAGAGTCAATGTGGAGGCTATATACAGGGGGTACCGGTACAGAGTCAATGTGGAGGCTATATACAGGGGGTACCGGTACAGAGTCAATGTGGAGGCTATATACAGGGGGTACCGGTACAGAGTCAATGTGGAGGCTATATACAGGGGGTACCGGTACAGAGTCAATGTGGAGGCTATATACAGGGGGTACCGGTACAGAGTCAATGTGGAGGCTATATACAGGGGTACCGGTACAGAGTCAATGTGGAGGCTATATACAGGGGGTACCGGTACAGAGTCAATGTGGAGGCTATATACAGGGGGTACCGGTACAGAGTCAATGTGGAGGCTATATACAGGGGGTACTGGTACAGACTCAATGTGCGGGGGCACCGGTTAGTCGAGGTAATTGAGGTAATATGTACATGTAGGTAGAGTTATTAAAGTGACTATGAATAGATAAAAACAGAGAGTAGCAGTGGTGTAAAAGGGGGCAATGCAAATAGTCTGGGTAGCCATTTGATTTGACATTCAGAAGTCTTATGGCTTGGGGGTAGAAGCTGTTTAGAAGTCTCTTGGACCTAGACTTGGCGCTCCGGTACCTCTTGCTATGTGGTAGCAGAGAGAACAGTCTATGACTAGGGTGGCTGGAGTCTTCAACAATTTGTAGGGCCTTCCTCTGACACTGCCTGGTATAGAGGTCCTGGATGGCAGTGGAAAGTGTTGTGGTTCTGGCGGCGTCCGATGAGCTCTCACTGTAAATCTCGTGCCGGGCCGTACCCATATCCGCTGCAGGCCTCCAAGCTGAACAGCCTCTGGCATGTTAGAACAATGTAGGTAAGGGAAGTTGGCAAGTCAGATCTGTAACTTCGGGATTGCCTTGACCAATCAGCCAGGACGATAGTAAAACGGGCAATAAGTTAAACTTCAAGAAAGGGAACTAATATATAACCATAAAAAATGTCTGCAGGTCCGAGGGCCATGAAACAAGTGCAGATCGGAGGGCTATCAAGCGAAACAGACCAATGAAGCGCAGGTAAACCGCGGGAGTATCTAAAGACTGGGTAGGCTTCCCCCTTCCCTCTGTGTGTGGTTCTGGGCCGGGAGGGTGGCTCTCGTCCAAGCTTAGTTCCCCCTTCCCTCTGTGTGTGGTTCTGGGCCGGGAGGGTGGCTCTCGTCCAAGCTTAGTTCCCCCTTCCCTCTGTGTGTGGTTCTGGGCCGGGAGGGTGGCTCTCGTCCAAGCTTAGTTCCCCCTTCCCTCTGTGTGTGGTTCTGGGCCGGGAGGGTGGCTCTCGTCCAAGCTTAGTTCCCCGCTTCTCCATGTCGCCTGGATTGCGCCCGATCGGCTCCATCCCCCCTTTCCCCGTTAGGAACGGCTGCATGGTGCATCTGCCCGACCACATACGAAGGGGATGCCGGTGAACTGGGTATTCCCACCTCGGTCTCCAATATCAAGCGCTTGGGTCTCGCCCAAGACCCTTGCGTGGCTCCGGGTACCTAGTCAACCGCTCTGCACCCTGGTGCAGGCGGGGGTTCAATGTCTTCCCCAATTCATGTTGTTAAGTATAAAAGAATACAATAAAAAAACTGCTGACACCATTCAAACCAATGAGTGTTTCGGAATTGAATGCCAATTACCTAAGAATCATCTTTTTGCAGATAGAACCTTCTAGTCCCAAGCTCTCAATGTGCTCATTTGATGGGACATCCATTCACAAACATCTAATACTGCACATTGGATATGATGAACCAAAATTCTATATAGCATCACTACAGAACATCTCTGTGTGATGGCCCTATCTCCACCTCTCCCTCTCTCTCATCCCTCTCTCCTCGCTCCCTCTCTCCCACACACAGCCCCACTCAGCGGGCTAAGCCACGCTCTGTCCATCTCCTCCTGAGTCTAGTCTGTTATGACAGTAAGTGTCCACCTCTGTCTCCGGAGCATGTAGTGGCCTGCCACTCTTCCCAGGCACAGTGACCGTAGACTGGGGATGCTCTTTCACCGTGACATGGGACTCAACCACTGACTTATGAGACATGGCTACAGCCTCCCACCCACACAACCACCTGTAAGATGATGCTGTTACAGTGTGGATGCTTTTTCTCTCTCTATCTGGACTCTTTTTCTCCCTCCCTTGCTTTTTTCATCAAAGCATCGCTACCCTCTTTTTCTTGCTTTTCAGTTTCATCCTAGAATAGATAGCCCCCTCCCTCCCTCCCACCTCCCTCCTCTTGCTATTTACGGCTGCATGTGTCTTAGCACAAGCTTCACATGCTACACAGACAGCTCCACCTGAGTCTCCACAGGGGTCTATGAGCTGTGAGCACACTCGTCACAGAGAGCTGGGCTGCATGATCCAACGTCACCCGGCTATGTACTGCTAAACTGATGGGACGGCTAAACAGGGGCTGTTAAACAAGGCTTGTGTACTGAGACTGTCTATCTCCAACACAGAGCTTCTCTAGCTGCTGACCTGCTTTGAGGGTGCAGGAGAGCTCTCCTAGAGAGAGATGTGGAGAGTTTTGGTAACAGGGGTGTGGTCTTGAGAAATCCCCCTCATACAAAGGACTGAGTCAATGAAAATCAAACATGAATAATAAACTCGATGATATCAATGTATCATGGAGTACCATGTTGACCCCACACATTCACAAACACATAAAATCATCAGCTGGCGCTGAGTGGAGTGTCTCTAATTAGCTTGCCCAGAATAGAGGCTTTGGGTCCTCATACGACATGAGATGGGCAAGGAGCAAGAGATTAATGCTCTTCCCGTTTCTCTCGCTCTCTCTAAATCTCACTAAATCTCTTCCACGCAGGGCACCAAATATAATGTAACATCTGTCAAAATAGTCAAGACTCACCATTTGGAATAATAACTCTTCCCTCTGCAGAAATGATTGACGTTTCTCTATCAGTGGCTGACAGTTGTATCATGTATAAAATGAATGTCCTTGAGTTTCTAAAGACCAGCAGCAGACAGTGGCCTGCTATGTGCTACTCCGTCCAGTGAGGGGCGTTATATAGACAAGCAGTGGCATAGTCAACCCCTTAAGGTCCAGGGTTGCCCGTCCCCCGCTAATCACACTGCTTGTGATTAGGCAAGGCCCCTCTTTGAAATCAAATCTAATTTTATTTGTCATATGTGCCGAATATAATAGGTAGACCTGACAGTGAAATGCTTACTTACAAGCCCTAACCAACACTGCAGTGAAAAAATTTTAAAAATAAATCCCCCCTGTCAAAAAAATATAAGACTAAGAAAAAAAAGTTACAAATAATTAATTAGTTTCAGTAAAATAACAATAGCGAGTCTATATACAGGGGTACCGGTACAGAGTCAGTTAGTCGAGGTTATTGAGAAAATATGTACATGTAGGTCGAGTTATTAAAGTGACTATGCATAGGGGGTGACACAACCACTGCTGTGTCATCTGCAAACTTAATGATGGTGTTGGAGTCGTCTCTGGCCGTGTAGTCATGAATGAACAGGGAGTACAGGAGGGGACTGAGCACGCACCGCTGAGGGACCCCCGTGTTGAGGATCAGCGTGGCTGATGTGTTGTTACCTACCCTTAACACCTGGGGGCGGCCCGTCAGGAAGTCCAGGATCCAGTTGCAGTGGGAGGTGTTTAGTCCCAGGGTCTTTAGCTTAGTGATGAGCTTTGAGGGCACTATGGTGTTGAACACTGAGCTGTAGTCAATGAATAGCATTCTCACATAGGTGTTCCTTTTGTCCAGGTGGGAAAGGGCAGTGTGGAGTGCAATAGAGATTGCATCATCTGTGGATCTGTTAGGGTGGTATGCAAATTGGAGTGGGTCCACGGTTTCTGGGACAATGGTGTTGATGTGAGCCATGACCAGCCTTTCAAAGCATTTCATGGCTACAGACGTGAGTGGTACAGTTCAGTAGTCATTTAGGCAGGTTACCTTAGTGTTCTTGGGCACAAGGGACAATGGTGGTCTGCTTGAAACATGTTGGTATAACAGACTCAGACAGAGAGAGGTTGAAAATGTCAGTGAAGACACTTGCCAGTTGGTCAGTGCATGCTCTGAGTACGCATCCTGGTAATCTGTCTGGCCCTGCGGCCTTGTGAATGTTGACCTGTTTAAAGGTCTTACTCACATTGGCTGTGGAGAGTGTGCTCACACAGTCGTCCGGAAGATCTGATGCTCTCATGCATATTTCAGTGTTACTTGCCTCGAAGCGAGCATGGAAGTAGTTTAGCTCATCTGGTAGGCTTGTGTCACTGGGCAGCTCTCGGCTGTGCTTCCCTTTGTAGTCTGTAATAGTTTGCAAGCCCTGCCACAGCCGACGAGCACCGGAGCCAGTGTAGTACGATTCAATCTTAGTCCTGTATTGATGCTTTGCCTGTTTGATGGTTCGTTGGAAGACACAGCGGGATTTCTTATAAGCTTAAGGGTTAGAGTCCTGCTCCTTGAAAGCGACAGCTCTACCCTTTAGCTCAGTGCGAATGTTGCCTGTAATCCATGGCTTCTGGTTGGGGTATGTACGTACAGTCACTGTGGGGACGACGTCATCAATGCACTTATTGATGAAGCCAGTGACTGATGTGGCGTACTCCTCAATGCCATCGGAAGAATCCCGGAACTTATTTCAGTCCTGTAGCTTAGCATCTGCTTCATCTGACCACTTTTTTGACAGAGTCATTGGTGCTTCCTGCTTTAATTTTTAGCTTGTAAGCAGGAATCAGGAGGATATAATTATGGTCAGATTTGCCAAAAGGAGGACGACGGAGAGCTTTGTACTCGTGTCTGTGTGGAGTAAAGGTGGTCTAGAGTTGTTTCCCTCTGGTTGCACATTTAACATGCTGGTGGAAATGAGGTAAAATGGATTTAAGTTTCCCTGCATTCAAGTCCCTGGCGACCAGGAGCGCCGCCTCTGGATGAGCATTTTCCTGTTTGCTTATGGCTGAACACAGCTCACTGAGTGCGGTCTTAGTGCCAGCATCGATCTGTTGTCGTATGTAGACAGCTATGAAGAATACAGATGAAAATTCAAGACTTCCTTAGAAATCAAATATAAATAGATCGCCACCCTTTGTCTTACCGGAGACTGCTGTTCTATCATGCCGATACAGTGTAAAACCCGCCAGCTGTATGTTGTTCATGTCGTCGTTCAGCCACGACTCGGTGAAACATATGATATCCAGATAAACAGTTCTATTTTTGTTTCATCAGACCAGAGGACATTTCTCCAAAAAGTACAATCTTTGTCCCCATGTGCAGTTGCAAACCGTAGTCTGGCTTTTTAATGGTGGTTTTGGAGCAGTGGCTTCTTCCTTGCTGAGCAGCCTTTCAAGTTATGTCGATATAGGACTCATTTTACTGTGGATATATATACTTTTGTACCTGTCTCCTCCTGTTTCCTCCAGCATCTTCACAGGGTCCTTTGCTGTTGTTCTGGGATTGATTTGCACTTTTCGCACCAAAGTACATTCATCTCTAGGAGACAGAACGCGTCTCCTTCCTGAGCGGTATGACGGCTGTGTGGTCCCATGGTGTTTATACTTGCATACTATTGTTTGTACAGATGAACGCGGTACCTTCAGGCGTTTGGAAATTGCTCCCAAGGATGAACCAGACTTGTGGAGGTCTAAGTAGATGTCCTAACAGAGTTGCCAAAACTATAGTTTGTTAACAAGAAATTTGTGGAGTGGTTGAAAAAGGAGTTTTAATGACTCCAACCTAAGTGTATGTAAACTTCCGATTTCGACTGTATGTATAGGGAAGGTAATCAGGGAAGTGATGGAGTCCAGGTGAGTCTGATAATCGCAGGTGTGCTTAACGATGGTGACAGGTGTGTGCCATAACGAGCAGCCTGGTGACCTAGAGGCCGGAAAGGGAGCACATGTGACACGAACTAAATAACACAGTTGGTTAGGAGCACATAAAACGTCAGCCATCCTCTCCGGCGCCTTTCTACTATTTTAGCTTTTTAGGTTTATTAAAACCCAACAGTTCCCCTTCCACCGACCAGGGGAGTTCTATGGAGAGCCCACTCACAAATCAATACAAACATCATATATGTGTGGAAGCAGACAGGAGAGGAAAAGGCCCAGCTCGCTGAACTTTGAAATGACTCACATGCCAACAGAATGTTTCGGAGCCTGATAATGTGGTAGACTCTTAAGTGAGACTGGGGAGGTTATTCATCCACTGTTTTACAGCAAGCCAGGGCGAGATGTTACATAACATTATGGTAATTCTGAGCTCCAACTGAGATATACTCAGCTAGTGTTAGCCTTTATGGCAGAACAATATGTTTAATTTGAAATGCACTGCATTGTCAAACATAAATGACTTGAAGAAATGGACCAAGTTGAAGTTAAGCTCACACCTCATGTCTTTAAAAATGGCACAAATGCAGCAAAATAGAAAAAGCCCAGCATAAATCCTTAAGGAGCAGACATTTGATACAGACATTTGATACAGATATTTGATACAGACATTTGAGCAGACATTTGATAATGTAGCTCCTCAAACAATTATTGCAGAAGACTTTGTCAAAATCCCCTTGTTGTGGAGAGGCTAGCCCCACTACCCAGCATCCTCTCCTCTCACACAGCTGCACAGGAGAGGCCCTTGCAGGAACCAATTAAGAGACAGGGTCCTCTACCGTCTCAGAGCGCACAGAGCATTCACAGCTCATCTAAAATACCTGATATGAGAGAGAGAGAGAGAGAGAGAGAGAGAGAGAGAGAGAGAGAGAGAGAGAGAGAGAGAGAGAGAGAGAGAGAGAGAGAGAGAAAAATGTAAACCCTTACCATCAGCATAATCCCTCCATCAGGGATGAATAACACATCCCATCTTTCTGTCTTAGCAACCAAGAGCCTGCTCTGGGAACAGCTGCCAGTTAAACCTGATTACATTCATTCTGTAACTTTACAGAGGAGCATTTCCATAGAAAAGGACCCATGAGCACCAACATGGGAAGTTCATACGAACATATCCAATTGGGTGTCAAATGAAAGCTAAGTCTACATTTTTCAACCATATTCCATCAATTACTTTTTGGCATAAGTAAGGACTCATTTCTGGATAAACAGATGGGAAAGAGGTCTTGTACATCTGCCAGAAAACATCTTAAAACGTATCAAAAATACGTCAAAATATAATAATGTTGACGTAAAGACCCCTGCCAACTAATATTAATGCTTATATTTAGTTTTTGACAAACTCTTTACCTTCGGTAAGTTTAAGAAATATTGCCTTGCGCCTTGTAATTCTGTTACCAAAAACACACATATCTTTAAGATATTTTCACATTTCTCTCCCTCATGAGGAGGAAGGATAATGAAAGTTCACAGAAGTAACAAGTAATGGTAGACCTACCAATTAGTTCTAATCATTTTACTGATGTCAATTTTGTTTAACTAACCAGGCAAGTCATTTAAGAACAAGTATTTTCAATGATGGCCCAGGAACAGTTGGTTAACTGCCTTGTTCAGGGGCAGAATGACAGATTTTTACCTTGTCAGCTCGGGGATTTGATCTTGCAACCTTTTGGTTATTAGTCCAACGCTTTAAGCACTAGGCTACCTGCTGCCCGTGCTGCTGTTAATGGATTCACCAACAAATCCGTAACGGAATTACTGCAAATGAATTGGCTACAATGGGGAATCATAGTAGTCACAAACCATCTCTCTCTCTCTCTCTCTCTCTAATCATGGACTACAGGAAACAGAGGGCTGAGCATGCCCCCATTCACATCAACAGGGCTGTATTGGAGCAGGTCGAGAGCTTCAAGTTCCTCGGTGTCCACATAACTAAGGATCTAGGTCCAAACACACCGTGAAGAGGGCACAACAATGCCTCTTCTCTCTCAGGAAGATTAAAATATTTGTTTCCTTTGTTTCCTGTATAGATTGTCTCATCGTCATCGGTGATCAGGCCTACAAAAGTCGTATTGTCAGTAAACGTATTGATGTCGTTGGAGTCGTGCGCAGCCATACAGCCATGGGAGTACAGGAGGGGGTACTAAGCATGCACCCTTGAGGGGCCTCGTGGCGGATGTGTTGTTGCCTACCCTCTCCACCTGCCCGTCAGGAAGTCCAGAATCCAGTTTTAGAAAGAGGTGTTCAGTCTGAGAATCCTTAGCTTAGTGATGAGCTTCAAGGGCACTATGGTGTTGAATGCTGAGCTGTAGTCAATGAACAGCATTCTCAGGTAGGGGTTCCTTTCGTCCAAGCTGAAAGGGCATTGTGGAGTGCAATAGAGATTGCATCATCTGTGGATCTGTTGGGGTGGTATGCAAATTGGAGTGGGTCCAGGGTGTCTGGGATGATGGTGTTGATGTGAGACATGATCAGTCTTTCAATGCATTTCATGGCTACAGATGTGAATGCTACGGGGTGATTGTAATTTAGATAGGTTATCTTGGCGTTCTTGGGCACAGGGACTATGGTGGTCTGCTTGAAACATGTAGGTATTACAGACTGGGTCAGGGAGAGGTTGAACATGTCAAGGAAGACACTTGCCAGCTGGCCAGTGAATGCTCTGAGTATGCGTCCTGGTAATCCGTCTGGACCTGCGGCCATGTGAATATTATCCTGTTTAAAGGTCTTACTCACATCGGCTAAGGAGAGAGGGATCACACATTTGCCCGGAACAGCTGGTGCTCTCATGCATGGTTCAGTGTTGCAAGCCTCGAAGCTAACATAGAAGGCATTAAGTTTGTGTTGTCGACTCGCGTCACTGGGCCACTCACGACTTAGTTTCCCTTTGTAATCCATGAGGGTTCGCAAGGGTTCCAACGAGCATCAGAGTAGGATTCAATGTAGCCTGTTTTTATGTTTCTATAGAGGGCGTAGCGGGATTTCTTATAAGCATCCAGATTAGTATTCTGCTCCATGAAAGTGGCAGCTCTAGCCTTAAGCTCAATGCAATATTTGATGTAATCCATGGCCTCTGTTTGGGATATGTATGTATGGTCACTGTGGGGACGATGTCGTCGATGCACTTATTAATGAAGCCGGTCACTGATGTGGTAAACTCCTCAATGCCATCGGATGAGTCCTGAAACATATTCCAGTCTGAGCTAGCAAAACAGTCCTGTAGCTTAGCATCTGCTTCATCGGACCACTTCCGTATTGAGTGTGTCACTGGTACTTCCTGTTTGAGTTTTTGCTTGTAAGCAGTTATGGTAAGATTAGTCAAATTGAGGGCAAGGGAGAGCTTTTTATGTATCTCTGTGTGCGGAGTAAAGGTGATCTAGAGTTTCTTCGCCTCTAGTTGCACAGGTCACATGCTGGTAGAATACAGCATTTCGTTTTCCACCTTTAAAATCAACCGGCCACTAGGAGCATCGCCTCTGAATGAGCATCTTCTTGTTTGCTTATGGCCTTATACAGCTCGTTAAGTGCAGTCTAAGTGGCAGCATCAGTTTGTGGTGGTAAATAGACAGCTACAAAACATATAGGTCAAAACTCTCTTGATAAATAGTATGGTCTACAGCAGTCTTATGGCTTGGGGCTAGAAGCTGTTAAGGGGCCTATTGGACCTAGACTTGGCGCTCCGGTACTGCTTTCTTTGCGGTAGCACACAGAACAGTCTATGACTTTGGTGACTGGAGTCTTTGACAATTCTTTGGGCCTTCCTCTGACATAGAGGTCCATAGAGGTCCTGGATGGCAGGCAGCTTGGCCCCAGTGATGTACTGGGCTGTACACACTACCCTCTGTAGTGCCTTATGGTCAGATGCCGAGCAGTTACAACCTTGCAGACTTATGTTGAATGGCAAGGTCTTATAGACTTTACCCATCATGGAATGAAATTCAACTTAACATTATTGGCCAAAGCCATATTTTTTGTTGTTAATGCTAGACTCCCGCTCCTAAAAAAGTTATTATCCAAGCAGACTAATAACTCTTAAGCCAAAATAGCCAAGCGAACAATTAAGCACATTGGGAGGACATGGGGATCTACAAGTACCTAACAGCTGTGGCAGTCCTGTTAAAGTCCGGGTTCACTGTCCATCTCTAATGGAGCTTCACTGCTCTCCCCATCCACCCTCCACCCTTCTCCTCTATATGCTGCTGCTTACTGGGCACATTTACCTGCCAAGGCTAACATCTATGCCTCTGTCATAGACACACAATACATTCAGATACACATGCCCTTGCATACATACACACCCATACACACACACAGACAAACATGAACACACATAAACTGCATTTCTAAGACGTGACCTTTTTTCCTCTTGAGGCCCCCATTATTAGCAAGACCATGATCATTTTTGCACAATTGTTTTTAAAAGTTAGACAGGCCCACTAGTCAAAAAATGGACCAGCCCACCAGTCCACCCCTGCACATGGCCATGAGAGGATGGATATTGGGGTGGCAGGGTAGCCTAGTGGTTAGAGCGTTGGACTAGTAACCGGAAGGTTGCAAGTTAAAACCCCCGAGCTGACATGGTACAAATCTGTTGTTCTACCCCTGAACAGGCAGTTAACCCACTGTTCCTAGGCCATCATTGAAAATTATAATTTGTTCTTAACTGACTTGCCTAGTTAAATAAAGGTTTAAAAAACTAATAAAATATGGCTAACGTATTTGTTTAAAGAGAGCGAAGAATGACCAAGACATAGCGGGTGACAAAGAGGGTTGTCATCATCCTGACTAAAGGGAGAGTGGAGCCATTTGCTCCTGTTCTCTACCACAGTATGTTTCTCAGAGCTAAAAGAGCCATTTGCTCCTGTTCTCTACCACAGTATGTTTCTCTGAGCTAAAAGAGCCATTTGCTGCTGTTCTCTACCACAGTATGTTTCTCAGAGGTAAAAGAGCCATTTGCTGCTGTTCTCTACCACAGTATGTTTCTATGAGCTAAAAGAGCCATTTGCTCCTGTTCTCTACCACAGTATGTTTCTCAGAGCTAAAAGAGCCATTTGCTGCTGTTCTCTACCACAGTATGTTTCTCAGAGCTAAAAGAGCCATTTGCTGCTGTTCTCTACCACAGTATGTTTCTATGAGCTAAAAGAGCCATTTGCTCCTGTTCTCTACCACAGTATGTTTCTCAGAGCTAAAAGAGCCATTTGCTGCTGTTCTCTACCACAGTATGTTTCTCTGAGCTAAAAGAGCCATTTGCTGCTGTTCTCTACCACAGTATGTTTCTCAGAGCTAAAAGAGCAGCTTTTTATGCAGATCACGCACAAACACATGACTTGGTGTGTGTTTGTGTGTGACAGAGAAGAGAGTGAGAGAAACAGTGTGTGTGTGTGCATGCTGAATTAATCGACAGTAACAGAATAGAGCACATTTGGTTGAAAAAGCCCTTTGTGCGTGTGTGTGCATGCGGGGACTACCCTGCTCACTCGGCTGGCTGAATATAATAACCGGAGTACAGAGCGCAGAACACTCATTCACATTCAATATTTCAGGTGAAGTTTACTAGTTGTGCTCAGGGTGTGTAGCCGCGTGGCCTCGTGATTTGTAATACTGCAAAGTGGGGGGGGGGGGGGGGGGGGGAATCTATTTTGCAGATTCACCAACTTGGGATAAGACAAGCTGACACAGATTTTCTGAGATAAAGACAAAGATGAAAGCACTTAGAGGGGGAATATCTCTGAGTGAGCACGTGACTATTACGTAAAGGCCAGCCCTGTCCTGGCGCTACATCAGTAGATACAGCTAGAGGTGGGAGGGGGAGGCCAGTCAAAGGCCACGGCTGCTGGATGTTTCGGCATTCACTCAGTGGTCTTTAGTACAGCCTCTTAGTCAGCATGTTGAGAAAAGCATGACATCCATTTTCCACTAGTGACGTATGTCCAGGAAGTGGTGATTAGAGTACAGTACAACCTCACTTTAAGAAGGTGGGCATAACGTTTTAGGCTGTTTTCTTTAAGTAGTGTGAGCAAATGGGGACGAAGTCTGTTTTTTGCAGCATAGAGTACATATGCACAATCACACTCACGTGCAAATCATGAGGTCAATATTTGGTAGTTGCTGAGGATTTTATGCCACGTAATCGTTCATTAAATCTTCAGGAAGTCCCTCTCACCCCACCCCGTCATCCATCATCCTTTAGCCACTCTCCCCAACACAACCTGACAGAAGCCACAGAGAGACATACACCAGGAATCACACCTTCGGAGTGGCAGGGGGATAGAGAGAGATCATGCTGTGAATTAAAGATGTAGAACAAAGGCAGGGAAAATCTGCCTTTTTCTTTCTCAGTGGCCAGGAGGACACAGCAGGTCTCCCACTGATAATGAAGTGGGTCCTGCTACTGAATTAGTCATATTGACTCTGCCAATTATCCAGGACCTGCTTGCTGCAAGGATACACTGCAGAGCTCCTCCTCTCTCTCACACTACCAGCCTCACCCAGATTATTACACACTTACTAACATGCTACTCCCTCAGCAACTGTACAGATCGATTCCTAAATTAAGGCTGGAAAAGAAGCAAATCAAGTCAGACATGCAGATCCCACAGAAGGGAGTCAGGTGTGAGTCAACTTAAATGACCCTTCCAAAACATTACCCTGTAGAGCTCAGCGAAGTCTAAATGAATGCCAGCAAAGCCTGATGAATATAATTATTTAATAAAAATGACACATTGTTGTAGTGTTTCAAGGTGGTTTAACTTCATTGGGATAGGAGGCAGCATTGGAAAGTTTGGATGAAAAGCGTGCCCAGAGTAAATTGCCTGTTACTCAGGCCCAGAAGCTATGATATGCATATAATTGGTAGAAGCTATGATATGCATATAATTGGTAGATTTGGATAGAAAACACTCTAAAATGTTTCCAAAACTGTTAAAATAATGTCTGTGAGTATAACAGAACTCATATGGCAGACAAAAACCTGAGAAAAATCCAAACAGGAAGTGGGAAATCTGAGGTTTGTAGTTTTTTTAAGTGATTGCCTATTCAATATCCTGTGTCTATGGGGTTAGATTGCACTTCCTAATGCTTCCAGTAGATGTCAACAGTCTTTAGAAGTTGTTTCAGGCTTGTGAAAGGGAATCGAATAAGAGCTGTTTCAACAAGTGGTCAGGCTGAAAGCCTTTAGTTTAGTCTCGCACATGGCCGTGAGCGCGGCGGTCGTTCTCTTTCCTTTGTAATGACAATGGAATTGTCCGGTTGGAATATTATTGAAGATGGATTGGATTACTGGACTAAACCCACAAACAAAAAGGCGGTATTTGGACATAAAGATTAACTTTATTGAACAAAACAAACATTTATTGTCTAACATGGTGACCTGGGAGTGCCATCAGATGAAGATCATCAAGGGTAAGTTATTAATTTGAACTCTATTTCTGACTTTTGTGACACCTCTCCTTGGTTTGAAAATGGCTGTATGGTTTTCTGTGGCTAGGTGCTGACCTAACATAATTGCATGGTGTGCTTTCTCTGTAAAGCCTTTTTGAAATCGGAGACAGTGGCTGGATTAACAAGAAGTTTATCTTTAATCCTATGTATAACACTTGTATCTTTCATCAATGTTTGTTATGAGTATTTCTGTAATTTGATGTGGCTTTCACCGGATGTTTGTTTGAGACAATGCATTTCTGAACATAACGCGCCAATTTCAAATGAGGTTTTTGGACATAAAGATGAACTTTATTGAACAAAACACACATGTATTGCCTAGCATGGAGTCCTGGTAGTGCCATCCGGTGAAGATCATCAAAGGTTAGTAATTCATTTTAATGCTATTTCTGACTTTTGTGACACCTCTCCTTCTTTGGAAAATGGCTGTATGGTTTTCTGTGGCTAGGCACTGACCTAACATAATCTTATGGTGTGCTATCGCCGTAAAGCCTTTTTGAAATCGGACACTGTGGCTGGATTAACAAGAAGTTAATCTTTAAAATGGTGTAAAATAGTTGTATGTTTGAGGAATTTTAATTATGATATTTCTGTTGTTTGAATTTGGCACCCTGCAATTTCACTGGCTGTTGGCAAGGTGAGACGCTCACGTCCCGAACGATCCCAGAGAGGTTAAAGGTAATCTCATTTTGTAAAACATTAGTGTTGTACTTGTTACTCTCTAAGGAGTTTTAAACAAAGTAGACTGGACAGAATTGATACTTATGTACTGAAGAAATTCATTAGTTAGAGAAACAAGACAATAGCTAATTAGAAACTCACTGAGTCAACAGTGGAGAATTCCAAAACGTCTTTGTTTGGAATTAATACAACTCAGAAATTGGCACGCTGGTGTTCAAACATACAGATCAGGAGTCAGGACACAATCCAACACTCAGACAGGCTAACGCACACAGGTAGGCACACATACCACACACATGCACACACAGGCACACATGCACGCATGTGTCACACACACAAAAACAACAATTATTTAATGTCCTTGAGGAGACGAGTATCAGCAGAAAACACAGACACGACCCTACAAGCTTGGTAGGATCAATTCACTTGTTTACACCTTGATTATTTTGATGGGGTATGAAAGAACTCACATTACATTCGTACTAAATACTGTGATTCAACACAGAACATTTAATTAGTTGACTCATACCAACAGAGAGAGGAGAAAGGTTTTGATTGTGTCTATTTTAGAAGCAGGAAAGAGCACACGGAACATATCTGGATAACATGACTGACGCCTGTGTTTCCACTGCAAAGTGGAACAGAGCAAAGGTTTTTGTAATACTTTAAAAAAGTTAGCATTAACTTAATCCATTGCACCAGGGGTTACGTAGGGAATCTGGATGTGGCGGAGACGTATTTGGAGGGGTTAGGCTACTGATTGAGCCAGGAGTGAACATATGGCTATCGTTAAGGTTATGTCAAAATGAGGGTTAGGTTAACGTTTAAGTCAGGGTAAATACTACCTTACTTTTTTGAACTGTAAGTTGCTGGAGCTCGGCTCTGCTTGGCTCTCTCTTTGACCCAAGGTGCAGGAGCTCCGGCTCTGGGTAGCTCCTGCTGAATTTAACCACTGATTGGCACCAAGTTTGCCCAATTTTATTGGGAATTTTCTAGGACGTGTGTGCCCATTATACATCTTAGAGTAGTCAGCAGAATAAGTGCACTCTATGTGTGTGTCTAGGTCATTAGGAACCATTAGACATGCACCTGTCTTGGGAGTGGGCATGTCTGTTTATTTTTGTACCATTGCTATGGCCTAATGTTTACTGTTGCTATGGTTATGCCACCAATGGAATCTATGCCCAATTGTGAAACCAAGCTAAAATTAGGCAAAAAGATAATGGTGTCTAAATGCCAGAGGGGTTGAATCATTAACATAAAGAGGAGTTACTATGTGTGTGACGTAAGGAGGAAAACTATATAAAAAGTGTGTTGCTCGGCTGGAAAGGCAGTTTCTTCATGAACGAGCTTGGCTTATATTACTTTGTAATAAAGTCTATTTGAACCTACAGGCTCCGGTATTTGAGAAATATTATTGACTGAATATTCCCACGACAACGTCACATTAAGAGAAAATATTTAATGGTGAACAATTTAAATGCTTTGTGGTTACTTCGTAGAATTTCAAACTTTCATACATTCTCATCAATATAGCATTCTGATTTCCATAGCAAGATCTACTGGAGAGTTCTGGGAAAGTTGACAGAGTTCCCCCTGTAGTGGTTTGTTATTTCTCTACCGAGGCATTGACAGATCCAGGCAACAAAGCAGCGGCAAACACTCAATGTCTTGTGTCCTATTTAGGGAGAGTGTAACAGTCAGTCTAGCATCATTTGCGATGAAATGATGTCAGACAAGTGACTGATTAGTGACGCAGGTGCGCTTTCATCGAGGAATCACATGAATCCTTGTTTCTACCTGTCATTCACTCTGTTGACTCACGCGGCAGAACAGGAGCGAGTCAGTTAAGACAGAGTCACCATCGACTAGCGACCGTCATCACGTATGTTTGCTTTACATTCCATTACACTCATCACAGCTCCTCTTGATGCAGCGATGGTGGATTCAGTGCAGACTTCTCCCATCATCACCATCCATTACCTATGCTCAATGCAGAGAGAGAGAGAGAGAGAGAGAGAGAGAGAGAGAGAGAGAGAGAGAGAGAGAGAGAGAGAGAGAGAGAGAGAGAAAGAGAGAGAGAGACGCAGTAGAGTGTGCTGTCGGCTGTCTGTTCAGGATACGGCCTGTGGATTTGTCTGAGGTTACATAAGGCCTGCATGAGTAATGCCCGTCGGAAGAAGTGGACCAAGGTACATGGCGGTACATGTTCATGATTCTTTATTACTCAGAACACCACACAAAAGGAATAAAGAAAGTCACGTTCTGCCAGCTTTACAGAGCTAACAAAAAACAAGATCCCACAACATAGGTGAAAAAACAGGCTACCTAAGTATGATTCCCAATCAGAGACAACGATAGAAAGCTGCCTCTGATTGGGAACCCCACTCAGCCAAAACCAAAGAAATACAAAACATAGAATTCCCACCCCACATCACACCCTGACCTCACCAAATAGAGAAATAAACGTCTCTCTAAGGTCAGGGCGTGACAGCATGGGGATGCTCTGAGGAGATAGAGAGAGATGCACAGAGGCAGGAAAGAGACAGTGAAAAATAAAAAGAGATCACATAAGCTGTCAGTCACACATGAGGACGCAAACTCTTTTTCAGCCAGGTTTGGAAGGGCTGCATGTTTTAACTTAATGAGTTGAGCCAGTATGTGTAAATGAGCCCAAGAATTTATAGCCTAAAGTTGAATTGGAAGAAAATTACTTTCTGTTGGGTTAATAAGAACAGACTACTTTTGTGGGCTCAATAGGATGGCCAAGGACACTTGTCAATTTCACCATGACCCTCTTTGGCACACTTTGTGTTATTTTGGAATAAATAAAAAATCCTTGACATGATCATTTGCAAAAGCCTCCTTGTATTTGTCATTCTAGGACCTCCTTGACAGAGTAATAATGGCCTTTCTATAAATACTGTCACAGTGAGGATGGAGCCTAGCAATGGCCGGGCCAGTACCTACAGTATATGTTATTTATTGCTATCTGGAGATTATAGAGCAATCTGCAGGGAGGTGCAGATTACAACGCATTAGAGACTTTAAATAGAGCTCAGATTAACAGATCTGGTGACAAATAATGCTAAATTACATTAAGCATTACACAAATCTGACCTCTCCTATGACAAGGACAGGGTTAGTTGCTTCATCTTATGTAACACTTCTGCTAATGAGTAATGAGTGAGTGATGAGTGATGTACTGCTGCCAATAACTTGCCAACTCTTACTTATTTAAGAGCAAATTGATGAATAAAATAATTGATGAAATGATCAATTAATATAGAATTGACATACTAGCAGCACCCACTCGTAGCACGTGCTCTAGCAGGTATATCTCACTTGTCACCCCCAAAGCCAAATTCCTCCTTTGGCCGCCTTTCCTTCCGGTTCTCTGCTGCCAATGACTGGAACAAACTGCAAAAATCACTGAAGCTGGAGACTCATATCTCCCTCACTAGCTTTAAGCACCAGCTGTCAGAGCAGCTCATAGATCACTGCACATGTACATAGCCCATCTGTAAACAGCCCATCCAACTACCTCATCCCCATACTGTATTTATTTATTTATCTTGCTCCTTTGAACCCCAGTGTCTCTACTTGCACATTCATCTTCTGCACATCTACCATTCTAGTGTTTAACTGCTATATTGTCAATGGTGTATTGGAGGCGAAGTCAGGTGCAGGAGAGCAGAGTATAATGAACAGGCACACTTTTATTATAGTTCCAAAAACGAGAACACTACATAAATCAAACGAGCTCAAAAAACGGAACATAAAAGTAATGTGCATAAACTAACACCACATAACATGAAACAGAGGGTTAAATACATGTAGATTGATTTGGGAAATGAGAACCAGGTGTGTATGGAAACAAGACAAGACAAATGGATATATGAAAAATGGAGCGGTGATGGCTAGAAAACCGGTGACGTCGATCACTGAACGCCGCCCGAACAAGGAGAGGAGCCGACTTCGGCGGAAGTCGTGACATATATTGTAATTACTTCGCCACCATGGCCTATTTATTGCCTTAACCTTAACTCATTTGCACTCACTGTATATAGACTTTTTGTTTTCCTTTTCCTACTGTATTATTGACTGTATGTTTAGTTTCTTCCATGTGTAACTGCTATGCTTTATCTTGGCCAGGTCGCAGTTGCAAATGAGAACTTGTTCTCAACTAGCCTACCTGGTTAAATAAAGGTGAAATAAAAAATAAATAAATCAAATTTCTTCAGTTTTCAGTTCTTTCCACAGATTCTCGATTGGATTCAGGTCTGGACTTTGACTTGGCCATTCTAACACCTGGATGTGTTTATTTTTGAACCATTCCATTGTAGATTTTGCTTTATGTTTTGGATCATTGTCTTGTTGGAAGACAAATCTCCATCCCAGTCTCAGGTCTTTTGCAGACTCCATCAGGTTTTCTTCCAGAATGGTCCTGTAATTGGCTCCATCCATCTTCCCATCAATTTTAACCATCTTCCCTGTCCCTGCTGAAGAAAAGCAGGCCCAAACCATGATGCTGCCACCAACATATTTGACAGTGGGGATGGTGTATTCAGGGTGATGAGCTGTGTTGCTTTTACGCCAAACATAACGTTTTGCATTGTTGCCAAAAAGTTCAATTTTGGTTTCATCTGACCAGAGCACCTTCTTCCACATGTTTGGTGTGTCTCCCAGGTGGCTTGTGGCAAACTTTAAACGACACTTTTTATGGATATCTTTAAGAAATGGCTTTCTTCTTGCCACTCTTCCATAAAGGCCAGATTTGTGCAATATACGACTGATTGTTGTCCTATGGACAGAGTCTCCCACCTCAGCTGTAGATCTCTGCAGTTCATCCAGAGTGATCATTGGCCTCTTGGCTGCATCTCTGATCAGTCTTCTCCTTGTATGAGCTGAAAGTTTAGAGGGACGGCCAGGTCTTGGTAGATTTGCAGTGGTCTGATACTCCTTCCATTTCAATATTATCGCTTGCACAGTGCTCCTTGGGATGTTTAAAGCTTGGGAAATCTTTTTGTATCCAAATCTGGCTTTAAACTTCTTCACAACAGTATCTCGGACCTGCCTGGTGTGTTCCTTGTTCTTCATGATGCTCTCTGCGCTTTTAACGGACCTCTGAGACTATCACAGTGCAGGTGCATTTATACGGTGACTTGATTACACACAGGTGGATTGTATTTATCATCATTAGTCATTTAGGTCAACATTGGATCATTCAGAGATCCTCACTGAACTTCTGGAGAGAGCTTGCTGCACTGAAAGTAAAGGGGCTGAATAATTTTGCACCCCCAATTTTTCAGTTTTTGATTTGTTAAAAAAGTTTGAAATATCCAATAAATGTCATTCCACTTCATGATTGTGTCCCACTTGTTGTTGATTCTTCACAAAAAAATACAGTTTTATATCTTTATGTTTGAAGCCTGAAATGTGGCAAAAGGTCGCAAAGTTCAAGGGGGCCGAATACTTTCGCAAGGCACTGTATACCCAATGTACAGTCTACTTCCAAAATATTGCATTACAGTCTCCTGCCTGGCCGAATGGGACCGTGAGCTCAAAAGCCTGTGTATATCTTTGTGAGTGATATCTTCTCAGAAACAACAGCCAGGGGAGAGCAGCAGCCCACTGCTAGACTGGACCAGCCATCTAGTTAGAGTGGTTCTATATGTTCTCTAAATGGGGCCACTCTATATAGGATGAGACCCTGTTTAGAGGCAGCTCTGCCAGTGCCCTGGGAGGCTGTTAGGTAATAAGAGAGGCAGTGTTGGCATACCCCCTACAACAATCAATAGTGAAGGATTCCCTGGCCAGCCCTCTGTGTGGAAGGGAAAGCCAAGAAGTAAACCGTTTCCCAAGCCTCTCCCTGGATTTGTCCAGAGCAAATCAAAGACTTTGGCACTGCTCCAAGACACAACACCTCGGAAGAATCCGATACGAACTCATAAAAGCACTGAGGGGCCCAGGGAATCTCACTCTAGTTTCCAAGTCTGCCTGTGGGAGCCGGGGTGTGAATGTGTCCTTGGGATAAGAGGGAAGGCTCTGTCCCTGCTTTGACTTCTCTACTTCAATGCTGCTGCACCAGCAAAACCCTTTTCACTCTACCGCCGAAACCTAATGGAGAACTCTCCAATGGCTCAATTATGTTACAAACTGTCTGAGCTTCACAGTGCAGAAATATGATGAGTGTACAGAACGACTAAATGGTGTGCATAACAAAGCATTGCTCTCTCCTGCTCATTTTAAATGAACACTTTGAAGCTAACGTTTTGGATAAAATGATCAATCATTTCCAATGTACCGTATTAACACACCCATGGTTGTCATCAAAGAACATTATGAAAATGAATGAATCTGTACGAAAACCATAGATATGGACAGCATTTGTCTACATACAGTACATCATGGTTCCCACATGCATGATTCACCATGATGTACTGTTTAAAGTGTGTTGTAAACGGGGATTAACACTGGAATGGACCTGCCAGATGACATGTCTCGTTCTTCAAGGGGCCAGGAAAAGGACTAGATGAAACTAGGTTTGCATGATGGGAACGCTGTTGTTGAATCTGCCTTTACTGGAGTCACTGGCACACGGACACACACTAGCCTACATAACATGATCCTTGGATGTGGGTCAGAGAAAGTAGATATCCCCACATTGCCTTGGTTATAAGTGTAGAATCAGATAAGCTCAGAATCATGATAAACACTTTCACAGCAAACATTTTTTCAATGAATATGACCCACTGCCATTTGACCGCTGGTTTACACTGCAGCTGATCTCTCATATAGTACGAATACAATATCACTTTTTGGGGGTTTAATTTACATTCCCAAGTTCCCCACTCAGCACATATTCAGTCAGAGTAACTTGACATAAATCATAAATGGTTCATAGAAAGTGTGAAACGTGGAAACCACCACAACATTCTGCTCTTTAAAATGGGTTCCCTTTTTTTACCATCTGTACCCAACCCACAGCTCAACTCCCTTCTGTTCCCATGTACACAACACTATACAGAAGCACTCAGCAACAATGAGTTACAATGCCGCCGCTCGCAGCTCAAATTGTGTCTGAAATTGCAGCTGGGGTTGTGAGTGTATGACTAATGGGCTGGCAGGTTGAACAAGTCATTAATGGTAATTGGGCGAGGGGCTGGTGAGTACCTGGAACATGTCCTCTAGTGGCCCAGCCTCGGGTCTGAGTTATTGACCAACGCTGCTGCTCAGTGGCTCACTGGCGGAAAAACCAGAGGCAAGGGCAGCCTTCTGAACGATCTATTAAGGAGTGAGGCGAGGCGAGGCAGCCTTATGAACGATCTATTAAGGAGTGAGGCAGAGGCAGCCTTCTGAACGATCTATTAAGGAGTGAGGCAGAGGCACCCTTCTGAACGATCTATTAAGAGTAAGGTGAGGCAGCCTTCTGAACGATCTATTAAGGAGTGAGGCGAGGCAGAGGCAGAGGCAGCCTTATGAACAATCTATTAAGGAGTGAGGCAGAGGCAGAGGCAGCCTTCTGAACGATCTATTAAGGAGTAAGGTGAGGCAGCCTTCTGAACGATCTATTAAGGAGTAAGGTGAGGCAGAGGCAGCCTTATGAAAGAGCTATTAAGGCGTAAGGTGAGGCAGCCTTCTGAACGATCTATTAAGGAGTGAGGCGAGGCAGAGACAACCTTCTGAACAATCTATTAAGGAGTGAGGCAGAGGCAGAGGCAGCCATCTGAATGATCTATTAAGGAGTGAGGTGACGCAGAGGCAGGCTTATGAAAGAACTATTATGGAGTGAGGCGAGGCAGAGGCAGCCTTCTGAGCGATCTATTAAGGAGTGAGGCAGAGGCAGAGGCAGCCTTCTGAACGATCTATTAAGGAGTGAGGCAGAGGCAGAGGCAGCCATCTGAATGATCTATTAAGGAGTGAGGTGACGCAGAGGCAGGCTTATGAAAGAACTATTATGGAGTGAGGCGAGGCAGAGGCAGCCTTCTGAGCGATCTATTAAGGAGTGAGGCAGAGGCAGAGGCAGCCTTCTGAACGATCTATTAAGGAGTGAGGCAGAGGCAGAGGCAGCCTTCTGAACGATCTATTAAGGAGTAAGGTGAGGCAGCCTTCTGAACGATCTATTAAGGAGTAAGGTGAGGCAGCCTTCTGAACGATCTATTAAGGAGTGAGGCAGAGGCAGAGGCAGCCTTCTGAACGTTCTATTAAGGAGTGAAGCGAGGCAGAGGCAGCCTTCTGAACGATCTATTAAGGAGTGAGGCAGAGGCAGAGGCAGCCATCTGAATGATCTATTAAGGAGTGAGGTGAGGCAGAGGCAGGCTTATGAAATAACTATTTTGGAGTAAGGTGAGGCAGAGGCAGCCTTATGAAAGAGCTATTAAGGCGTAAGGTGAGGCAGCCTTCTGAACGATTTATTAAGGAGTGAGGCGAGGCAGAGACAACCTTCTGAACGATCTATTAAGGAGTGAGGCAGAGGCAGAGGCAGCCATCTGAATGATCTATTAAGGAGTGAGGTGACGCAGAGGCAGGCTTATGAAAGAACTATTATGGAGTGAGGCGAGGCAGAGGCAGCCTTCTGAGCGATCTATTAAGGAGTGAGGCAGAGGCAGAGGCAGCCTTCTGAACGATCTATTAAGGAGTGAGGCAGAGGCAGAGGCAGCCATCTGAATGATCTATTAAGGAGTGAGGTGACGCAGAGGCAGGCTTATGAAAGAACTATTATGGAGTGAGGCGAGGCAGAGGCAGCCTTCTGAGCGATCTATTAAGGAGTGAGGCAGAGGCAGAGGCAGAGGCAGCCTTCTGAACGATCTATTAAGGAGTGAGGCAGAGGCAGAGGCAGCCTTCTGAACGATCTATTAAGGAGTAAGGTGAGGCAGCCTTCTGAACGATCTATTAAGGAGTAAGGTGAGGCAGCCTTCTGAACGATCTATTAAGGAGTGAGGCAGAGGCAGAGGCAGCCTTCTGAACGTTCTATTAAGGAGTGAAGCGAGGCAGAGGCAGCCTTCTGAACGATCTATTAAGGAGTGAGGCAGAGGCAGAGGCAGCCATCTGAATGATCTATTAAGGAGTGAGGTGAGGCAGAGGCAGGCTTATGAAATAACTATTTTGGAGTGAGGCAGAGGCAGAGGCAGCCTTCTGAACTATCTATTAAGGAGTGAGGCAGAGGCAGCCTTATGAAAGAACTATTAAGGAGTGAGGCGAGACAGAGGCAGCCTTCTGAGCGATCTATTAAGGAGTGAGGCAGAGGCAGAGGCAGCCTTCTGAACGATCTATTAAGGAGTGAGGCAGAGGCAGCCTTCTGAATGATCTATTAAGGAGTAAGGTGAGGCAGCCTTCTGAACGATCTATTAAGGAGTGAGGCAGAGGCAGCCTTCTGAACGATCTATTAAGGAGTAAGGTGAGGCAGCCTTCTGAACAATCTATTAAGGAGTAAGGTGAGGCAGCCTTCAGAACGATCTATTAAGGAGTGAGGCAGAGGCAGAGGCAGCCTTCTGAACGAACTATTAAGGAGTAAGGTGAGGCAGATGCAGCCTTCTGAACGATCTATTAAGGCGTAAGGTGAGGCAGCCTTCTGAACGATCTATTAAGGAGTGAGGCGAGGCAGAGGCAGCCTTCTGAACGATCTATTAAGGAGTGAGGCAGAGGCAGAGGCAGCCATCTGAACGATCTATTAAGGAGTGAGGCAGAGGCAGAGGCAGCCTTCTGAACGATCTATTAAGGAGTAAGGTGAGGCAGCCTTCTGAACAATCTATTAAGGAGTAAGGTGAGGCAGCCTTCTGAACGATCTATTAAGGAGTGAGGCAGAGGCAGAGGCAGCCATCTGAACGATCTATTAAGGAGTGAGGCAGAGGCAGAGGCAGCCATCTGAACGATCTATTAAGGAGTGAGGCGAGGCAGAGGCAGCCTTCTGAGCGATCTATTAAGGAATGAGGCAGAGGCAGAGGCAGCCTTCTGAACGATCTATTAAGGAGTGAGGCAGAGGCAGAGGCAGCCATCTGAACGATCTATTAAAGAGTAAGGTGAGGCAGCCTTCTGAACAATCTATTAAGGAGTAAGGTGAGGCAGCCTTCAGAACGATCTATTAAGGAGTGAGGCAGAGGCAGAGGCAGCCTTCTGAACGATCTATTAAGGAGTAAGGTGAGGCAGAGGCAGAGCCAGCCTTCTGAACAATCTATTAAGGAGTAAGGTGAGGCAGAGGCAGCCTTCTGAACGATCTATTAAGGAGTGAGGCGAGGCAGAGGCAGCCTTCTGAACGATCTATTAAGGAGTGAAGCAGAGGCAAAGGCAGCCTTCTGAACAATCTATTAAGGAGTAAGGTGAGGCAGCCTTCTGAAAGATCTATTAAGGAGTGAGGCAGAGGCAGAGGCAGCCTTCTGAACGATCTATTAAGGAGTAAGGTGAGGCAGAGGCAGCCTTCTGAACGATCTATTAAGGAGTAAGGTGAGGCAGCCTTCTGAACGATCTATTAAGGAGTGAGGCAGAGGCAGAGGCAGCCTTCTGAACGATCTATTAAGGAGTAAGGTGAGGCAGAGGCAGCCTTCTGAACGATCTATTAAGGAGTAAGGTGAGGCAGCCTTCTGAACGATCTATTAAGGAGTAAGGTGAGGCAGCCTTCTGAACGATCTATTAAGGAGTGAGGCAGAGGCAGCCTTCTGAACGATCTATTAAGGAGTGAGGTGAGGCAGAGGCAGCCTTATGAAAGAACTATTAAGGAGTGAGGCAGAGGCAGAGGCAGCCTTATGAACGATCTATTAAGGAGTGAGGCAGAGGCAGCCTTCTGAACGATCTATTAAGGAGTGAGGCAGAGGCACCCTTCTGAACGATCTATTAAGAGTAAGGTGAGGCAGCCTTCTGAACGATCTATTAAGGAGTGAGGCGAGGCAGAGGCAGAGGCAGCCTTATGAACAATCTATTAAGGAGTGAGGCAGAGGCAGAGGCAGCCTTCTGAACGATCTATTAAGGAGTAAGGTGAGGCAGCCATCTGAACGATCTATTAAGGAGTGAGGCAGAGGCAGAGGCAACCTTCTGAACGATCTATTAAGGAGTAAGGTGAGGCAGAGGCAGCCTTATGAAAGAGCTATTAAGGCGTAAGGTGAGGCAGCCTTCTGAACGATCTATTAAGGAGTGAGGCGAGGCAGAGACAGCCTTCTGAACGATCTATTAAGGAGTGAGGCAGAGGCAGAGGCAGCCATCTGAACGATCTATTAAGGAGTGAGGCGAGGCAGAGGCAGCCTTCTGAGCGATCTATTAAGGAATGAGGCAGAGGCAGAGGCAGCCTTCTGAACGATCTATTAAGGAGTGAGGCAGAGGCAGAGGCAGCCATCTGAACGATCTATTAAAGAGTAAGGTGAGGCAGCCTTCTGAACAATCTATTAAGGAGTAAGGTGAGGCAGCCTTCAGAACGATCTATTAAGGAGTGAGGCAGAGGCAGAGGCAGCCTTCTGAACGATCTATTAAGGAGTAAGGTGAGGCAGAGGCAGAGCCAGCCTTCTGAACAATCTATTAAGGAGTAAGGTGAGGCAGAGGCAGCCTTCTGAACGATCTATTAAGGAGTGAGGCGAGGCAGAGGCAGCCTTCTGAACGATCTATTAAGGAGTGAAGCAGAGGCAAAGGCAGCCTTCTGAACAATCTATTAAGGAGTAAGGTGAGGCAGCCTTCTGAAAGATCTATTAAGGAGTGAGGCAGAGGCAGAGGCAGCCTTCTGAACGATCTATTAAGGAGTAAGGTGAGGCAGAGGCAGCCTTCTGAACGATCTATTAAGGAGTAAGGTGAGGCAGCCTTCTGAACGATCTATTAAGGAGTGAGGCAGAGGCAGAGGCAGCCTTCTGAACGATCTATTAAGGAGTAAGGTGAGGCAGAGGCAGCCTTCTGAACGATCTATTAAGGAGTAAGGTGAGGCAGCCTTCTGAACGATCTATTAAGGAGTAAGGTGAGGCAGCCTTCTGAACGATCTATTAAGGAGTGAGGCAGAGGCAGCCTTCTGAACGATCTATTAAGGAGTGAGGCAGAGGCACCCTTCTGAACGATCTATTAAGAGTAAGGTGAGGCAGCCTTCTGAACGATCTATTAAGGAGTGAGGCGAGGCAGAGGCAGAGGCAGCCTTATGAACAATCTATTAAGGAGTGAGGCAGAGGCAGAGGCAGCCTTCTGAACGATCTATTAAGGAGTAAGGTGAGGCAGCCATCTGAACGATCTATTAAGGAGTGAGGCAGAGGCAGAGGCAGCCTTCTGAACGATCTATTAAGGAGTAAGGTGAGGCAGAGGCAGCCTTATGAAAGAGCTATTAAGGCGTAAGGTGAGGCAGCCTTCTGAACGATCTATTAAGGAGTGAGGCGAGGCAGAGACAGCCTTCTGAACGATCTATTAAGGAGTGAGGCAGAGGCAGAGGCAGCCATCTGAATGATCTATTAAGGAGTGAGGTGACGCAGAGGCAGGCTTATGAAAGAACTATTATGGAGTGAGGCGAGGCAGAGGCAGCCTTCTGAGCGATCTATTAAGGAGTGAGGCAGAGGCAGAGGCAGCCTTCTGAACAATCTATTAAGGAGTGAGGCAGAGGCAGAGGCAGCCTTCTGAACGATCTATTAAGGAGTAAGGTGAGGCAGCCTTCTGAACAATCTATTAAGGAGTAAGGTGAGGCAGCATTCAGAACGATCTATTAAGTAGTGAGGCAGAGGCAGAGGCAGCCTTCTAAACGATCTATTAAGGAGTAAGGTGAGGCAGAGGCAGAGGCAGCCTTCTGAACAATCTATTAAGGAGTAAGGTGAGGCCGAGGAAGCCTTCTGAACGATCTATTAAGGAATAAGGTGAGGCAGCCTTCTGAACGATCTATTAAGGAGTGAGGCAGAGGCAGAGGCAGCCTTCTGAATGAACTATTAAGGAGTAAGGTGAGGCAGATGCAGCCTTCTGAACGATCTATTAAGGAGTAAGGTGAGGCAGCCTTCTGAACAATCTATTAAGGAGTGAGGCAGAGGCAGAGGCAGCCTTCTGAACGATCTATTAAGGAGTGAGGCAGAGGCAGCCTTCTGAACGATCTATTAAGGAGTGAGGTGAGGCAGAGGCAGCCTTCTGAATGATCTATTAAGGAGTAAGGTGAGGCAGCCTTCTGAACGATCTATTAAGGAGTGAGGCAGAGGCAGAGGCAGCCTTCTGAACGATCTATTAAGGAGTGAGGCAGAGGCAGCCTTCTGAACGATCTATTAAGGAGTGAGGTGAGGCAGAGGCAGCCTTATGAAAGAACTATTAAGGAGTGAGGTGAGGCAGAGGCAGCCTTCTGAATGATCTATTAAGGAGTAAGGTGAGGCAGCCTTCTGAACGATCTATTAAGGAGTGAGGCAGAGGCAGCCTTCTGAACGATCTATTAAGGCGTAAGGTGAGGCAGCCTTCTGAACGATCTATTAAGGAGTGAGGCGAGGCAGAGGCAGCCTTCTGAACGATCTATTAAGGAGTGAGGCAGAGGCAGAGGCAGCCATCTGAACGATCTATTAAGGAGTGAGGCAGAGGCAGAGGCAGCCTTCTGAACGATCTATTAAGGAGTAAGGTGAGGCAGCCTTCTGAACAATCTATTAAGGAGTAAGGTGAGGCAGCCTTCTGAACGATCTATTAAGGAGTGAGGCAGAGGCAGAGGCAGCCATCTGAACGATCTATTAAGGAGTGAGGCAGAGGCAGAGGCAGCCATCTGAACGATCTATTAAGGAGTGAGGCGAGGCAGAGGCAGCCTTCTGAGCGATCTATTAAGGAATGAGGCAGAGGCAGAGGCAGCCTTCTGAACGATCTATTAAGGAGTGAGGCAGAGGCAGAGGCAGCCATCTGAACGATCTATTAAAGAGTAAGGTGAGGCAGCCTTCTGAACAATCTATTAAGGAGTAAGGTGAGGCAGCCTTCAGAACGATCTATTAAGGAGTGAGGCAGAGGCAGAGGCAGCCTTCTGAACGATCTATTAAGGAGTAAGGTGAGGCAGAGGCAGAGCCAGCCTTCTGAACAATCTATTAAGGAGTAAGGTGAGGCAGAGGCAGCCTTCTGAACGATCTATTAAGGAGTGAGGCGAGGCAGAGGCAGCCTTCTGAACGATCTATTAAGGAGTGAAGCAGAGGCAAAGGCAGCCTTCTGAACAATCTATTAAGGAGTAAGGTGAGGCAGCCTTCTGAACGATCTATTAAGGAGTGAGGCGAGGCAGAGGCAGCCTTCTGAACGATCTATTAAGGAGTGAGGCAGAGGCAGAGGCAGCCATCTGAACGATCTATTAAGGAGTGAGGCAGAGGCAGAGGCAGCCTTCTGAACGATCTATTAAGGAGTAAGGTGAGGCAGCCTTCTGAACGATCTATTAAGGAGTGAGGCAGATGCAGCCTTCTGAACGATCTATTAAGGCGTAAGGTGAGGCAGCCTTCTGAACGATCTATTAAGGAGTGAGGCGAGGCAGAGGCAGCCTTCTGAACGATCTATTAAGGAGTGAGGCAGAGGCAGAGGCAGCCATCTGAACGATCTATTAAGGAGTGAGGCAGAGGCAGAGGCAGCCTTCTGAACGATCTATTAAGGAGTAAGGTGAGGCAGCCTTCTGAACAATCTATTAAGGAGTAAGGTGAGGCAGCCTTCTGAACGATCTATTAAGGAGTGAGGCAGAGGCAGAGGCAGCCATCTGAACGATCTATTAAGGAGTGAGGCAGAGGCAGAGGCAGCCATCTGAACGATCTATTAAGGAGTGAGGCGAGGCAGAGGCAGCCTTCTGAGCGATCTATTAAGGAATGAGGCAGAGGCAGAGGCAGCCTTCTGAACGATCTATTAAGGAGTGAGGCAGAGGCAGAGGCAGCCATCTGAACGATCTATTAAAGAGTAAGGTGAGGCAGCCTTCTGAACAATCTATTAAGGAGTAAGGTGAGGCAGCCTTCAGAACGATCTATTAAGGAGTGAGGCAGAGGCAGAGGCAGCCTTCTGAACGATCTATTAAGGAGTAAGGTGAGGCAGAGGCAGAGCCAGCCTTCTGAACAATCTATTAAGGAGTAAGGTGAGGCAGAGGCAGCCTTCTGAACGATCTATTAAGGAGTGAGGCGAGGCAGAGGCAGCCTTCTGAACGATCTATTAAGGAGTGAAGCAGAGGCAAAGGCAGCCTTCTGAACAATCTATTAAGGAGTAAGGTGAGGCAGCCTTCTGAAAGATCTATTAAGGAGTGAGGCAGAGGCAGAGGCAGCCTTCTGAACGATCTATTAAGGAGTAAGGTGAGGCAGAGGCAGCCTTCTGAACGATCTATTAAGGAGTAAGGTGAGGCAGCCTTCTGAACGATCTATTAAGGAGTGAGGCAGAGGCAGAGGCAGCCTTCTGAACGATCTATTAAGGAGTAAGGTGAGGCAGAGGCAGCCTTCTGAACGATCTATTAAGGAGTAAGGTGAGGCAGCCTTCTGAACGATCTATTAAGGAGTAAGGTGAGGCAGCCTTCTGAACGATCTATTAAGGAGTGAGGCAGAGGCAGCCTTCTGAACGATCTATTAAGGAGTGAGGTGAGGCAGAGGCAGCCTTATGAAAGAACTATTAAGGAGTGAGGCAGAGGCAGAGGCAGCCTTATGAACGATCTATTAAGGAGTGAGGCAGAGGCAGCCTTCTGAACGATCTATTAAGGAGTGAGGCAGAGGCACCCTTCTGAACGATCTATTAAGAGTAAGGTGAGGCAGCCTTCTGAACGATCTATTAAGGAGTGAGGCGAGGCAGAGGCAGAGGCAGCCTTATGAACAATCTATTAAGGAGTGAGGCAGAGGCAGAGGCAGCCTTCTGAACGATCTATTAAGGAGTAAGGTGAGGCAGCCATCTGAACGATCTATTAAGGAGTGAGGCAGAGGCAGAGGCAGCCTTCTGAACGATCTATTAAGGAGTAAGGTGAGGCAGAGGCAGCCTTATGAAAGAGCTATTAAGGCGTAAGGTGAGGCAGCCTTCTGAACGATCTATTAAGGAGTGAGGCGAGGCAGAGACAGCCTTCTGAACGATCTATTAAGGAGTGAGGCAGAGGCAGAGGCAGCCATCTGAACGATCTATTAAGGAGTGAGGCGAGGCAGAGGCAGCCTTCTGAGCGATCTATTAAGGAATGAGGCAGAGGCAGAGGCAGCCTTCTGAACGATCTATTAAGGAGTGAGGCAGAGGCAGAGGCAGCCATCTGAACGATCTATTAAAGAGTAAGGTGAGGCAGCCTTCTGAACAATCTATTAAGGAGTAAGGTGAGGCAGCCTTCAGAACGATCTATTAAGGAGTGAGGCAGAGGCAGAGGCAGCCTTCTGAACGATCTATTAAGGAGTAAGGTGAGGCAGAGGCAGCCTTCTGAACGATCTATTAAGGAGTAAGGTGAGGCAGCCTTCTGAAAGATCTATTAAGGAGTGAGGCAGAGGCAGAGGCAGCCTTCTGAACGATCTATTAAGGAGTAAGGTGAGGCAGAGGCAGCCTTCTGAACGATCTATTAAGGAGTAAGGTGAGGCAGCCTTCTGAACGATCTATTAAGGAGTGAGGCAGAGGCAGAGGCAGCCTTCTGAACGATCTATTAAGGAGTAAGGTGAGGCAGAGGCAGCCTTCTGAACGATCTATTAAGGAGTAAGGTGAGGCAGCCTTCTGAACGATCTATTAAGGAGTAAGGTGAGGCAGCCTTCTGAACGATCTATTAAGGAGTGAGGCAGAGGCAGCCTTCTGAACGATCTATTAAGGAGTGAGGTGAGGCAGAGGCAGCCTTATGAAAGAACTATTAAGGAGTGAGGCAGAGGCAGAGGCAGCCTTCTGAACGATCTATTAAGGAGTAAGGTGAGGCAGCCTTCTGAACGATCTATTAAGGAGTAAGGTGAGGCAGCCTTCTGAACGATCTATTAAGAGTAAGGTGAGGCAGCCTTCTGAACGATCTATTAAGGAGTGAGGCGAGGCAGAGGCAGAGGCAGCCTTATGAACAATCTATTAAGGAGTGAGGCAGAGGCAGAGGCAGCCTTCTGAACGATCTATTAAGGAGTAAGGTGAGGCAGCCATCTGAACGATCTATTAAGGAGTGAGGCAGAGGCAGAGGCAGCCTTCTGAACGATCTATTAAGGAGTAAGGTGAGGCAGAGGCAGCCTTATGAAAGAGCTATTAAGGCGTAAGGTGAGGCAGCCTTCTGAACGATCTATTAAGGAGTGAGGCGAGGCAGAGACAGCCTTCTGAACGATCTATTAAGGAGTGAGGCAGAGGCAGAGGCAGCCATCTGAACGATCTATTAAGGAGTGAGGCGAGGCAGAGGCAGCCTTCTGAGCGATCTATTAAGGAATGAGGCAGAGGCAGAGGCAGCCTTCTGAACGATCTATTAAGGAGTGAGGCAGAGGCAGAGGCAGCCATCTGAACGATCTATTAAAGAGTAAGGTGAGGCAGCCTTCTGAACGATCTATTAAGGAGTGAGGTGAGGCAGAGGCAGCCTTCTGAATGATCTATTAAGGAGTAAGGTGAGGCAGCCTTCTGAACGATCTATTAAGGAGTGAGGCAGAGGCAGAGGCAGCCTTCTGAACGATCTATTAAGGAGTGAGGCAGAGGCAGCCTTCTGAACGATCTATTAAGGAGTGAGGTGAGGCAGAGGCAGCCTTATGAAAGAACTATTAAGGAGTGAGGCAGAGGCAGAGGCAGCCTTATGAGCGATCTATTAAGGAGTGAGGCAGAGGCAGCCTTCTGAACGATCTATTAAGGAGTGAGGCAGAGGCAGCCTTCTGAACGATCTATTAAGGAGTGAGGCGAGGCAGAGGCAGCCTTCTGAGCGATCTATTAAGGAGTGAGGCAGAGGCAGAGGCAGCCTTCTGAACGATCTATTAAGGAGTAAGGTGAGGCAGCCTTCTGAACGATCTATTAAGGAGTGAGGCAGAGGCAGAGGCAGCCTTCTGAACGATCTATTAAGGAGTAAGGTGAGGCAGCCTTCTGAACGATCTATTAAGGAGTGAGGCAGAGGCAGAGGCAGCCTTCTGAACGATCTATTAAGGAGTAAGGTGAGGCAGAGGCAGCCTTCTGAGCGATCTATTAAGGAGTGAGGCAGAGGCAGCCTTCTGAACGATCTATTAAGGAGTGAGGCGAGGCAGAGGCAGCCTTCTGAGCGATCTATTAAGGAGTGAGGCAGAGGCAGAGGCAGCCTTCTGAACGATCTATTAAGGAGTAAGGTGAGGCAGCCTTCTGAACGATCTATTAAGGAGTGAGGCAGAGGCAGAGGCAGCCTTCTGAACGATCTATTAAGGAGTAAGGTGAGGCAGCCTTCTGAACGATCTATTAAGGAGTGAGGCAGAGGCAGAGGCAGCCTTCTGAACGATCTATTAAGGAGTAAGGTGAGGCAGAGGCAGCCTTATGAAAGAACTATTAAGGCGTAAGGTGAGGCAGCCTTCTGAACGATCTGTTAAGGAGTGAGGCGAGGCAGAGGCAGCCTTCTGAACGATCTATTAAGGAGTGAGGCAGAGGCAGAGGCAGCCATCTGAATGATCTATTAAGGAGTGAGGTGAGGCAGAGGCAGGCTTATGAAAGAACTATTCTGGAGTGAGGCAGAGGCAGAGGCAGCCTTCTGAACTATCTATTAAGGAGTGAGGCAGAGGCAGCCTTATGAAAGAACTATTAAGGAGTGAGGCGAGGCAGAGGCAGCCTTCTGAGCGATCTATTAAGGAGTGAGGCAGAGGCAGAGGCAGCCTTCTGAACGATCTATTAAGGAGTGAGGCAGAGGCAGAGGCAGCCTTCTGAATGATCTATTAAGGAGTAAGGTGAGGCAGCCTTCTGAACGATCTATTAAGGAGTGAGGCAGAGGCAGAGGCAGCCTTCTGAACGAACTATTAAGGAGTAAGGTGAGGCAGATGCAGCCTTCTGAACGATCTATTAAGGCGTAAGGTGAGGCAGCCTTCTGAACGATCTATTAAGGAGTGAGGTGAGGCAGCCTTCAGAACGATCTATTAAGGAGTGAGGCAGAGGCAGAGGCAGCCTTCTGAACGATCTATTAAGGAGTAAGGTGAGGCAGAGGCAGAGCCAGCCTTCTGAACAATCTATTAAGGAGTAAGGTGAGGCAGAGGCAGCCTTTTGAACGATCTATTAAGGAGTGAGGCGAGGCAGAGGCAGCCTTCTGAACGATCTATTAAGGAGTGAAGCAGAGGCAGAGGCAGCCTTCTGAGCGATCTATTAAGGAGTAAGGTGAGGCAGACTTATGAAATAACTATTAAGGAGTGAGGCGAGGCAGAGGCAGCCTTCTGAGCGATCAATTAAGGAGTGAGGCAGAGGCAGAGGCAGCCTTCTGAACGATCTATTAAGGAGTGAGGCAGAGGCAGAGGCAGCCTTCTGAACGATCTATTAAGGAGTAAGTTGAGGCAGCCTTATGAACGATCTATTAAGGAGTGAGGCAGAGGCAGAAGCAGCCTTCTGAACGATCTATTAAGGAGTAAGGTGAGGCAGCCTTCTGAACAATCTATTAAGGAGTAAGGTGAGGCAGCCTTCAGAACGATCTATTAAGGAGTGAGGCAGAGGCAGAGGCAGCCTTCTGAACGATCTATTAAGGAGTAAGGTGAGGCAGAGGCAGAGCCAGCCTTCTGAACAATCTATTAAGGAGTAAGGTGAGGCAGAGGCAGCCTTCTGAACGATCTATTAAGGAGTGAGGCGAGGCAGAGGCAGCCTTCTAAACGATCTATTAAGGAGTGAAGCAGAGGCAGAGGCAGCCTTCTGAACGATCTATTAAGGAGTTTTATTTTATTTTATTTTTATTTCACCTTTATTTAACCAGGTAGGCTAGTTGAGAACAAGTTCTCATTTGCAACTGCGACCTGGCCAAGATAAAGCATAGCAGTGTGAGCATACAACAAAGAGTTACACATGGAGTAAACAATTAACAAGTCAATAACACAGTAGAAAACAAAGGGGGGGTCTATATACAATGTGTGCAAAAGGCATGAGGTAGGCAAATAATTACAATTTTGCAGATTAACACTGGAGTGATAAAAGATCAGATGGTCATGTACAGGTAGAGATATTGGTGTGCAGAAGAGCAGAAAAGTAAAGTACAGTATGGGGATGAGGTAGGTGAAAAGGGTGGGCTATTTACCAATAGACTATGTACAGCTGCAGCGATCGGTTAGCTGCTCAGATAGCTGATGTTTGAAGTTGGTGAGGGAGATAAAAGTCTCCAACTTCAGCGATTTTTGCAATTCGTTCCAGTCACAGGCAGCAGAGTACTGGAACGAAAGGCGGCCAAATGAGGTGTTGGCTTTAGGGATGATCAGTGAGATACACCTGCTGGAGCGCGTGCTACGGATGGGTGTTGCCATCGTGACCAGTGAGCTGAGATAAGGCGGAGCTTTACCTAGCATAGACTTGTAGATGACCTGGAGCCAGTGGGTCTGGCGACGAATATGTAGCGAGGGCCAGCCGACTAGAGCATACAAGTCGCAGTGGTGGGTGGTATAAGGTGCTTTAGTGACAAAACGGATGGCACTGTGATAGACTGCATCCAGTTTGCTGAGTAGAGTGTTGGAAGCCATTTTGTAGATGACATCGCCGAAGTCGAGGATCGGTAGGATAGTCAGTTTTACTAGGGTAAGCTTGGCGGCTTGAGTGAAGGAGGCTTTGTTGCGGAATAGAAAGCCGACTCTTGATTTGATTTTCGATTGGAGATGTTTGATATGAGTCTGGAAGGAGAGTTTGCAGTCTAGCCAGACACCTAGGTACTTATAGACGTCCACATATTCTAGGTCGGAACCATCCAGGGTGGTGATGCTAGTCGGGCATGCAGGTGCAGGCAGCGACCGGTTGAAAAGCATGCATTTGGTTTTACTAGCGTTTAAGAGCAGTTGGAGGCCACGGAAGGAGTGTTGTATGGCATTGAAGCTTGTTTGGAGGTTAGATAGCACAGTGTCCAAAGACGGGCCGAAAGTATATAGAATGGTGTCGTCTGCGTAGAGGTGGATCAGGGAATCGCCCGCAGCAAGAGCAACATCATTGATATACACAGAGAAAAGAGTCGGCCCGAGAATTGAACCCTGTGGCACCCCCATAGAGACTGCCAGAGGACCGGACAGCATGCCCTCCGATTTGACACACTGAACTCTGTCTGCAAAGTAATTGGTGAACCAGGCAAGGCAGTCATCCGAAAAACCGAGGCTACTGAGTCTCCCGATAAGAATATGGTGATTGACAGAGTCGAAAGCCTTGGCAAGGTCGATGAAGACGGCTGCACAGTACTGTCTTTTATCGATGGCGGTTATGATGTCGTTTAGTACCTTGAGTGTGGCTGAGGTGCACCCATGACCGGCTCGGAAACCAGATTGCACAGCGGAGAAGGTACGGTGGGATTCGAGATGGTCAGTGACCTGTTTGTTGACTTGGCTTTCGAAGACCTTAGATAGGCAGGGCAGGATGGATATAGGTCTGTAACAGTTTGGGTCCAGGGTGTCTCCCCCTTTGAAGAGGGGGATGACTGCGGCAGCTTTCCAATCCTTGGGGATCTCAGACGAGATGAAAGAGAGGTTGAACAGGCTGGTAATAGGGGTTGCGACAATGGTGGCAGATAGTTTCAGAAATAGAGGGTCCAGATTGTCAAGCCCAGCTGATTTGTACGGGTCCAGGTTTTGCAGCTCTTTCAGAACATCTGCTATCTGGATTTGGGTAAAGGAGAACCTGGAGAGGCTTGGGCGAGGAGCTGCGGGGGGGGCGGAGCTGTTGGCCGAGGTTGAAGTAGCCAGGCGGAAGGCATGGCCAGCCGTTGAGAAATGCTTATTGAAGTTTTCGATAATCATGGATTTATCAGTGGTGACCGTGTTACCTAGCCTCAGTGCAGTGGGCAGCTGGGAGGAGGTGCTCTTGTTCTCCATGGACTTCACAGTGTCCCAGAACTTTTTGGAGTTGGAGCTACAGGATGCAAACTTCTGCCTGAAGAAGCTGGCCTTAGCTTTCCTGACTGACTGCGTGTATTGGTTCCGGACTTCCCTGAACAGTTGCATATCACGGGGACTATTCGATGCTATTGCAGTCCGCCACAGGATGTTTTTGTGCTGGTCGAGGGCAGTCAGGTCTGGGGTGAACCAAGGGCTGTATCTGTTCTTAGTTCTGCATTTTTTGAACGGAGCATGCTTATCTAAAATGGTGAGGAAGTTACTTTTAAAGAATGACCAGGCATCCTCAACTGACGGGATGAGGTCAATGTCCTTCCAGGATACCCGGGCCAGGTCGATTAGAAAGGCCTGCTCACAGAAGTGTTTTAGGGAGCGTTTGACAGTGATGAGGGGTGGTCGTTTGACTGCGGCTCCGTAGCGGATACAGGCAATGAGGCAGTGATCGCTGAGATCCTGGTTGAAGACAGCGGAGGTGTATTTGGAGGGCCAGTTGGTCAGGATGACGTCTATGAGGGTGCCCTTGTTTACAGAGTTAGGGTTGTACCTGGTGGGTTCCTTGATGATTTGTGTGAGATTGAGGGCATCTAGCTTAGATTGTAGGACTGGCGGGGTGTTAAGCATATCCCAGTTTAGGTCACCTAACAGAACAAACTCTGAAGCTAGATGGGGGGCGATCAATTCACAAATGGTGTCCAGGGCACAGCTGGGAGCTGAGGGGGGTCGGTAGCAGGCGGCAACCGTGAGAGACTTATTTCTGGAGAGAGTAATTTTCAAAATTAGTAGTTCGAACTGTTTGGGTATGGACCTGGAAAGTATGACATTACTTTGCAGGCTATCTCTGCAGTAAACTGCAACTCCTCCCCCTTTGGCAGTTCTATCTTGACGGAAGATGTTATAGTTGGGTATGGAAATCTCTGAATTTTTGGTGGCCTTCCTGAGCCAGGATTCAGACACAGCAAGGACATCAGGGTTAGCAGAGTGTGCTAAAGCAGTGAGTAAGACAAACTTAGGGAGGAGGCTTCTGATGTTGACATGCATGAAACCAAGGCTTTTTCGAACACAGAAGTCAACAAATGAGGGTGCCTGGGGACATGCAGGGCCTGGGTTTACCTCCACATCACCCGCGGAACAGAGAAGGAGTAGTATGAGGGTGCGGCTAAAGGCTATCAAAACTGGTCGCCTAGAGCGTTGGGGACAGAGAATAAGAGGAGCAGGTTTCTGGGCATGGTAGAATATATTCAGGGCATAATGCGCAGACAGGGGTATGGTGGGGTGCGGGTACAGCGGAGGTAAGCCCAGGCACTGGGTGATGATGAGAGAGGTTGTATCTCTGGACATGCTGGTAGTAATGGGTGAGGTCACCGCATGTGTGGGAGGTGGGACAAAGGAGTTATCAGGGGTATGAAGAGTGGAACTAGGGGCTCCATTGTGAACTAAAACAATGATAACTAACCTGAACAACAGTATACAAGGCATATTGACATTTGAGAGAGACATACAGCGAGGCATACAGTAATCACAGGTGTTGAATTGGGAAAGCTAGCTAAAACAGTAGGTGAGACAACAGCTAATCAGCTAGCACAACAACAGCAGGTAAAATGGCGTAGACTAGGCAACGGGGCCAACAGATAAAACAAACAAGCAGAATGGAGTACCGTGATTTATGGACAGTCCAGCGTGCATCAGCTATGTAGCCAAGAGATCAGTGTCCAGGGGGCAGCGGTGGATGGGGAAGGGAAGCTAGACTGGCGAGTGTTATCCAGGTAAAAAAAACTAACAATGACTAAATAGCTTGTAGCTAGTTAGCTGGTTAGCTTCTGGAGGTTCTTGAGTGTGTTCTAAAAATAAATAAAAAATAATAGCGATTCCGTATCACATTGGGTGAGGCAGGTTTCCGGAAGGTATAAACAAATTAAAAGTCAAAAGAGATAGAAAGTAAATATGGGTCCGGTGGGCGTTTGGGACGCGGCGATTCAGGCGGTTAGCAGGCCTGTGCTAACAAGCTAACAGTTTGTAGGCCCGGGCTAGACAAGGTAGCAGTTAGCGGACCGGAGCTGGACAAGCTAGCAGTTAACAGGCCGAATTAGCAAGCAGGGAGATAGCGAGGGCTAGAGAGTTAGCCTTTGGGGGACGTCGCGATGGGGTGAGTCTGTTTATTCCTCTTCATGCGGTGACATCGATAGACCGGTCGTGGGCCCGGGTATTGTAGCTCAGGGGTATGCTACGGTGGTAGCGCAGGCCGGGCTAGCTTCAAGCTAAGTGGGTGGAAACGCTAGCCAGGGGTAATCATCCGGGGTTGCGGTTTAGCTAGATAGCTAGTTGTGAAGATCCAGCGTATTTGGAAGCTTAGGTTTAGCAAAATGTTTTTAAAGGGATAGCTATGTAAAAAACGAAAAATATGTAAAAAACGAAAAATAAACAAAATATAAACAGAGGCAGCCTTCTGAACGATCTATTAAGGAGTAAGGTGAGGCAGAGGCAGCCTTCTGAACGATCTATTAAGGAGTAAGGTGAGGCAGCCTTCTGAACGATCTATTAAGGAGTGAGGCAGAGGCAGAGCCAGCCTTCTGAACGATCTATTAAGGAGTAAGGTGAGGCAGAGGCAGCCTTCTGAACGATCTATTAAGGAGTAAGGTGAGGCAGCCTTCTGAACGATCTATTAAGGAGTAAGGTGAGGCAGCCTTCTGAACGATCTATTAAGGAGTGAGGCAGAGGCAGCCTTCTGAACGATCTATTAAGGAGTGAGGTGAGGCAGAGGCAGCCTTATGAAAGAACTATTAAGGAGTGAGGCAGAGGCAGAGGCAGCCTTATGAACGATATATTAAGGAGTGAGGCAGAGGCAGCCTTCTGAACGATCTATTAAGGAGTGAGGCAGAGTCACCCTTCTGAACGATCTATTAAGAGTAAGGTGAGGCAGCCTTCTGAACGATCTATTAAGGAGTGAGGTGAGGCAGAGGCAGGCTTATGAAAGAACTATTCTGGAGTGAGGCAGAGGCAGAGGCAGCCTTCTGAACTATCTATTAAGGAGTGAGGCAGAGGCAGAGGCAGCCTTATGAAAGAACTATTAAGGAGTGAGGCGAGGCAGAGGCAGCCTTCTGAGCGATCTATTAAGGAGTGAGGCAGAGGCAGAGGCAGCCTTCTGAACGATCTATTAAGGAGTGAGGCAGAGGCAGAGGCAGCCTTCTGAACGATCTATTAAGGAGTGAGGCAGAGGCAGAGGCAGCCTTCTGAATGATCTATTAAGGAGTAAGGTGAGGCAGCCTTCTGAACGATCTATTAAGGAGTGAGGCAGAGGCAGCCTTCTGAACGAACTATTAAGGAGTAAGGTGAGGCAGATGCAGCCTTCTGAACGATCTATTAAGGCGTAAGGTGAGGCAGCCTTCTGAACGATCTATTAAGGAGTGAGGCGAGGTAGCCTTCAGAACGATCTATTAAGGAGTGAGGCAGAGGCAGAGGCAGCCTTCTGAACGATCTATTAAGGAGTAAGGTGAGGCAGAGGCAGAGCCAGCCTTCTGGACAATCTATTAAGGAGTAAGGTGAGGCAGAGGCAGCCTTCTGAACGATCTATTAAGGAGTGAGGCGAGGCAGAGGCAGCCTTCTGAACGATCTATTAAGGAGTGAAGCAGAGGCAGAGGCAGCCTTCTGAACGATCTATTAAGGAGTAAGGTGAGGCAGACTTATGAAATAACTATTAAGGAGTGAGGCGAGGCAGAGGCAGCCTTCTGAGCGATCTATTAAGGAGTGAGGCAGAGGCAGAGGCAGCCTTCTGAACGATCTATTAAGGAGTGAGGCAGAGGCAGAGGCAGCCTTCTGAACGATCTATTAAGGAGTAAGGTGAGGCAGCCTTCTGAACGATCTATTAAGGAGTGAGGCAGAGGCAGAAGCAGCCTTCTGAACGATCTATTAAGGAGTAAGGTGAGGCAGCCTTCTGAACAATCTATTAAGGAGTAAGGTAAGGCAGCCTTCAGAACGATCTATTAAGGAGTGAGGCAGAGGCAGAGGCAGCCTTCTGAACGATCTATTAAGGAGTAAGGTGAGGCAGAGGCAGAGCCAGCCTTCTGAACAATCTATTAAGGAGTAAGGTGAGGCAGAGGCAGCCTTCTGAACGATCTATTAAGGAGTGAGGCGAGGCAGAGGCAGCCTTCTAAACGATCTATTAAGGAGTGAAGCAGAGGCAGAGCCAGCCTTCTGAACAATCTATTAAGGAGTAAGGTGAGGCAGAGGCAGCCTTCTGAACGATCTATTAAGGAGTAAGGTGAGGCAGAGGCAGCCTTCTGAACGATCTATTAAGGAGTAAGGTGAGGCAGAGGCAGCCTTCTGAACGATCTATTAAGGAGTAAGGTGAGGCAGCCTTCTGAACGATCTATTAAGGAGTGAGGCGAGGCAGAGGCAGCCTTCTGAACGATCTATTAAGGAGTGAAGCAGAGGCAGAGGCAGCCTTCTGAACGATCTATTAAGGAGTAAGGTGAGGCAGCCTTCTGAACGATCTATTAAGGAGTGAGGCAGAGGCAGAGGCAGCCTTCTGAACGATCTATTAAGGAGTAAGGTGAGGCAGAGGCAGCCTTCTGAACGATCTATTAAGGAGTAGGGTGAGGCAGCCTTCTGAACGATCTATTAAGGAGTGAGGCAGAGGCAGAGGCAGCCTTCTGAACGATCTATTAAGGAGTAAGGTGAGGCAGAGGCAGCCTTCTGAATGATCTATTAAGGAGTAAGGTGAGGCAGCCTTCTGAACGATCTATTAAGGAGTAAGGTGAGGCAGCCTTCTGAACGATCTATTAAGGAGTGAGGCAGAGGCAGCCTTCTGAACGATCTATTAAGGAGTGAGGTGAGGCAGAGGCAGCCTTATGAAAGAACTATTAAGGAGTGAGGCAGAGGCAGAGGCAGCCTTATGAACAATCTATTAAGGAGTGAGGCAGAGGCAGAGGCAGCCTTCTGAACGATCTATTAAGGAGTAAGGTGAGACAGCATTCTGAACGATCTATTAAGGAGTAAGGTGAGGCAGCCTTCTGAACGATCTATTAAGGAGTGAGGCAGAGGCAGCCTTCTGAACGATCTATTAAGGAGTAAGGTGAGGCAGAGGCAGCCTTATGAAAGAGCTATTAAGGAGTAAGGTGAGGCAGCCTTCAGAACGATCTATTAAGGAGTGAGGCAGAGGCAGAGGCAGCCTTCTGAACGATCTATTAAGGAGTGAGGCAGAGGCAGCCTTCTGAACGATCTATTAAGGAGTGAGGTGAGGCAGAGGCAGCCTTATGAAAGAACTATTAAGGAGTGAGGCAGAGGCAGAGGCAGCCTTATGAACGATCTATTAAGGAGTGAGGCAGAGGCAGCCTTCTGAACGATCTATTAAGGAGTGAGGCAGAGGCACCCTTCTGAACGATCTATTAAGAGTAAGGTGAGGCAGCCTTCTGAACGATCTATTAAGCAGTGAGGCGAGGCAGAGGCAGAGGCAGCCTTATGAACAATCTATTAAGGAGTGAGGCAGAGGCAGAGGCAGCCTTCTGAACGATCTATTAAGGAGTAAGGTGAGACAGCATTCTGAACGATCTATTAAGGAGTAAGGTGAGGCAGCCTTCTGAACGATCTATTAAGGAGTGAGGCAGAGGCAGCCTTCTGAACGATCTATTAAGGAGTAAGGTGAGGCAGAGGCAGCCTTATGAAAGAGCTATTAAGGAGTAAGGTGAGGCAGCCTTCAGAACGATCTATTAAGGAGTGAGGCAGAGGCAGAGGCAGAGGCAGCCTTCTGAACGATCTATTAAGGAGTAAGGTGAGGCAGAGGCAGAGCCAGCCTTCTGAACAATCTATTAAGGAGTAAGGTGAGGCAGAGGCAGCCTTCTGAACGATCTATTAAGGAGTGAGGTGAGGCAGAGGCAGCCTTATGAAAGAACTATTAAGGAGTGAGGCAGAGGCAGAGGCAGCCTTATGAACGATCTATTAAGGAGTGAGGCAGAGGCAGCCTTCTGAACGATCTATTAAGGAGTGAGGCAGAGGCACCCTTCTGAACGATCTATTAAGAGTAAGGTGAGGCAGCCTTCTGAACGATCTATTAAGGAGTGAGGCGAGGCAGAGGCAGAGGCAGCCTTATGAACAATCTATTAAGGAGTGAGGCAGAGGCAGAGGCAGCCTTCTGAACGATCTATTAAGGAGTAAGGTGAGACAGCATTCTGAACGATCTATTAAGGAGTAAGGTGAGGCAGCCTTCTGAACGATCTATTAAGGAGTGAGGCAGAGGGAGCCTTCTGAACGATCTATTAAGGAGTAAGGTGAGGCAGAGGCAGCCTTATGAAAGAGCTATTAAGGCGTAAGGTGAGGCAGCCTTCTGAACGATCTATTAAGGAGTGAGGCGAGGCAGAGACAGCCTTCTGAACGATCTATTAAGGAGTGAGGCAGAGGAAGAGGCAACCATCTGAATGATCTATTAAGGAGTGAGGTGACGCAGAGGCAGGCTTATGAAAGAACTATTATGGAGTGAGGCAAGGCAGAGGCAGCCTTCTGAGCGATCTATTAAGGAGTGAGGCAGAGGCAGAGGCAGCCTTCTGGACGATCTATTAAGGAGTGAGGCAGAGGCAGAGGCAGCCTTCTGAATGATCTATTAAGGAGTAAGGTGAGGTAGCCTTCTGAACGATCTATTAAGGAGTGAGGCAGAGGCAGAGGCAGCCTTCTGAACGATCTATTAAGGAGTAAGGTGAGGCAGAGGCAGCCTTCGTAACAATCTATTAAGGAGTAAGGTGAGGTAGCCTTCTGAACGATCTATTAAGGAGTGAGGCAGAGGCAGAGGCAGCCTTCTGAACGATCTATTAAGGACTAAGGTGAGGCAGAGGCAGCCTTCTGAACGATCTATTAAGGAGTGAGGCAGAGGCAGAGGCAGCCTTCTGAACGATCTATTAAGGAGTAAGGTGAGGCAGCCTTCTGAACGATCTATTAAGGAGTGAGGCAGAGGCAGAGGCAGCCTTCTGAACGATCTATTAAGGATTAAGGTGAGGCAGAGGCAGCCTTATGAAAGAACTATTAAGGCGTAAGGTGAGGCAGCCTTCTGAACGATCTATTAAGGAGTGAGGCGAGGCAGAGGCAGCCTTCTGAGCGATCTATTAAGGAGTGAGGCAGAGGCAGAGGCAGCCTTCTGAACGATCTATTAAGGAGTGAGGCAGAGGCAGAGGCAGCCTTCTGAACGATCTATTAAGGAGTGAGGCAGAGGCAGAGGCAGCCCTCTGAATGATCTATTAAGGAGTAAGGTGAGGCAGCCTTCTGAACGATCTATTAAGGAGTGAGGCAGAGGCAGAGGCAGCCTTCTGAACGAACTATAAAGGAGTAAGGTGAGGCAGATGCAGCCTTCTGAACGATCTATTAAGGCGTAAGGTGAGGCAGCCTTCTGAACGATCTATTAAGGAGTGAGGCGAGGCAGCCTTCAGAACGATCTATTAAGGAGTGAGGCAGAGGCAGAGGCAGCCTTCTGAACGATCTATTAAGGAGTAAGGTGAGGCAGAGGCAGAGCTAGCCTTCTGAACAATCTATTAAGGAGTAAGGTGAGGCAGAGGCAGCCTTCTGAATGATCTATTAAGGAGTGAGGCGAGGCAGAGGCAGCCTTCTGAACGATCTATTAAGGAGTGAAGCAGAGGCAGAGGCAGCCTTCTGAACGATCTATTAAGGAGTAAGGTGAGGCAGACTTATGAAATAACTATTAAGGAGTGAGGTGAGGCAGAGGCAGCCTTCTGAGCGATCTATTAAGGAGTGAGGCAGAGGCAGAGGCAGCCTTCTGAACGATCTATTAAGGATTGAGGCAGAGGCAGAGGCAGCCTTCTGAACGATCTATTAAGGAGTAAGGTGAGGCAGCCTTCTGAACGATCTATTAAGGAGTGAGGCAGAGGCAGAAGCAGCCTTCTGAACGATCTATTAAGGAGTAAGGTGAGGCAGCCTTCAGAACGATCTATTAAGGAGTGAGGCAGAGGCAGAGGCAGCCTTCTGAACGATCTATTAAGGAGTAAGGTGAGGCAGAGGCAGCCTTCTGAACGATCTATTAAGGAGTAAGGTGAGGCAGCCTTCTGAACGATCTATTAAGGAGTGAGGCGAGGCAGAGGCAGCCTTCTGAACGATCTATTAAGGAGTGAAGCAGAGGCAGAGGCAGCCTTCTGAACGATCTATTAAGGAGTAAGGTGAGGCAGCCTTCTGAACGATCTATTAAGGAGTGAGGCAGAGGCAGCCTTCTGAACGATCTATTAAGGAGTAAGGTGAGGCAGAGGCAGCCTTCTGAACGATCTATTAAGGAGTAAGGTGAGGCAGCCTTCTGAACGATCTATTAAGGAGTGAGGCAGAGGCAGAGGCAGCCTTCTGAACGATCTATTAAGGAGTAAGGTGAGGCAGAGGCAGCCTTCTGAACGATCTATTAAGGAGTAAGGTGAGGCAGCCTTCTGAACGATCTATTAAGGAGTAAGGTGAGGCAGCCTTCTGAACGATCTATTAAGGAGTGAGGCAGAGGCAGCCTTCTGAATGATCTATTAAGGAGTGAGGTGAGGCAGAGGCAGCCTTATGAAAGAACTATTAAGGAGTGAGGCAGAGGCAGAGGCAGCCTTATGAACGATCTATTAAGGAGTGAGGCAGAGGCAGCCTTCTGAACGATCTATTAAGGAGTGAGGCAGAGGCACCCTTCTGAACGATCTATTAAGAGTAAGGTGAGGCAGCCTTCTGAACGATCTATTAAGGAGTGAGGCGAGGCAGAGGCAGAGGCAGCCTTATGAACAATCTATTAAGGAGTGAGGCAGAGGCAGAGGCAGCCTTCTGAACGATCTATTAAGGAGTAAGGTGAGACAGCATTCTGAACGATCTATTAAGGAGTAAGGTGAGGCAGCCTTCTGAACGATCTATTAAGGACTGAGGCAGAGGCAGCCTTCTGAACGATCTATTAAGGAGTAAGGTGAGGCAGAGGCAGCCTTATGAAAGAGCTATTAAGGCGTAAGGTGAGGCAGCCTTCTGAACGATCTATTAAGGAGTGAGGCGAGGCAGAGACAGCCTTCTGAACGATCTATTAAGGAGTGAGGCAGAGGAAGAGGCAGCCATCTGAATGATCTATTAAGGAGTGAGGTGACGCAGAGGCAGGCTTATGAAAGAACTATTATGGAGTGAGGCAAGGCAGAGGCAGCCTTCTGAGCGATCTATTAAGGAGTAAGGTGAGGTAGCCTTCTGAACGATCTATTAAGGAGTGAGGCAGAGGCAGAGGCAGCCTTCTGAACGATCTATTAAGGAGTAAGGTGAGGCAGAGGCAGCCTTCGTAACAATCTATTAAGGAGTAAGGTGAGGCAGCCTTCAGAACGATCTATTAAGTAGTGAGGCAGAGGCAGAGGCAGCCTTCTGAACGATCTATTAAGGAGTAAGGTGAGGCAGAGGCAGCCTTCTGAACGATCTATTAAGGAGTGAGGCAGAGGCAGAGGCAGCCTTCTGAACGATCTATTAAGGAGTAAGGTGAGGCAGCCTTCTGAACGATCTATTAAGGAGTGAGGCAGAGGCAGAGGCAGCCTTCTGAACGATCTATTAAGGAGTAAGGTGAGGCAGAGGCAGCCTTATGAAAGAACTATTAAGGTGTAAGGTGAGGCAGCCTTCTGAACGATCTATTAAGGAGTGAGGCGAGGCAGAGGCAGCCTTCTGAGCGATCTATTAAGGAGTAAGGCAGAGGCAGAGGCAGCCTTCTGAACGATCTATTAAGGAGTGAGGCAGAGGCAGAGGCAGCCTTCTGAACGATCTATTAAGGAGTGAGGCAGAAGCAGAGGCAGCCTTCTGAATGATCTATTAAGGAGTAAGGTGAGGCAGCCTTCTGAACGATCTATTAAGGAGTGAGGCAGAGGCAGAGGCAGCCTTCTGAACGAACTATTAAGGAGTAAGGTGAGGCAGATGCAGCCTTCTGAACGATCTATTAAGGCGTAAGGTGAGGCAGCCTTCTGAACGATCTATTAAGGAGTGAGGCGAGGCAGCCTTCAGAACGATCTATTAAGGAGTGAGGCAGAGGCAGAGGCAGCCTTCTGAACGATCTATTAAGGAGTAAGGTGAGGCAGAGGCAGAGCCAGCCTTCTGAACAATCTATTAAGGAGTAAGGTGAGGCAGAGGCAGCCTTCTGAACGATCTATTAAGGAGTGAGGCGAGGCAGAGGCAGCCTTCTGAACGATCTATTAAGGAGTGAAGCAGAGGCAGAGGCAGCCTTCTGAACGATCTATTAAGGAGTAAGGTGAGGCAGACATATGAAATAACTATTAAGGAGTGAGGTGAGGCAGAGGCAGCCTTCTGAGCGATCTATTAAGGAGTGAGGCAGAGGCAGAGGCAGCCTTCTGAACGATCTATTAAGGATTGAGGCAGAGGCAGAGGCAGAGGCAGCCTTCTGAACGATCTATTAAGGAGTAAGGTGAGGCAGCCTTCTGAACGATCTATTAAGGAGTGAGGCAGAGGCAGAAGCAGCCTTCTGAACGATCTATTAAGGAGTAAGGTGAGGCAGCCTTCTGAACAATCTATTAAGGAGTAAGGTGAGGCAGCCTTCAGAACGATCTATTAAGGAGTGAGGCAGAGGCAGAGGCAGCCTTCTGAACGATCTATTAAGGAGTTAGGTGAGGCAGAGGCAGAGCCAGCCTTCTGAACAATCTATTAAGGAGTAAGGTGAGGCAGAGGCAGCCTTCTGAACGATGTATTAAGGAGTGAGGCGAGGCAGAGGCAGCCTTCTAAACGATCTATTAAGGAGTGAAGCAGAGGCAGAGGCAGCTTTCTGAATGATCTATTAAGGAGTAAGGTGAGGCAGCCTTCAGAACGATCTATTAAGGAGTGAGGCAGAGGCAGAGCCAGCCTTCTGAACAATCTATTAAGGAGTAAGGTGAGGCAGAGGCAGCCTTCTGAACGATCTATTAAGGAGTAAGGTGAGGCAGAGGCAGCCTTCTGAACGATCTATTAAGGAGTAAGGTGAGGCAGCCTTCTGAACGATCTATTAAGGAGTGAGGCGAGGCAGGGGCAGCCTTCTGAACGATCTATTAAGGAGTGAAGCAGAGGCAGAGGCAGCCTTCTGAACGATCTATTAAGGAGTAAGGTGAGGCAGCCTTCTGAACGATCTATTAAGGAGTGAGGCAGAGGCAGAGGCAGCCTTCTGAACGATCTATTAAGGAGTAAGGTGAGGCAGAGGCAGCCTTCTGAACGATCTATTAAGGAGTAAGGTGAGGCAGCCTTCTGAACGATCTATTAAGGAGTGAGGCAGAGGCAGAGGCAGCCTTCTGAACGATCTATTAAGGAGTAAGGTGAGGCAGAGGCAGCCTTCTGATCGATCTATTAAGGAGTAAGGTGAGGCAGCCTTCTGAACGATCTATTAAGGAGTAAGGTGAGGCAGCCTTCTGAACGATCTATTAAGGAGTGAGGCAGAGGCAGCCTTCTGAACGATCTATTAAGGAGTGAGGTGAGGCAGAGGCAGCCTTATGAAAGAACTATTAAGGAGTGAGGCAGAGGCAGAGGCAGCCTTATGAACAATCTATTAAGGAGTGAGGCAGAGGCAGCCTTCTGAACGATCTATTAAGGAGTGAGGCAGAGGCACCCTTCTGAACGATCTATTAAGAGTAAGGTGAGGCAGCCTTCTGAACGATCTATTAAGGAGTGAGGCGAGGCAGAGGCAGAGGCAGCCTTATGAACAATCTATTAAGGAGTGAGGCAGAGGCAGAGGCAGCCTTCTGAACGATCTATTAAGGAGTAAGGTGAGACAGCATTCTGAACGATCTATAAGGAGTGAGGCGAGGCAGAGACAGCCTTCTGAACGATCTATTAAGGAGTGAGGCAGAGGAAGAGGCAGCCATCTGAATGATCTATTAAGGAGTGAGGTGACGCAGAGGCAGGCTTATGAAAGAACTATTATGGAGTGAGGCAAGGCAGAGGCAGCCTTCTGAGCGATCTATTAAGGAGTGAGGCAGAGGCAGAGGCAGCCTTCTGAACGATATATTAAGGAGTGAGGCAGAGGCAGAGGCAGCCTTCTGAATGATCTATTAAGGAGTAAGGTGAGGTAGCCTTCTGAACGATCTATTAAGGAGTGAGGCAGAGGCAGAGGCAGCCTTCTGAACGATCTATTAAGGAGTAAGGTGAGGCAGAGGCAGCCTTCGTAACAATCTATTAAGGAGTAAGGTGAGGCAGCCTTCAGAACGATCTATTTAGTAGTGAGGCAGAGGCAGAGGCAGCCTTCTGAACGATCTATTAAGGAGTAAGGTGAGGCAGAGGCAGAGGCAGCCTTCTGAACAATCTATTAAGGAGTAAGGTGAGGCCGAGGCAGCCTTCTGAACGATCTATTAAGGAATAAGGTGAGGCAGCCTTCTGAACGATCTATTAAGGAGTGAGGCAGAGGCAGAGGCAGCCTTCTGAACGAACTATTAAGGAGTAAGGTGAGGCAGATGCAGCCTTCTGAACGATCTATTAAGGAGTAAGGTGAGGCAGCCTTCTGAACAATCTATTAAGGAGTGAGGCAGAGGCAGAGGCAGCCTTCTGAACGATCTATTAAGGAGTAAGGTGAGGCAGCCTTCTGAACGATCTATTAAGGAGTAAGGTGAGGCAGTCTTCTGAAAGATCTATTAAGGAGTGAGGCGAGGCAGAGGCAGAGGCGGCCTTATGAACAATCTATTAAGGAGTGAGGCAGAGGCAGAGGCAGCCTTCTGAACGATCTATTAAGGAGTGAGGCGAGGCAGAGGCAGCCTTCTGAATGATCTATTAAGGAGTGAGGCGAGGCAGAGGCAGCCTTCTGAACGATCTATTAAGGAGTGAGGCAGAGGCAGCCTTCTGAACAATCTATTAAGTAGTGAGGCAGAGGCAGAGGCAGCCTTCTGAACGATCTATTAAGGAGTAAGGTGAGGCAGAGGCAGACTTCTGAACGATCTATTAAGGAGTAAGGTGAGGCAGCCTTCTGAACGATCTATTAAGGAGTGAGGCAGAGGCAGAGGCAGCCTTCTGAACGATCTATTAAGGAGTAAGGTGAGGCAGAGGCAGCCTTCTGAACGATCTATTAAGGAGTAAGGTGAGGCAGCCTTCTGAACGATCTATTAAGGAGTGAGGCGAGGCAGAGGCAGAGGCAGCCTTATGAACAATCTATTAAGGAGTGAGGCAGAGGCAGAGGCAGCCTTCTGAACGATCTATTAAGGAGTAAGGTGAGACAGCATTCTGAACGATCTATTAAGGAGTAAGGTGAGGCAGCCTTCTGAACGATCTATTAAGGACTGAGGCAGAGGCAGCCTTCTGAACGATCTATTAAGGAGTAAGGTGAGGCAGAGGCAGCCTTATGAAAGAGCTATTAAGGCGTAAGGTGAGGCAGCCTTCTGAACGATCTATTAAGGAGTGAGGCGAGGCAGAGACAGCCTTCTGAACGATCTATTAAGGAGTGAGGCAGAGGAAGAGGCAGCCATCTGAATGATCTATTAAGGAGTGAGGTGACGCAGAGGCAGGCTTATGAAAGAACTATTATGGAGTGAGGCAAGGCAGAGGCAGCCTTCTGAGCGATCTATTAAGGAGTAAGGTGAGGTAGCCTTCTGAACGATCTATTAAGGAGTGAGGCAGAGGCAGAGGCAGCCTTCTGAACGATCTATTAAGGAGTAAGGTGAGGCAGAGGCAGCCTTCGTAACAATCTATTAAGGAGTAAGGTGAGGCAGCCTTCAGAACGATCTATTAAGTAGTGAGGCAGAGGCAGAGGCAGCCTTCTGAACGATCTATTAAGGAGTAAGGTGAGGCAGAGGCAGCCTTCTGAACGATCTATTAAGGAGTGAGGCAGAGGCAGAGGCAGCCTTCTGAACGATCTATTAAGGAGTAAGGTGAGGCAGCCTTCTGAACGATCTATTAAGGAGTGAGGCAGAGGCAGAGGCAGCCTTCTGAACGATCTATTAAGGAGTAAGGTGAGGCAGAGGCAGCCTTATGAAAGAACTATTAAGGTGTAAGGTGAGGCAGCCTTCTGAACGATCTATTAAGGAGTGAGGCGAGGCAGAGGCAGCCTTCTGAGCGATCTATTAAGGAGTAAGGCAGAGGCAGAGGCAGCCTTCTGAACGATCTATTAAGGAGTGAGGCAGAGGCAGAGGCAGCCTTCTGAACGATCTATTAAGGAGTGAGGCAGAAGCAGAGGCAGCCTTCTGAATGATCTATTAAGGAGTAAGGTGAGGCAGCCTTCTGAACGATCTATTAAGGAGTGAGGCAGAGGCAGAGGCAGCCTTCTGAACGAACTATTAAGGAGTAAGGTGAGGCAGATGCAGCCTTCTGAACGATCTATTAAGGCGTAAGGTGAGGCAGCCTTCTGAACGATCTATTAAGGAGTGAGGCGAGGCAGCCTTCAGAACGATCTATTAAGGAGTGAGGCAGAGGCAGAGGCAGCCTTCTGAACGATCTATTAAGGAGTAAGGTGAGGCAGAGGCAGAGCCAGCCTTCTGAACAATCTATTAAGGAGTAAGGTGAGGCAGAGGCAGCCTTCTGAACGATCTATTAAGGAGTGAGGCGAGGCAGAGGCAGCCTTCTGAACGATCTATTAAGGAGTGAAGCAGAGGCAGAGGCAGCCTTCTGAACGATCTATTAAGGAGTAAGGTGAGGCAGACATATGAAATAACTATTAAGGAGTGAGGTGAGGCAGAGGCAGCCTTCTGAGCGATCTATTAAGGAGTGAGGCAGAGGCAGAGGCAGCCTTCTGAACGATCTATTAAGGATTGAGGCAGAGGCAGAGGCAGAGGCAGCCTTCTGAACGATCTATTAAGGAGTAAGGTGAGGCAGCCTTCTGAACGATCTATTAAGGAGTGAGGCAGAGGCAGAAGCAGCCTTCTGAACGATCTATTAAGGAGTAAGGTGAGGCAGCCTTCTGAACAATCTATTAAGGAGTAAGGTGAGGCAGCCTTCAGAACGATCTATTAAGGAGTGAGGCAGAGGCAGAGGCAGCCTTCTGAACGATCTATTAAGGAGTTAGGTGAGGCAGAGGCAGAGCCAGCCTTCTGAACAATCTATTAAGGAGTAAGGTGAGGCAGAGGCAGCCTTCTGAACGATGTATTAAGGAGTGAGGCGAGGCAGAGGCAGCCTTCTAAACGATCTATTAAGGAGTGAAGCAGAGGCAGAGGCAGCTTTCTGAATGATCTATTAAGGAGTAAGGTGAGGCAGCCTTCAGAACGATCTATTAAGGAGTGAGGCAGAGGCAGAGCCAGCCTTCTGAACAATCTATTAAGGAGTAAGGTGAGGCAGAGGCAGCCTTCTGAACGATCTATTAAGGAGTAAGGTGAGGCAGAGGCAGCCTTCTGAACGATCTATTAAGGAGTAAGGTGAGGCAGCCTTCTGAACGATCTATTAAGGAGTGAGGCGAGGCAGGGGCAGCCTTCTGAACGATCTATTAAGGAGTGAAGCAGAGGCAGAGGCAGCCTTCTGAACGATCTATTAAGGAGTAAGGTGAGGCAGCCTTCTGAACGATCTATTAAGGAGTGAGGCAGAGGCAGAGGCAGCCTTCTGAACGATCTATTAAGGAGTAAGGTGAGGCAGAGGCAGCCTTCTGAACGATCTATTAAGGAGTAAGGTGAGGCAGCCTTCTGAACGATCTATTAAGGAGTGAGGCAGAGGCAGAGGCAGCCTTCTGAACGATCTATTAAGGAGTAAGGTGAGGCAGAGGCAGCCTTCTGATCGATCTATTAAGGAGTAAGGTGAGGCAGCCTTCTGAACGATCTATTAAGGAGTAAGGTGAGGCAGCCTTCTGAACGATCTATTAAGGAGTGAGGCAGAGGCAGCCTTCTGAACGATCTATTAAGGAGTGAGGTGAGGCAGAGGCAGCCTTATGAAAGAACTATTAAGGAGTGAGGCAGAGGCAGAGGCAGCCTTATGAACAATCTATTAAGGAGTGAGGCAGAGGCAGCCTTCTGAACGATCTATTAAGGAGTGAGGCAGAGGCACCCTTCTGAACGATCTATTAAGAGTAAGGTGAGGCAGCCTTCTGAACGATCTATTAAGGAGTGAGGCGAGGCAGAGGCAGAGGCAGCCTTATGAACAATCTATTAAGGAGTGAGGCAGAGGCAGAGGCAGCCTTCTGAACGATCTATTAAGGAGTAAGGTGAGACAGCATTCTGAACGATCTATAAGGAGTGAGGCGAGGCAGAGACAGCCTTCTGAACGATCTATTAAGGAGTGAGGCAGAGGAAGAGGCAGCCATCTGAATGATCTATTAAGGAGTGAGGTGACGCAGAGGCAGGCTTATGAAAGAACTATTATGGAGTGAGGCAAGGCAGAGGCAGCCTTCTGAGCGATCTATTAAGGAGTGAGGCAGAGGCAGAGGCAGCCTTCTGAACGATATATTAAGGAGTGAGGCAGAGGCAGAGGCAGCCTTCTGAATGATCTATTAAGGAGTAAGGTGAGGTAGCCTTCTGAACGATCTATTAAGGAGTGAGGCAGAGGCAGAGGCAGCCTTCTGAACGATCTATTAAGGAGTAAGGTGAGGCAGAGGCAGCCTTCGTAACAATCTATTAAGGAGTAAGGTGAGGCAGCCTTCAGAACGATCTATTTAGTAGTGAGGCAGAGGCAGAGGCAGCCTTCTGAACGATCTATTAAGGAGTAAGGTGAGGCAGAGGCAGAGGCAGCCTTCTGAACAATCTATTAAGGAGTAAGGTGAGGCCGAGGCAGCCTTCTGAACGATCTATTAAGGAATAAGGTGAGGCAGCCTTCTGAACGATCTATTAAGGAGTGAGGCAGAGGCAGAGGCAGCCTTCTGAACGAACTATTAAGGAGTAAGGTGAGGCAGATGCAGCCTTCTGAACGATCTATTAAGGAGTAAGGTGAGGCAGCCTTCTGAACAATCTATTAAGGAGTGAGGCAGAGGCAGAGGCAGCCTTCTGAACGATCTATTAAGGAGTAAGGTGAGGCAGCCTTCTGAACGATCTATTAAGGAGTAAGGTGAGGCAGTCTTCTGAAAGATCTATTAAGGAGTGAGGCGAGGCAGAGGCAGAGGCGGCCTTATGAACAATCTATTAAGGAGTGAGGCAGAGGCAGAGGCAGCCTTCTGAACGATCTATTAAGGAGTGAGGCGAGGCAGAGGCAGCCTTCTGAATGATCTATTAAGGAGTGAGGCGAGGCAGAGGCAGCCTTCTGAACGATCTATTAAGGAGTGAGGCAGAGGCAGCCTTCTGAACAATCTATTAAGTAGTGAGGCAGAGGCAGAGGCAGCCTTCTGAACGATCTATTAAGGAGTAAGGTGAGGCAGAGGCAGACTTCTGAACGATCTATTAAGGAGTAAGGTGAGGCAGCCTTCTGAACGATCTATTAAGGAGTGAGGCAGAGGCAGAGGCAGCCTTCTGAACGATCTATTAAGGAGTAAGGTGAGGCAGAGGCAGCCTTCTGAACGATCTATTAAGGAGTAAGGTGAGGCAGCCTTCTGAACGATCTATTAAGGAGTAAGGTGATGCAGCCTTCTGAACGATCTATTAAGGAGTGAGGCAGAGGCAGCCTTCTGAACGATCAATTAAGGAGTGAGGTGAGGCAGAGGCAGCCTTATGAAAGAACTATTAAGGTGTGAGGCAGAGGCAGAGGCAGCCTTATGAAAGAACTATTAAGGAGTGAGGCGAGGCAGAGGCAGCCTTCTGAGCGATCTATTAAGGAGTGAGGCAGAGGCAGAGGCAGCCTTCTGAACGATCTATTAAGGAGTGAGGCAGAGGCAGAGGCAGCCTTCTGAACGATCTATTAAGGAGTGAGGCAGAGGCAGAGGCAGCCTTCTGAATGATCTATTAAGGAGTAAGGTGAGGCAGCCTTCTGAACGATCTATTAAGGAGTGAGGCAGAGGCAGAGGCAGCCTTCTGAACGAACTATTAAGGAGTAAGGTGAGGCAGATGCAGCCTTCTGAACGATCTATTAAGGCGTAAGGTGAGGCAGCCTTCTGAACGATCTATTAAGGAGTGAGGCGAGGCAGCCTTCAGAACGATCTATTAAGGAGTGAGGCAGAGGCAGAGGCAGCCTTCTGAACGATCTATTAAGGAGTAAGGTGAGGCAGAGGCAGAGCCAGCCTTCTGGACAATCTATTAAGGAGTAAGGTGAGGCAGAGGCAGCCTTCTGAACGATCTATTAAGGAGTGAGGCGAGGCAGAGGCAGCCTTCTGAACGATCTATTAAGGAGTGAAGCAGAGGCAGAGGCAGCCTTCTGAACGATCTATTAAGGAGTAAGGTGAGGCAGACTTATGAAATAACTATTAAGGAGTGAGGCGAGGCAGAGGCAGCCTTCTGAGCGATCTATTAAGGAGTGAGGCAGAGGCAGAGGCAGCCTTCTGAACGATCTATTAAGGAGTGAGGCAGAGGCAGAGGCAGCCTTCTGAACGATCTATTAAGGAGTAAGGTGAGGCAGCCTTCTGAACGATCTATTAAGGAGTGAGGCAGAGGCAGAAGCAGCCTTCTGAACGATCTATTAAGGAGTAAGGTGAGGCAGCCTTCTGAACAATCTATTAAGGAGTAAGGTAAGGCAGCCTTCAGAACGATCTATTAAGGAGTGAGGCAGAGGCAGAGGCAGCCTTCTGAACGATCTATTAAGGAGTAAGGTGAGGCAGAGGCAGAGCCAGCCTTCTGAACAATCTATTAAGGAGTAAGGTGAGGCAGAGGCAGCCTTCTGAACGATCTATTAAGGAGTGAGGCGAGGCAGAGGCAGCCTTCTAAACGATCTATTAAGGAGTGAAGCAGAGGCAGAGCCAGCCTTCTGAACAATCTATTAAGGAGTAAGGTGAGGCAGAGGCAGCCTTCTGAACGATCTATTAAGGAGTAAGGTGAGGCAGAGGCAGCCTTCTGAACGATCTATTAAGGAGTAAGGTGAGGCAGAGGCAGCCTTCTGAACGATCTATTAAGGAGTAAGGTGAGGCAGCCTTCTGAACGATCTATTAAGGAGTGAGGCGAGGCAGAGGCAGCCTTCTGAACGATCTATTAAGGAGTGAAGCAGAGGCAGAGGCAGCCTTCTGAACGATCTATTAAGGAGTAAGGTGAGGCAGCCTTCTGAACGATCTATTAAGGAGTGAGGCAGAGGCAGAGGCAGCCTTCTGAACGATCTATTAAGGAGTAAGGTGAGGCAGAGGCAGCCTTCTGAACGATCTATTAAGGAGTAAGGTGAGGCAGCCTTCTGAACGATCTATTAAGGAGTGAGGCAGAGGCAGAGGCAGCCTTCTGAACGATCTATTAAGGAGTAAGGTGAGGCAGAGGCAGCCTTCTGAATGATCTATTAAGGAGTAAGGTGAGGCAGCCTTCTGAACGATCTATTAAGGAGTAAGGTGAGGCAGCCTTCTGAACGATCTATTAAGGAGTGAGGCAGAGGCAGCCTTCTGAACGATCTATTAAGGAGTGAGGTGAGGCAGAGGCAGCCTTATGAAAGAACTATTAAGGAGTGAGGCAGAGGCAGAGGCAGCCTTATGAACAATCTATTAAGGAGTGAGGCAGAGGCAGAGGCAGCCTTCTGAACGATCTATTAAGGAGTAAGGTGAGACAGCATTCTGAACGATCTATTAAGGAGTAAGGTGAGGCAGCCTTCTGAACGATCTATTAAGGAGTGAGGCAGAGGCAGCCTTCTGAACGATCTATTAAGGAGTAAGGTGAGGCAGAGGCAGCCTTATGAAAGAGCTATTAAGGAGTAAGGTGAGGCAGCCTTCAGAACGATCTATTAAGGAGTGAGGCAGAGGCAGAGGCAGCCTTCTGAACGATCTATTAAGGAGTGAGGCAGAGGCAGCCTTCTGAACGATCTATTAAGGAGTGAGGTGAGGCAGAGGCAGCCTTATGAAAGAACTATTAAGGAGTGAGGCAGAGGCAGAGGCAGCCTTATGAACGATCTATTAAGGAGTGAGGCAGAGGCAGCCTTCTGAACGATCTATTAAGGAGTGAGGCAGAGGCACCCTTCTGAACGATCTATTAAGAGTAAGGTGAGGCAGCCTTCTGAACGATCTATTAAGCAGTGAGGCGAGGCAGAGGCAGAGGCAGCCTTATGAACAATCTATTAAGGAGTGAGGCAGAGGCAGAGGCAGCCTTCTGAACGATCTATTAAGGAGTAAGGTGAGACAGCATTCTGAACGATCTATTAAGGAGTAAGGTGAGGCAGCCTTCTGAACGATCTATTAAGGAGTGAGGCAGAGGCAGCCTTCTGAACGATCTATTAAGGAGTAAGGTGAGGCAGAGGCAGCCTTATGAAAGAGCTTTTAAGGAGTAAGGTGAGGCAGCCTTCAGAACGATCTATTAAGGAGTGAGGCAGAGGCAGAGGCAGAGGCAGCCTTCTGAACGATCTATTAAGGAGTAAGGTGAGGCAGAGGCAGAGCCAGCCTTCTGAACAATCTATTAAGGAGTAAGGTGAGGCAGAGGCAGCCTTCTGAACGATCTATTAAGGAGTGAGGTGAGGCAGAGGCAGCCTTATGAAAGAACTATTAAGGAGTGAGGCAGAGGCAGAGGCAGCCTTATGAACGATCTATTAAGGAGTGAGGCAGAGGCAGCCTTCTGAACGATCTATTAAGGAGTGAGGCAGAGGCACCCTTCTGAACGATCTATTAAGAGTAAGGTGAGGCAGCCTTCTGAACGATCTATTAAGGAGTGAGGCGAGGCAGAGGCAGAGGCAGCCTTATGAACAATCTATTAAGGAGTGAGGCAGAGGCAGAGGCAGCCTTCTGAACGATCTATTAAGGAGTAAGGTGAGACAGCATTCTGAACGATCTATTAAGGAGTAAGGTGAGGCAGCCTTCTGAACGATCTATTAAGGAGTGAGGCAGAGGGAGCCTTCTGAACGATCTATTAAGGAGTAAGGTGAGGCAGAGGCAGCCTTATGAAAGAGCTATTAAGGCGTAAGGTGAGGCAGCCTTCTGAACGATCTATTAAGGAGTGAGGCGAGGCAGAGACAGCCTTCTGAACGATCTATTAAGGAGTGAGGCAGAGGAAGAGGCAACCATCTGAATGATCTATTAAGGAGTGAGGTGACGCAGAGGCTGGCTTATGAAAGAACTATTATGGAGTGAGGCAAGGCAGAGGCAGCCTTCTGAGCGATCTATTAAGGAGTGAGGCAGAGGCAGAGGCAGCCTTCTGAACGATCTATTAAGGAGTGAGGCAGAGGCAGAGGCAGCCTTCTGAATGATCTATTAAGGAGTAAGGTGAGGTAGCCTTCTGAACGATCTATTAAGGAGTGAGGCAGAGGCAGAGGCAGCCTTCTGAACGATCTATTAAGGAGTAAGGTGAGGCAGAGGCAGCCATCGTAACAATCTATTAAGGAGTAAGGTGAGGTAGCCTTCTGAACGATCTATTAAGGAGTGAGGCAGAGGCAGAGGCAGCCTTCTGAACGATCTATTAAGGACTAAGGTGAGGCAGAGGCAGCCTTCTGAACGATCTATTAAGGAGTGAGGCAGAGGCAGAGGCAGCCTTCTGAACGATCTATTAAGGAGTAAGGTGAGGCAGCCTTCTGAACGATCTATTAAGGAGTGAGGCAGAGGCAGAGGCAGCCTTCTGAACGATCTATTAAGGATTAAGGTGAGGCAGAGGCAGCCTTATGAAAGAACTATTAAGGCGTAAGGTGAGGCAGCCTTCTGAACGATCTATTAAGGAGTGAGGCGAGGCAGAGGCAGCCTTCTGAGCGATCTATTAAGGAGTGAGGCAGAGGCAGAGGCAGCCTTCTGAACGATCTATTAAGGAGTGAGGCAGAGGCAGAGGCAGCCTTCTGAACGATCTATTAAGGAGTGAGGCAGAGGCAGAGGCAGCCCTCTGAATGATCTATTAAGGAGTAAGGTGAGGCAGCCTTCTGAACGATCTATTAAGGAGTGAGGCAGAGGCAGAGGCAGCCTTCTGAACGAACTATTAAGGAGTAAGGTGAGGCAGATGCAGCCTTCTGAACGATCTATTAAGGCGTAAGGTGAGGCAGCCTTCTGAACGATCTATTAAGGAGTGAGGCGAGGCAGCCTTCAGAACGATCTATTAAGGAGTGAGGCAGAGGCAGAGGCAGCCTTCTGAACGATCTATTAAGGAGTAAGGTGAGGCAGAGGCAGAGCTAGCCTTCTGAACAATCTATTAAGGAGTAAGGTGAGGCAGAGGCAGCCTTCTGAATGATCTATTAAGGAGTGAGGCGAGGCAGAGGCAGCCTTCTGAACGATCTATTAAGGAGTGAAGCAGAGGCAGAGGCAGCCTTCTGAACGATCTATTAAGGAGTAAGGTGAGGCAGACTTATGAAATAACTATTAAGGAGTGAGGTGAGGCAGAGGCAGCCTTCTGAGCGATCTATTAAGGAGTGAGGCAGAGGCAGAGGCAGCCTTCTGAACGATCTATTAAGGATTGAGGCAGAGGCAGAGGCAGCCTTCTGAACGATCTATTAAGGAGTAAGGTGAGGCAGCCTTCTGAACGATCTATTAAGGAGTGAGGCAGAGGCAGAAGCAGCCTTCTGAACGATCTATTAAGGAGTAAGGTGAGGCAGCCTTCAGAACGATCTATTAAGGAGTGAGGCAGAGGCAGAGGCAGCCTTCTGAACGATCTATTAAGGAGTAAGGTGAGGCAGAGGCAGCCTTCTGAACGATCTATTAAGGAGTAAGGTGAGGCAGAGGCAGCCTTCTGAACGATCTATTAAGGAGTAAGGTGAGGCAGCCTTCTGAACGATCTATTAAGGAGTGAGGCGAGGCAGAGGCAGCCTTCTGAACGATCTATTAAGGAGTGAAGCAGAGGCAGAGGCAGCCTTCTGAACGATCTATTAAGGAGTAAGGTGAGGCAGCCTTCTGAACGATCTATTAAGGAGTGAGGCAGAGGCAGCCTTCTGAACGATCTATTAAGGAGTAAGGTGAGGCAGAGGCAGCCTTCTGAACGATCTATTAAGGAGTGAGGCAGAGGCAGAGGCAGCCTTCTGAACGATCTATTAAGGAGTAAGGTGAGGCAGAGGCAGCCTTCTGAACGATCTATTAAGGAGTAAGGTGAGGCAGCCTTCTGAACGATCTATTAAGGAGTAAATTGAGGCAGCCTTCTGAACGATCTATTAAGGAGTGAGGCAGAGGCAGCCTTCTGAATGATCTATTAAGGAGTGAGGTGAGGCAGAGGCAGCCTTATGAAAGAACTATTAAGGAGTGAGGCAGAGGCAGAGGCAGCCTTATGAACGATCTATTAAGGAGTGAGGCAGAGGCAGCCTTCTGAACGATCTATTAAGGAGTGAGGCAGAGGCACCCTTCTGAACGATCTATTAAGAGTAAGGTGAGGCAGCCTTCTGAACGATCTATTAAGGAGTGAGGCGAGGCAGAGGCAGAGGCAGCCTTATGAACAATCTATTAAGGAGTGAGGCAGAGGCAGAGGCAGCCTTCTGAACGATCTATTAAGGAGTAAGGTGAGGCCGAGGCAGCCTTCTGAACGATCTATTAAGGAATAAGGTGAGGCAGCCTTCTGAACGATCTATTAAGGAGTGAGGCAGAGGCAGAGGCAGCCTTCTGAACGAACTATTAAGGAGTAAGGTGAGGCAGATGCAGCCTTCTGAACGATCTATTAAGGAGTAAGGTGAGGCAGCCTTCTGAACAATCTATTAAGGAGTGAGGCAGAGGCAGAGGCAGCCTTCTGAACGATCTATTAAGGAGTAAGGTGAGGCAGCCTTCTGAACGATCTATTAAGGAGTAAGGTGAGGCAGTCTTCTGAAAGATCTATTAAGGAGTGAGGCGAGGCAGAGGCAGAGGCGGCCTTATGAACAATCTATTAAGGAGTGAGGCAGAGGCAGAGGCAGCCTTCTGAACGATCTATTAAGGAGTGAGGCGAGGCAGAGGCAGCCTTCTGAATGATCTATTAAGGAGTGAGGCGAGGCAGAGGCAGCCTTCTGAACGATCTATTAAGGAGTGAGGCAGAGGCAGCCTTCTGAACAATCTATTAAGTAGTGAGGCAGAGGCAGAGGCAGCCTTCTGAACGATCTATTAAGGAGTAAGGTGAGGCAGAGGCAGACTTCTGAACGATCTATTAAGGAGTAAGGTGAGGCAGCCTTCTGAACGATCTATTAAGGAGTGAGGCAGAGGCAGAGGCAGCCTTCTGAACGATCTATTAAGGAGTAAGGTGAGGCAGAGGCAGCCTTCTGAACGATCTATTAAGGAGTAAGGTGAGGCAGCCTTCTGAACGATCTATTAAGGAGTAAGGTGATGCAGCCTTCTGAACGATCTATTAAGGAGTGAGGCAGAGGCAGCCTTCTGAACGATCAATTAAGGAGTGAGGTGAGGCAGAGGCAGCCTTATGAAAGAACTATTAAAGTGTGAGGCAGAGGCAGAGGCAGCCTTATGAAAGAACTATTAAGGAGTGAGGCGAGGCAGAGGCAGCCTTCTGAGCGATCTATTAAGGAGTGAGGCAGAGGCAGAGGCAGCCTTCTGAACGATCTATTAAGGAGTGAGGCAGAGGCAGAGGCAGCCTTCTGAACGATCTATTAAGGAGTGAGGCAGAGGCAGAGGCAGCCTTCTGAATGATCTATTAAGGAGTAAGGTGAGGCAGCCTTCTGAACGATCTATTAAGGAATAAGGTGAGGCAGCCTTCTGAACGATCTATTAAGGAGTGAGGCAGAGGCAGAGGCAGCCTTCTGAACGAACTATTAAGGAGTAAGGTGAGGCAGATGCAGCCTTCTGAACGATCTATTAAGGAGTAAGGTGAGGCAGCCTTCTGAACAATCTATTAAGGAGTGAGGCAGAGGCAGAGGCAGCCTTCTGAACGATCTATTAAGGAGTAAGGTGAGGCAGCCTTCTGAACGATCTATTAAGGAGTAAGGTGAGGCAGTCTTCTGAAAGATCTATTAAGGAGTGAGGCGAGGCAGAGGCAGAGGCGGCCTTATGAACAATCTATTAAGGAGTGAGGCAGAGGCAGAGGCAGCCTTCTGAACGATCTATTAAGGAGTGAGGCGAGGCAGAGGCAGCCTTCTGAACGATCTATTAAGGAGTGAGGCAGAGGCAGCCTTCTGAACAATCTATTAAGTAGTGAGGCAGAGGCAGAGGCAGCCTTCTGAACGATCTATTAAGGAGTAAGGTGAGGCAGAGGCAGACTTCTGAACGATCTATTAAGGAGTAAGGTGAGGCAGCCTTCTGAACGATCTATTAAGGAGTGAGGCAGAGGCAGAGGCAGCCTTCTGAACGATCTATTAAGGAGTAAGGTGAGGCAGAGGCAGCCTTCTGAACGATCTATTAAGGAGTAAGGTGAGGCAGCCTTCTGAACGATCTATTAAGGAGTAAGGTGATGCAGCCTTCTGAACGATCTATTAAGGAGTGAGGCAGAGGCAGCCTTCTGAACGATCAATTAAGGAGTGAGGTGAGGCAGAGGCAGCCTTATGAAAGAACTATTAAGGTGTGAGGCAGAGGCAGAGGCAGCCTTATGAAAGAACTATTAAGGAGTGAGGCGAGGCAGAGGCAGCCTTCTGAGCGATCTATTAAGGAGTGAGGCAGAGGCAGAGGCAGCCTTCTGAACGATCTATTAAGGAGTGAGGCAGAGGCAGAGGCAGCCTTCTGAACGATCTATTAAGGAGTGAGGCAGAGGCAGAGGCAGCCTTCTGAATGATCTATTAAGGAGTAAGGTGAGGCAGCCTTCTGAACGATCTATTAAGGAGTGAGGCAGAGGCAGAGGCAGCCTTCTGAACGAACTATTAAGGAGTAAGGTGAGGCAGATGCAGCCTTCTGAACGATCTATTAAGGCGTAAGGTGAGGCAGCCTTCTGAACGATCTATTAAGGAGTGAGGCGAGGCAGCCTTCAGAACGATCTATTAAGGAGTGAGGCAGAGGCAGAGGCAGCCTTCTGAACGATCTATTAAGGAGTAAGGTGAGGCAGAGGCAGAGCCAGCCTTCTGGACAATCTATTAAGGAGTAAGGTGAGGCAGAGGCAGCCTTCTGAACGATCTATTAAGGAGTGAGGCGAGGCAGAGGCAGCCTTCTGAACGATCTATTAAGGAGTGAAGCAGAGGCAGAGGCAGCCTTCTGAACGATCTATTAAGGAGTAAGGTGAGGCAGACTTATGAAATAACTATTAAGGAGTGAGGCGAGGCAGAGGCAGCCTTCTGAGCGATCTATTAAGGAGTGAGGCAGAGGCAGAGGCAGCCTTCTGAACGATCTATTAAGGAGTGAGGCAGAGGCAGAGGCAGCCTTCTGAACGATCTATTAAGGAGTAAGGTGAGGCAGCCTTCTGAACGATCTATTAAGGAGTGAGGCAGAGGCAGAAGCAGCCTTCTGAACGATCTATTAAGGAGTAAGGTGAGGCAGCCTTCTGAACAATCTATTAAGGAGTAAGGTAAGGCAGCCTTCAGAACGATCTATTAGGAGTGAGGCAGAGGCAGAGGCAGCCTTCTGAACGATCTATTAAGGAGTAAGGTGAGGCAGAGGCAGAGCCAGCCTTCTGAACAATCTATTAAGGAGTAAGGTGAGGCAGAGGCAGCCTTCTGAACGATCTATTAAGGAGTGAGGCGAGGCAGAGGCAGCCTTCTAAACGATCTATTAAGGAGTAAGTGAGGCAGATGCAGCCTTCTGAACGATCTATTAAGGAGTAAGGTGAGGCAGAGGCCTTCTGAACAATCTATTAAGGAGTAGGTGAGGCAGAGGCAGCCTTTGAACGATCTATTAAGGAGTAAGGTGAGGCGAGGCAGCCTTCTGAACGATCTATTAAGGAAGTAAGGTGAGGCAGCCTTCTGAACGATCTATTAAGGAGTGAGGCGAGGCAGAGGCAGCATTTGAACGATCTATTAAGGAGTGAAGCAGAGGCAGAGGCAGCCTTCTGAACGATCTATTAAGGAGTAAGGTGAGGCAGCCTTCTGAACGATCTATTAAGGAGTGAGGCAGAGGCAGAGGCAGCCTTCTGAACGATCTATTAAGGAGTAAGGTGAGGCAGAGGCAGCCTTCTGAACGATCTATTAAGGAGTAAGGTGAGGCAGCCTTCTGAACGATCTATTAAGAGTGAGGCAGAGGCAGAGGCAGCCTTCTGAACGATCTATTAAGGAGTAAGGTGAGGCAGAGGCAGCCTTCTGAATGATCTATTAAGGAGTAAGGTGAGGCAGCCTTCTGAACGATCTATTAAGGAGTAAGGTGAGGCAGCCTTCTTGAACGATCTATTAAGGAGTGAGGCAGAGGCAGCCTTCTGAACGATCTATTAAGGAGTGAGGGTGAGGCAGAGGCAGCCTTATGAAAGAACTATTAAGGAGTGAGGCAGAGGCAGAGCAGCCTTATGAACAATCTATTAAGGAGTGAGGCAGAGGCAGAGGCAGCCTTCTGAACGATCTCATTAAGGAGTAAGGTGAGACAGCATTCTGAACGATCTATTAAGGAGTAAGGTGAGGCAGCCTTCTGAACGATCTATTAAGGAGTGAGGCAGAGGCAGCCTTCTGAACGATCTATTAAGGAGTAAGGTGAGGCAGAGGCAGCCTTATGAAAGAGCTATTAAGGAGTAAGGTGAGGCAGCCTTCAGAACGATCTATTAAGGAGTGAGGCAGAGGCAGAGGCAGCCTTCTGAACGATCTATTAAGGAGTGAGGCAGAGGCAGCCTTCTGAACGATCTATTAAGGAGTGAGGTGAGGCAGAGGCAGCTTATGAAAGAACTATTAAGGAGTGAGGCAGAGGCAGAGGCAGCCTTATGAACGATCTATTAAGGAGTGAGGCAGAGGCAGCCTTCTGAACGATCTATTAAGGAGTGAGGCAGAGGCACCCTTCTGAACGATCTATTAAGAGTAAGGTGAGGCAGCCTTCTGAACGATCTATTAAGCAGTGAGGCGAGGCAGAGGCAGAGGCAGCCTTATGAACAATCTATTAAGGAGTGAGGCAGAGGCAGAGGCAGCCTTCTGAACGATCTATTAAGGAGTAAGGTGAGACAGCATTCTGAACGATCTATTAAGGAGTAAGGTGAGGCAGCCTTCTGAACGATCTATTAAGGAGTGAGGCAGAGGCAGCCTTCTGAACGATCTATTAAGGAGTAAGGTGAGGCAGAGGCAGCCTTATGAAAGAGCTTTTAAGGAGTAAGGTGAGGCAGCCTTCAGAACGATCTATTAAGGAGTGAGGCAGAGGCAGAGGCAGAGGCAGCCTTCTGAACGATCTATTAAGGAGTAAGGTGAGGCAGAGGCAGAGCCAGCCTTCTGAACAATCTATTAAGGAGTAAGGTGAGGCAGAGGCAGCCTTCTGAACGATCTATTAAGGAGTGAGGTGAGGCAGAGGCAGCCTTATGAAAGAACTATTAAGGAGTGAGGCAGAGGCAGAGGCAGCCTTATGAACGATCTATTAAGGAGTGAGGCAGAGGCAGCCTTCTGAACGATCTATTAAGGAGTGAGGCAGAGGCACCCTTCTGAACGATCTATTAAGAGTAAGGTGAGGCAGCCTTCTGAACGATCTATTAAGGAGTGAGGCGAGGCAGAGGCAGAGGCAGCCTTATGAACAATCTATTAAGGAGTGAGGCAGAGGCAGAGGCAGCCTTCTGAACGATCTATTAAGGAGTAAGGTGAGACAGCATTCTGAACGATCTATTAAGGAGTAAGGTGAGGCAGCCTTCTGAACGATCTATTAAGGAGTGAGGCAGAGGGAGCCTTCTGAACGATCTATTAAGGAGTAAGGTGAGGCAGAGGCAGCCTTATGAAAGAGCTATTAAGGCGTAAGGTGAGGCAGCCTTCTGAACGATCTATTAAGGAGTGAGGCGAGGCAGAGACAGCCTTCTGAACGATCTATTAAGGAGTGAGGCAGAGGAAGAGGCAACCATCTGAATGATCTATTAAGGAGTGAGGTGACGCAGAGGCTGGCTTATGAAAGAACTATTATGGAGTGAGGCAAGGCAGAGGCAGCCTTCTGAGCGATCTATTAAGGAGTGAGGCAGAGGCAGCCTTCTGAACGATCTATTAAGGAGTGAGGCAGAGGCAGAGGCAGCCTTCTGAATGATCTATTAAGGAGTAAGGTGAGGTAGCCTTCTGAACGATCTATTAAGGAGTGAGGCAGAGGCAGAGGCAGCCTTCTGAACGATCTATTAAGGAGTAAGGTGAGGCAGAGGCAGCCATCGTAACAATCTATTAAGGAGTAAGGTGAGGTAGCCTTCTGAACGATCTATTAAGGAGTGAGGCAGAGGCAGAGGCAGCCTTCTGAACGATCTATTAAGGACTAAGGTGAGGCAGAGGCAGCCTTCTGAACGATCTATTAAGGAGTGAGGCAGAGGCAGAGGCAGCCTTCTGAACGATCTATTAAGGAGTAAGGTGAGGCAGCCTTCTGAACGATCTATTAAGGAGTGAGGCAGAGGCAGAGGCAGCCTTCTGAACGATCTATTAAGGATTAAGGTGAGGCAGAGGCAGCCTTATGAAAGAACTATTAAGGCGTAAGGTGAGGCAGCCTTCTGAACGATCTATTAAGGAGTGAGGCGAGGCAGAGGCAGCCTTCTGAGCGATCTATTAAGGAGTGAGGCAGAGGCAGAGGCAGCCTTCTGAACGATCTATTAAGGAGTGAGGCAGAGGCAGAGGCAGCCTTCTGAACGATCTATTAAGGAGTGAGGCAGAGGCAGAGGCAGCCCTCTGAATGATCTATTAAGGAGTAAGGTGAGGCAGCCTTCTGAACGATCTATTAAGGAGTGAGGCAGAGGCAGAGGCAGCCTTCTGAACGAACTATTAAGGAGTAAGGTGAGGCAGATGCAGCCTTCTGAACGATCTATTAAGGCGTAAGGTGAGGCAGCCTTCTGAACGATCTATTAAGGAGTGAGGCGAGGCAGCCTTCAGAACGATCTATTAAGGAGTGAGGCAGAGGCAGAGGCAGCCTTCTGAACGATCTATTAAGGAGTAAGGTGAGGCAGAGGCAGAGCTAGCCTTCTGAACAATCTATTAAGGAGTAAGGTGAGGCAGAGGCAGCCTTCTGAATGATCTATTAAGGAGTGAGGCGAGGCAGAGGCAGCCTTCTGAACGATCTATTAAGGAGTGAAGCAGAGGCAGAGGCAGCCTTCTGAACGATCTATTAAGGAGTAAGGTGAGGCAGACTTATGAAATAACTATTAAGGAGTGAGGTGAGGCAGAGGCAGCCTTCTGAGCGATCTATTAAGGATTGAGGCAGAGGCAGAGGCAGCCTTCTGAACGATCTATTAAGGATTGAGGCAGAGGCAGAGGCAGCCTTCTGAACGATCTATTAAGGAGTAAGGTGAGGCAGCCTTCTGAACGATCTATTAAGGAGTGAGGCAGAGGCAGAAGCAGCCTTCTGAACGATCTATTAAGGAGTAAGGTGAGGCAGCCTTCAGAACGATCTATTAAGGAGTGAGGCAGAGGCAGAGGCAGCCTTCTGAACGATCTATTAAGGAGTAAGGTGAGGCAGAGGCAGCCTTCTGAACGATCTATTAAGGAGTAAGGTGAGGCAGAGGCAGCCTTCTGAACGATCTATTAAGGAGTAAGGTGAGGCAGCCTTCTGAACGATCTATTAAGGAGTGAGGCGAGGCAGAGGCAGCCTTCTGAACGATCTATTAAGGAGTGAAGCAGAGGCAGAGGCAGCCTTCTGAACGATCTATTAAGGAGTAAGGTGAGGCAGCCTTCTGAACGATCTATTAAGGAGTGAGGCAGAGGCAGCCTTCTGAACGATCTATTAAGGAGTAAGGTGAGGCAGAGGCAGCCTTCTGAACGATCTATTAAGGAGTAAGGTGAGGCAGCCTTCTGAACGATCTATTAAGGAGTGAGGCAGAGGCAGAGGCAGCCTTCTGAACGATCTATTAAGGAGTAAGGTGAGGCAGAGGCAGCCTTCTGAACGATCTATTAAGGAGTAAGGTGAGGCAGCCTTCTGAACGATCTATTAAGGAGTAAGGTGAGGCAGCCTTCTGAACGATCTATTAAGGAGTGAGGCAGAGGCAGCCTTCTGAACGATCTATTAAGGAGTAAGGTGAGGCAGAGGCAGCCTTATGAAAGAGCTATTAAGGAGTAAGGTGAGGCAGCCTTCAGAACGATCTATTAAGGAGTGAGGCAGAGGCAGAGGCAGCCTTCTGAACGATCTATTAAGGAGTGAGGCAGAGGCAGCCTTCTGAACGATCTATTAAGGAGTGAGGTGAGGCAGAGGCAGCCTTATGAAAGAACTATTAAGGAGTGAGGCAGAGGCAGAGGCAGCCTTATGAACGATCTATTAAGGAGTGAGGCAGAGGCAGCCTTCTGAACGATCTATTAAGGAGTGAGGCAGAGGCACCCTTCTGAACGATCTATTAAGAGTAAGGTGAGGCAGCCTTCTGAACGATCTATTAAGCAGTGAGGCGAGGCAGAGGCAGAGGCAGCCTTATGAACAATCTATTAAGGAGTGAGGCAGAGGCAGAGGCAGCCTTCTGAACGATCTATTAAGGAGTAAGGTGAGACAGCATTCTGAACGATCTATTAAGGAGTAAGGTGAGGCAGCCTTCTGAACGATCTATTAAGGAGTGAGGCAGAGGCAGCCTTCTGAACGATCTATTAAGGAGTAAGGTGAGGCAGAGGCAGCCTTATGAAAGAGCTTTTAAGGAGTAAGGTGAGGCAGCCTTCAGAACGATCTATTAAGGAGTGAGGCAGAGGCAGAGGCAGAGGCAGCCTTCTGAACGATCTATTAAGGAGTAAGGTGAGGCAGAGGCAGAGCCAGCCTTCTGAACAATCTATTAAGGAGTAAGGTGAGGCAGAGGCAGCCTTCTGAACGATCTATTAAGGAGTGAGGTGAGGCAGAGGCAGCCTTATGAAAGAACTATTAAGGAGTGAGGCAGAGGCAGAGGCAGCCTTATGAACGATCTATTAAGGAGTGAGGCAGAGGCAGCCTTCTGAACGATCTATTAAGGAGTGAGGCAGAGGCACCCTTCTGAACGATCTATTAAGAGTAAGGTGAGGCAGCCTTCTGAACGATCTATTAAGGAGTGAGGCGAGGCAGAGGCAGAGGCAGCCTTATGAACAATCTATTAAGGAGTGAGGCAGAGGCAGAGGCAGCCTTCTGAACGATCTATTAAGGAGTAAGGTGAGACAGCATTCTGAACGATCTATTAAGGAGTAAGGTGAGGCAGCCTTCTGAACGATCTATTAAGGAGTGAGGCAGAGGGAGCCTTCTGAACGATCTATTAAGGAGTAAGGTGAGGCAGAGGCAGCCTTATGAAAGAGCTATTAAGGCGTAAGGTGAGGCAGCCTTCTGAACGATCTATTAAGGAGTGAGGCGAGGCAGAGACAGCCTTCTGAACGATCTATTAAGGAGTGAGGCAGAGGAAGAGGCAACCATCTGAATGATCTATTAAGGAGTGAGGTGACGCAGAGGCTGGCTTATGAAAGAACTATTATGGAGTGAGGCAAGGCAGAGGCAGCCTTCTGAGCGATCTATTAAGGAGTGAGGCAGAGGCAGCCTTCTGAACGATCTATTAAGGAGTGAGGCAGAGGCAGAGGCAGCCTTCTGAATGATCTATTAAGGAGTAAGGTGAGGTAGCCTTCTGAACGATCTATTAAGGAGTGAGGCAGAGGCAGAGGCAGCCTTCTGAACGATCTATTAAGGAGTAAGGTGAGGCAGAGGCAGCCATCGTAACAATCTATTAAGGAGTAAGGTGAGGTAGCCTTCTGAACGATCTATTAAGGAGTGAGGCAGAGGCAGAGGCAGCCTTCTGAACGATCTATTAAGGACTAAGGTGAGGCAGAGGCAGCCTTCTGAACGATCTATTAAGGAGTGAGGCAGAGGCAGAGGCAGCCTTCTGAACGATCTATTAAGGAGTAAGGTGAGGCAGCCTTCTGAACGATCTATTAAGGAGTGAGGCAGAGGCAGAGGCAGCCTTCTGAACGATCTATTAAGGATTAAGGTGAGGCAGAGGCAGCCTTATGAAAGAACTATTAAGGCGTAAGGTGAGGCAGCCTTCTGAACGATCTATTAAGGAGTGAGGCGAGGCAGAGGCAGCCTTCTGAGCGATCTATTAAGGAGTGAGGCAGAGGCAGAGGCAGCCTTCTGAACGATCTATTAAGGAGTGAGGCAGAGGCAGAGGCAGCCTTCTGAACGATCTATTAAGGAGTGAGGCAGAGGCAGAGGCAGCCCTCTGAATGATCTATTAAGGAGTAAGGTGAGGCAGCCTTCTGAACGATCTATTAAGGAGTGAGGCAGAGGCAGAGGCAGCCTTCTGAACGAACTATTAAGGAGTAAGGTGAGGCAGATGCAGCCTTCTGAACGATCTATTAAGGCGTAAGGTGAGGCAGCCTTCTGAACGATCTATTAAGGAGTGAGGCGAGGCAGCCTTCAGAACGATCTATTAAGGAGTGAGGCAGAGGCAGAGGCAGCCTTCTGAACGATCTATTAAGGAGTAAGGTGAGGCAGAGGCAGAGCTAGCCTTCTGAACAATCTATTAAGGAGTAAGGTGAGGCAGAGGCAGCCTTCTGAATGATCTATTAAGGAGTGAGGCGAGGCAGAGGCAGCCTTCTGAACGATCTA